>NC_141624.1:13770920-14125920 GCF_047967505.1 Dipteris shenzhenensis
ACCTGGAAAAAGTGAAAAAAGTAAGGCTCCGCTTATCCTTTCTCTTCCACTCTTGGTTGCTTCAATGAAATGAGGAGAGAATGAGAATGAATGAATGGAAAGAAGAGTATATATAAGAAAAACTAGCCCACTCCTCCCACGCATAAATTTGAATTTTTAAAAAAGAGAGGGAAATTTGAATTCATTATAAATTTGAATTCAAATTTGTGTTCAACATTCTTCTTGATACTTTCTTCTCGTACATTCCTTTTGAATTCAAATTTGTGTTCAACATTCTTCTTGATACTTTCTTCTCGTAAGTCCCTTTCATTCTTCTCGTAAGTCAAATCTTTTTTGTCGCTCTTGCTCGTGATAGTAAGTCAAATCTTATTTTGTCGCTCTTGCTCGTGATAGTAAGTCAAATCTTATTTGTCGCTCTTGCTCGTGATAGTTCTACTTCTAGTTGTAAGAATTCAAATTTGTGTTGAAGAGCTCGTGATAGTTCTACTCTTACAACTTGCTCGTGATAGTTCTACTTTTAGTTGTAAGAATTCAAATTTGTGTTGAAGAGCTCGTGATAGTTCTACTTTTAGTTGTAAGAATTCAAATTTGTGTTCAACATCCTTCTTGATACTTTCTTCTCGTAAGTCCCTTTCATTCTTTTCCTAAGTCAAATCTTATTTGTCGCTTTTGTAAGAATTCGACCTCTCTCTCTCTACTCCTCTTCTCTATGTAGTGTGCTCTCATTCTCTCTAATGGAGCTCCCTCTCTATGCGATGGAGCTCCCTCTCTAGTCACACATCTCTCTCTCTCTAGTCCCATATCTTCCCAACCTCTCACTCTCTCTCTCGTTTTCTCTCTCCCTCACTCTCTCTCTCACTCCCATACCTTCCCCCCCCTCACTCTCTCTCTCGCTTTCACTCTCCCTTCCCTCACTCTCTCTCTCCCTCCCCCCCTCTCTCTCTCTCTCCCTCCCCTCCCTCCTCTCCCCTCTCTCTCCTTCCGCTCCCTCCTCTCCCCTCCCTCTCACCCTGGCGACCGTGGCCGCCAAGACCCCCCCTCCCCTCCCTCCTCTCCCCTCCCTCCTCTTGCTTTCTCTCTCCCTCCCCTCCCTCCTCTCTCTCTCCCCCCTCTCTCTCTCTCTCCCTCCCCTCCCTCTCACCTCCGCTCCCTCTCACCTAGCGGCCGTGGCCGCCAGGAACCCCCCCTCTCTCTCTCTCCCTCCCCTCCCTCCTCTCATGAATGAAGAAGGAAGACTATATATAAGAAAAATTAGGTTTTCCTCCTCCTCTCCTATTGGCTTTCCATTCCTCCCCTCTCTCCTATTGGCTTTTCATTTCTCCCCTCTCCCATTGGCTCCCATTACTCCCCCTCTCCCATTGGACCTCCATCCCTCATGCCAATCTTCCATTGGCCCTCCCCCCATCCATTTCTTCTTCCTCCCCCATTGCCACCACTCCCATCCCACATTTCCACCATGTCCCATACTCCTCCCATTTCCCAAAATCCCATATTTCCCCATCTCACCCTCCTCTTTTTCATCCCCTATGAACTTCCCTCACTCATTTCACTCCCTTATTATCCTACTTCCCTATTACCTCTCCCTCTCCCATTCCATTCTTCCCTCCCCACTCTCACTTCCACTTCCCATTACTCACTTGCCATTTGAAAACTATTAATATATTATTATACTATTTTTTATACTTATTATCATACACCCCTATTACTTCCCTCTCCCATTCCACTCCTCCCTCCTCACTCCCACTTCCACTTCCCATTACTCACTTGCTATACACATTTGCAAACTATTAATATATTATTATATGATTTTTTATACTATTTGCAAACTTACATGTGGGTAAAATCACAGGTGTCAAAGTGATCCTATTGTGGTCATAGAACAACTGTGCTTTTATTCAAGGGCATATTTATCCTCATCAACAAGCTTATTTCAGCTTTTATTTTGACACAATACTCAAGGTATGAAGTGCATAATTTGTGCACTAGGTGTTTACTTTGTTGTATCAAAATTGTTTGCCACACACACACACATATACACATATCGAGAATTTTCTAATATTATCGCATCTACATTTCTCCGATGGGCACAAAACTTTGTACACGCCTCAGCCTAGGTCATATTGACTTGCATACAAAGTGGTGCACCCATCCCATAAGTACTTGTTTGGATAACACACCTCCAAACGTATTTTATGACGATTGTGCATAACACTAGGAACAAAATGGTGTATAATGTGCGATTGACTATGCAAAGCATATCCAATGGACACAAGACTTTGCAAGTTCCTCAACCTAGGTAGTATTGACTTATGTGCAAAGTGGCATCCCCATCCAATAAGTACTTGTTTGAAAAATACACCTAGGATCATGTTTTTTAACGGTTGTACATGACACCAAGGCAAAAATGGTATTTAATACTCAATCTACCATGTAAAGCATATCTGATGGGCACAATACTTTGCACGTGCCTCAAAAGAGGTGGTATGGTGTTCCATGCAAAGTGGAATGCCCATTCAATAAGTACTTGGTATGATAATACACCTAAGAGCATGTTCTTTGACGGATGTGCATAACACTAGGGGGAAAACGGTGTATAATGTGTGATCCCCCATGCAAAGCATAACCGATAGACACAATACTGTGCACGCACATCAACCTAGTTGAAATTGACTTTCTTGCAAAGTGGCTCCCCAATCTGACAAGTACTTTTTAGAATATCACACCTAGGACCATGTTTTTTATTGGTTGTTGTCCATGACACTAAGGCAAAAACGTTGTTTTATGCTTAATCGACAATGCAACGCATATCCGATCGTCACAATAATTTGCACAAATTTATATTATTGACTTACATGCAAAGTGGCGTGCCCATCCCATAAGTACTTAGTTGAATAACACATCTAGGACCACGTTTTTTGACGGTTGTGCATGACACTAAGGCCAAAACAGTGTTTAATGCTTGTTCGACAATGCAAAGCATATCTGATGGGCACAATACTTTGCATGAGTCTCAAAAATTGTGGTATTTCATTGCATCCAAAGTGGTACACCCATCTGATAAGCAGTTGGTCGGATAACACACCTAAAAGCGTGTTTTTTTATGGTTGTGCATGACATTGAGGCACAAACGGAGTTTAATATGTGATATACCATGCAAAGAACATCTGATGGGCACATTAATTTGCACCCACCTCAACCTAGGTGTTATTGAGTTGCATAAAAATTGGTGTGTCGGTTACATAAGTACTTGATCTGATAACACACCTAGGACCGTGTTTTTTTACAAATGTGCTTGACACTAAGGCAAAAACGGTGTTTTATGCTTGATCGACAATGCAAAGCATATCCGATGGGCACAATACTTTGCACACACCTTCAACTAGGTGGAATTGACTTACATGCAAAGTGGCACGCCCATCCCATAAGTGCTTGATCAGATAACATACCTAGTAGCGTGTTTTTTTACGGATGTGCATGACACTAGAGCAAAAATAGTATTTAATGCTCGATCGACCATGCAAAGGATATCTGATGGGCACAACACTTTTCCTACACTGCAATCTAGGTGGTATTGAAATGTTCTCAAAGAGGCACACCCATCCGATAAGTACTTGGTCAGATAACACACCTAAGGGCGTGTTTTTTTGCCAATTTGCATATCACTAGGGAAAAAACGGTGTATAATGCGTGATCGACCATGCAAAGCATATCCGATGGTGACAATACTTTGCATGCACCTCAATGTAGTTGAAACGGACTTGTGTGCAAAGTGGAGCCCCCATCCAAGAAGTACTTGTTTGATTAACACACCTAGGACCGTGTTTTTTCATGGTTGTGCATGACACTAAGGCAAAAACGGTGTTTTATGCTTGATCGACAATGCAAAGCATATCCGATGGGCACAATACTTTGCAAACACCTTCAACTAGGTGGAAGTGACTTACATGCAAAGTGGCACGCCCATCCCATAAGTGCTTGATCGGATAACATACCTAGTAGCGTGTTTTTTTACGGATGTGCATGACACTAGAGCAAAAATAGTATTTAATGCTCGATCGACCATGCAAAGGATATCCGATGGGCACAACACTTTTCCTACACTGCAATCTAGGTGGTATTGAAATGTTCTCAAAGAGGCACACCCATCCGATAAGTACTTGGTCAGATAACACACCTAAGGGCATGTCTTTTTCAGATGTGCATATCACTAGGGAAAAAATGGTGTATAATGCATGATCGACCATGCAAAGCATATCCGATGGTGACAATACTTTGCACGCACCTCAACATAGTTGAAAGGGACTTTCGTGCAAAGTGGAGCTCCCATCCGATAAGTACTTGTTTGAATAACACACCTAGGGCCATGTTTTTATATGGTTGTGCATGACACTAAGGCAAAAATGGTGTTTTATGCTTGATCGACAATGCAAAGCATATCCGATGGGCAGAATACTTTGCACACACCTTTAACTAGGTGTAATTGACTTACATGCAAAGCGGCATTCCCATCGCATAAGTACTTGATCGGATAACACACCTAGCAGCGTGTTTTTTTACGGATGTGCATGACACTAAGGCAAAAATGGTATTTAATGCTCGATCGACCATGCAAAGCATGGGCACAATACTTTTCCTACACCTTAACCTACGTGGTATTGAAATTTTCTCAAAGAGGCACACCCATCCGATAAGTACTTGGTCAGATAACATACCTAAGGGCATGTTTTTTGGCGAATGTGCATATCACTACGGGAAAAACGTTGTATAATGTGTAATGGACCATGCAAAGCATATCCGATGGTGACAATACTTTGCATGCATCTCAACCTAGTTGAAAAGGACTTGCGTGCAAAGTGGAGCCCCCATCCGATAAGTACTTGTTTGATTAACACACCTAGGACCGTGTTTTTTCATGGTTGTGCATGACACTAAGGCAAAAACGGTGTTTTATGCTTGATCGACAATGCAAAGCATATACTATGGGCACAATACTTTGCACACACCTTCAACTAGGTGGAATTGACTTACATGAAAAGTGGCATGCCCATCCCATAAGTGCTTGATCGGATAACATACCTAGCAGCATATTTTTTTACAAATGTGCATGACACTAGAGCAAAAATAGTATTTAATGCTCGATCGACCATGCAAAGGATATCCGATGGGCACAACACTTTTCCTACGCCTCAACATAGCTGGTATTGAAATGTTCTCAAAGAGGCACACCCATCTGATAAGTACTCAAGTGGTCAAATAACACACCTAAGGGCGTGTTTTTTTGTGGATGTGCATATCACTAGGGGGAAAACGATGTATAATGCGTGATCGGCCATGCAAAGCATATCCGATGGTCACAATACTTTGTACGCACCTCAACCTAGTTGAAAGATACTTGCGTGCAAAGTGGAGCCCCAATCTATAAGTACTTGTTTGAATAACACACCTAGGACCGTGTTTTTTATGGTTGTGCATTACACTAAGGCAAAAACGGTGTATTATGCTTGATCCACAATGCAAAGCATATCCGATGGGCACAATACTTTGCACACACCTTCAACTAGGTGGAATTGAATTACATGCAGAGTGGCATTCCCATCGCATAAGTACTTGATCGGATAACACACCTAGCAGCGTGTTTTTTTACGGATGTGCATGACACTAAAGTAAAAATGGTATTTAATGCTCGATCGACCATGCAAAGCATATCCAATGGGCACAATACTTTTCCTACATCTTAACCTAGGTGATACTGAAATGTTTTCAAAGCGGCACACCCATCCGATAAGTACTTGGTCAGATAACATACCTAAGGGCGTGTTTTTTTGCCGATGTGCATATCACTACCGAAAAAACGTTGTATAATGTGTAATCGACCATGCAGACCATATCCGATGGTGACAATACTTTGCACGCATCTCAACCTAGTTTAAAAGGACTTGCGTGCAAAGTGGAGTCCCCATCCGATAAGTACTTCTTTGATTAACACACCTAGGATCGTGTTTTTTCATGGTTGTGCATGACACTAAGGCAAAAACGGGGTTTTATGCTTGATCGACAATGCAAAGCATATCCGATGGGCACAATACTTTGCACACACCTTCAAATAGGCGGAATTGACTTACATGCAAAGTGGCACTTCCATCCTATAAGTGCTTGATCAGATAACATACCTAGCAGTGTGTTTTTTTACGGATGTGCATGACACTAGAGCAAAAATAGTATTTAATGCTCAATCGACCATGCAAAGGATATCCGATGGGAACAACACTTTTCCTACGCCTCAAACTAGGTGGTATTGAAATGTTCTCAAAGAGGCACACCCATCCGATAAGTACTTGGTCAGATAACACACCTAAGGGCGTGTTTTTTCACGGATGTGCACATCACTAGGGAAAAAACGGTGTATAATGCATGATCGACCATGCAAAGCATATCCGATGGTGAAAATAATTTGCACGCACCTCAATGTAGTTAAAACAGACTTGCATGCAAAGTGGAGCCCCCATCCGATAAGTACTTGTTTGAATAACACACCTAGGGCCGTGTTTTTATATGTTTGTGCATGACACTAGGGCAAAAACGGTGTTTTATGCTTGATTGACAATGCAAAGCATGTTCGATGGGCACAATAATTTGCAAACACCTTCAACTAGGTGAAATTGACTTACATACAAAGTGGCACTCCCATCCCATCAGTGCTTGATCGGATAACATACCTAGGAGCGTGTTTTTTTATGGATGTGCATGACACTAGAGCAAAAATAGTATTTAATGCTCGATCCACCATGCAAAGGATATCCGATGGGCACAACACTTTTCCTACACCTCAAACTAGGTGGTATTGAAATGTTCTCAAAGAAACACACCCATCTGATAAGTACTTGGTCAGATAACACACCTAAGGGCGTGTTTTTTTGCAGATGTGCATATCACTAGGGAAAAAACGGTGTATAATGCGTGATCGACCATGCAAAGCATATCCGATGGTGAAAATACTTTGCATGCACCTCAATGTAGTTGAAACGGACTTGCGTGCAAATTGGAGCCCTCATCCGATAAGTACTTGTTTGAATATCACACCTAGGGCTGTGTTTTTATCTGGTTGTGCATGACACTAAGGCAAAAACGGTGTTTTATGCTTGATCCACAATGCAAAGCATATCTGATGGGCACAATACTTTGCACACACCTTCAACTAGGTGGAATTGACTTACATGCAAAGTGGCATTCCCATCGCATAAGTACTTGATCGGATAACACACCTAGCAACGTGTTTTTTACGGATGTGCATGACACTAAGGCAAAAATGGTATTTAATGCTCGATCAACCATGCAAAGAATATCCGATGGGAACAATACTTTTCCTATGCCTTAACCTAGGTGGTATTGAAATGTTCTCAAAGAGGCACACCCATCTGATAAGTACTTGGTCAGATAACACACCTAAGGGCGTGTTTTTTTGCGGATGTGCATATTACTAGGGGAAAAACGGGGTATAATGCGTGATCGGCCATGCAAAGCATATCCGATTGTGACAATACTTTGCACGCACCTCAACCTAGTTGAAACGGACTTGCGTGCAAAGTGGAGCCCCCATCCGATAAGTACTTGATTGAATAACACACCTAGGACCGTGTTTTTATATGGTTGTGCATGACACTAAGGCAAAAATGGTGTTTTATGCTTGATCCACAATGCAAAGCATATCCGATGGGCAAAATACTTTTCACACACCTTCAACTAGGTGGAATTAACTTACGTGCAAAGTAGCATTCCCATCGCATAAGTACTTGATCGGATAACACACCTAGCAGCGTGTTTTTTTACGAATGTGCATGACATTAAGGCAAAAATGGTATTTAATGCTCGATCGACCATGCAAATCACCTTCAACTAGGTGGAATTGACTTACATGCAAAGTGGCACGCCCATCCCATAAGTACTTGATTGGATAACATACCTAGCATCGTGTTTTTTTACGGATGTGCATGACACTAGAGCAAAAATAGTATTTAATGCTCGATCGACCATGCAAAGGATAACTTGGCGTGTCCATCTGATGAGTACTTGATCGGATAACTTCTCCCACCAATAAATTAAGTACTAATTAAAAATTATAATAAATTCGTAGATTATTAAAAAGAGATTAATATTTATGTAATTGTTGCTACTGCAGCATCCAACAAATCATTTATAGCATGGGACAAAGATGAGACTTATGCAACAGACATTATCAAGAATACAAAGTGCACCACCTTGGATTTTACTATAGGGGACATTTTACAAATGAGATCATTTGCAAATAAGACTGCAGTAGAAGGTGAAGTATTGGGATTTGAACAAGTGGAGCAATGATCATTTGCACAGATGAGGATTCTAAAAGTCACTGATGATGGTATGGTTGATAACATAACATCCTTATGTGATCCCTACTATGAGTAGGCAAGAATATGAGATGGAGCATGCAATTTTTAAACATGAGAAAGAGGCATGTGGTTTTCAATGATAAAGAGAAGGTATACTACAATATCAAAGGACCTAAAAAGTGTGCCCATGTGCCAGGGTCTATCACTTCAAATGTGGATGATTTCAATGTACTCAATTATAGAAGTGACATCTTATCTGGAGTGGATGAGTTCATTGGTTCCAAGAAACAAAATGATTTCAGAAGCGAAGCCTTATCTAGGGTGGATGAATTCTTGCACAGTGAGAAGGGCAAAGGTTTCAATAGCGATGTCTTGTCAAGTGTGGATGAGTTCATGCATATTAACAAACCTGGTGTCAATCAAGCTTGTGGATTTGTGAAAGCCATGCAAGATGTCCCAATGAGTGATATTCTCTCAGGAGTGGAAGAGTTTCAAGGTTCTCAATACTCTCGTAGAATATTGAATTCATTGAATGGTCCTAAGAGTATGTTAAAAACAAGGATGAGATCAACAGAGGATTATTCAATATTTAACTTTGATTGTGATTAGGCCAAGGATGCAACGACCAATCATGGATGCTTGGTTACAAACAAATGTGAGGAGAAGAAGTGCATAAATACAGATAACAACGTGCACAAGGAACGAAAACGGTCATACATATGCATGAAGAGAAAGCGAATCCAAGTAGATCCACAAAAGCAACCAAAGAGGAAGAGAGTAATGAAGGAGGAGAACATGTTAAATGCATTGGGATATCTATGTTGCAAGCAAAGATGTATGCACTTCATTGATCTTGCAGACATCAGGGAATGTAGAGGACACGTGTGGCAAAGAAGAGGAAGCGAAAGAAATGAATACCTTCTCACAAGTCTCTCTTGCTTTCTTCAAAATGGCAATAAAAGGCTAAGTTCAAGACAAAAGGTAAAACCTCTCATAAATGGAAAAAAGATTTGCAATAACCCATATCGCAATATTACTGGATTATCCCATGGTACATATTGGGATTTAGTCACCAAGGCAAAGGGCGGCAACAAATTTAGCATTCATGGTAATAGAGGAAGGTCCAAATCAAAAATCTCAACTGTCAGGGCAGCAGCAATTTTGCAAGACTTCATACATGAAAATGCTTTACCTCAACCCCATATATCTACCAAACTCCCTAACGGTGACACAATCACTGAAATGCACCTTCCAATGGGCTTGACAAAGCTCGAAGTATTTGACTCTATTGCAGAAAAGCAAAGGCAAAGAGGGGATGCCGTAGCTTCTTCTCATACTTTGTATACTCTTTGGAAGAAGAACTTTGGATATGTTAAAATCCCAAGGAGGCAAAAAATGTCAAAGTGCAATGTCTGTGATGATTTAAAGCGAGCGATTGAGAGTGCAACATGTCCAAATCAAAGGGAATTATACAAAAAAAACTGAAAATCTCATCATGACCTTATTCAACATTCCAGACAAAAATATGCATTTTGGAAGGAGCAAGCTATTTCGCAACCCGATGACTACATGTGCCTTATTGTAGATGGCATGGATCAGAATACAACAACATTTCCTCATTTTGTTGCCACTCCACCTAAATTACAAGGAAAGCACTTTCTAAAGACACATCTATGTGGAGTGTTAGTGCATGGAATTAAGTTCTTTGTAGATATATGGATTGATTCCTTGCATCTACATGACAGCAATCAAGTTGTAACACCTATTATGAAGGTGATTCGCAATGTACATGCAAAAAAAGGTCGCCTACCACCGACTTTGAGAATACAAGCTGATAATTGCTGGCGAGAAAATAAGAATGTACTCATGTTTGCATTCTACTCCATGCTAGTTGCTCATCAAATCTTGAATGAGGTCGAATGTGGATTTTTGTATGTTGGGCATACACATGAGGATATCGATCAGGTTTTTAGCACAGTCTCAAGGGAGCTTAAATGCAAGGATGTGGAGACAATAGATGACTTGGTAAGAAGATGTGGTAGGCAAGTTGGTGGTCGTAAGGAAAGTACAGTATGTGAGAGGCTCGAAAGAATGTATGATTGGAAGAGCTTCATTCTACCTTTCATACAAACAAGTGGTGATGCATTGACAGATTATACCAATCCACACTACTTTTGGTTTTTTTTTAAAAGATGAAAAACCTGTAATGCAATGGCAACAGTATTCTTATGATACAAAATGGGAACCTGAAGAACCTTACAGTCTCTTAACTTCAATTCCCAGCAAGGAAAGGTATCCAACATGGGCTCCTATACAAGAATTCAATGAGAGGTCTAACTGTGAAATAGAAGGATTAAAAGCATTTATTACATACAAAGAGGAAATGCTCCAGAGATATCCTGATTCGAAGCCTACTTGGAGAGAACACACTACCACTGTAATTAACAAGACACGAAATTTAATAAAGGACCTTGAGAGAATGCGAGGCTCAAAGGATGTCAAGGAAGAATGCAATATGTTTTGGCCAAATGTTCATAACGATTTGCGCCTAGCTCCAGTCTTTGAAAATGAATTTGTATCATTACTCCCATGTCCATATTGTGGACCAAAGAAGAGAGAGTTTATGCCACAAGTAGATATAGAGGTCGATTGTTTTTTTGTGGTTCGGCCATTGGATGATGAATATGAGAATGTGAAGTTTTGGGTTGCAAAAGTAGTTGATGTGCAAAGAGATGACCAAGGGAGAACTACAACATTTACAGCAGTATGGTATGAGCCAAAGGGTAGGAAGGAGAATATGGATAACAACACATTATATACTAATTGTATAATGAAGGAGTGGGTCCCAAATGATGAAGCGGTCTCTCAAGTTTCGACGGAGACAATCATAGTGTCTTGGCATTCAAGGGCAAAGAAATCAAAGAAGCGCATGGGATATGAGGTAGAAGAAAAAATAAAAATACCACAACAAAGTATTTTGCATATACACGAATTTTTAAGGATGCTCGCCATGGACGAAGTTGAAGGAGACAGCGCAAATGAAGAATGTCCATGATTAAAGCTTTGTATTGAAGTCCATTGAAGGATTTTATTTAGGTACTAGGCAAGAAGCCAATTCAAGACAATTATAATCAGAGTCATCACCTCCTATGTCAAATGAGAGTCAAAATATGCACTGGATGTCACCCAAGGGTCAAGGCTTGGCAAGACAATAGGGAGTTAATGCAGATGGCACTTGGCAAGGGACTATCACATTGAGCAATAAGACAATGGGGAGTCAATACACCCAAGGGGCAAGGCTTGGCAAGACAAGTGGGAGTTAATGCAGATGGCACCTGTATTTTGCACTGGATGTCACCCAAGGGTCAAGGATTGGCAAGACAATAGGGAGTTAATGCAGATTGCACCTAGCAAGGGACTATCACATTGAGCAATAAGACAATGGGGAGTCAATGCACCCAAGGGGCAAGGCTTGGCAAGACAAGTGGGAGTTAATGCAGATGGCACCTGGCAAGGGACTATCATGACATTGAGCAATAAGACAATGGGGAGTCAAATTATGCAGATGGCACGAATTGAGGCTCTTTAAGAGCAACAATTTAAATTGTAAACATATGTTCAATCTATATCATTTTGGATATAAAGAATCTAGCTGAGAGCAACGTCTCTCAATGTAATCATATAATAATAGCTATAATTGCTATTATAATTCTTTGGTTCAATACAAAACTTGGGTCTTATGGCATCATGTCTTTTTTCTATTTATTAAAAGTTTTAAAAATTTTGTGCATATTGCGAGTGACAATGTTATTTTCATGAAATATTTAAGTCTCCTTTCATGGATTTATAAATTTATCACGTCAAGGAAAAATATTAAAAATAATTAAATTAACAAATAACTTAGGTATAGCTAGAATTTCTAATATAGGATTATTTCAAATTCTTGCATGTTGGTGCAAACGTATAGATTGAAAAAACAATATTATTATGTGAATATGATAGTGCCACAAAGTGAACTTTTGATTTGGAAAGAATATTTTCACCTCTGTCGTGATTGTTATTATTTCTTCAATTAAAGAAATTGTCAACCTCTGCATCGAGGTTGACATCCCCATCATTGTCATGATGGCGTCCAGCCATGTTGGGTCATGGAGGAGTTAAAGGGAGTGGTTAAATCTGAGGGGGGGATTCAGGGTAGAGGATTGGCAGGGATGGTTGTTGCAGCGGAGTTATCTACAGATTTGGCAAGCATTAGAGTCGTAGGCATTAGCCAGAATGTAGTTGCATGCAGATTGGGCGATATTTGCCAAGGGTGTCTCTGCCACAAGTGCAGGTGTGGATGAAGTGCTGTTGGGAGGGTTAGAGTGGTGTTAGTTTGTGTAGGGACCGTCATGTTGAGAATGTGCCTAAGATTGTCGTACGTGTGTAGGGAAATGTGCCGGTGCAGATGGATCATTAATCGGAGGTCACTACTAACAAAATATGTGTTTCTTAGGATCTATCGAGCACTCTAAGGTCAATGAAACCTATGTGGAAACATGATGAAGAGAATGCTCATGACATGTACCTCAAGTCAATTAGGTTCCAAGCTAGATCAGCTTGGACTCATAAACAGAATCTTGAGTGAATGTGCATTTCTCTTGTACTCAACAATACATGATAGGCCTCTTATATAGAGAGTGCCCTTTGAATAGTCAACATCTGTGGGATCCTCTCATCCACATCTCTCCTTGTGGATATCCTCAATCCACATCTCCACATCATGTAGTCCACATCCTAGGGTGGCTACTTTAATTCTTTCCTTAGCACATACCTTAGCCTTTAATCTATGTGCTCATGGCACCATATCTCAACACCTCCCCTTGGTGCCATGATCCTTTGGCTACTGCAAGGTGGTCAGATGTGAGTTACAAATCCATCACCTCCCCTTAGTGCATGCATTGCTACTTAAGGTGGTCAAGTGTGGCTTTTACATGTCAATACCTCCACTAGGTGCTTTCATAGCTACTCTCAGGTGGTCAGGCTTGATTTACAAACATATGGGCTGAAGATGGCAAGATTTTTGCTTCTCAATACATGTTGTCGATGTCGATGTCTTCTTTGCTTGACATAGCTTGTTTCATGATGCTTTGTTCTTCCATATGGCTTGATGCTATATGTGTGGATGCCATGCTTTGTGCTATGGTCATCTCATGCACTTGTGCTTTCAGCTTGCTTTTTACGTTCATGCGTCAGTTTTCCATTTATTGCAAAGGTGTTACCAATGGATTTCTTTTAATATTGGTAGTGTCACATTGCTAACAATGATTTTGATCTAACATGCGCATAGAGCTCAAAAAGGTGATCACTTTTCCTTTTTGGAGTCTGTCCAAATTCTTCCTAGATTGCAAGTTACGGCTTGTTGAAGTTTCTATGAAGAAGAGGGGACCTTGATGATATGGCATAGAGATTCACATGCTACTTGCAGAACTGTGCTTGGCAAGGGGCCCTATGCCACTTGGCAATCTTCTGATTGAATTGAATTTACCCAAGTTTAAGAAAACTTAACCATGGTCCATGCAACTAAACCTAACCATGGTCATCATTAAACTAACCACAGTGTTGCAAATATAGAGCGTGGGCTGAGCAGGAGAGTTGGCTGGCTACAGGTCTAAAAGCTATGGAGAGCCAAGAGCTAAGGTGGGTTACTGTGAACCCAGAGATTGTTACGAAGCTCATGGATGAGGGATACCTTGTTGTTGGATCCACTGTAGCATTCAGGAGCTTCTTTTTGGCACAGTCTACATCAAGGGAGCGGTCGTTGCTTTGTTGTTGTGTTGGCTGTTTGAGCGTCGAAGGCTTTGCGTGCTGGAGGCCGGTTGCCTTGTCGCTACTATTGTGGTGATTGCGTGAGGTGTCAAGGCTGGCTGCTAGGTAGGTGCTTTGCATCATTGTAGCCTTTGCATAGAAGGAGCCTTCATTGTTGCAAGTGAATTGTTGGACTAGGAGCTGGTTGCGCTAGTGGAAACCATGAGCCATTGCTCATTGATGGAGTTGCTTTGTAGTTTATGGAGGATCTCGTTGCCTACGTTGAGGCTATTGGTTGGAGTTTCGAAGGAGATGTGCTGGTTGAGCATCGAGATTGCGGAAAGATTGCAGGGTTGAATGCCGGCTCCATTCGATTGTTTTATGTCGGGGATAGAGCAAAGCACATGAATGCATTTTTCCTACAAGATGGCGTGCAGATGCGAGACTGCAGCTGCAATAGCAGATGAGAGCTAATCTGACTTTAGTAGATCTGAAGCTATGGCAGAAGTAGTCATGGGATCTGGTGATGACACTGCTAGGTGGATTACTTTACAATCCTATGTTGCTAGGAGTCGCTTGCTCTCATGGATTGCCCGTAGGGTGCTTGCACTATAGGCTCGCTATAGTAGAGAGGCTTTGGAGAGGCTAATGTAGAAGCTGTCGATGGAGTAGGTTGAGTTGCTACTTGCCTTGTAGAAGGCCATGCTTTGCAAAGGCGTTGTTGAAGCATAGATGTGCTCTCTTTTCCAAGTTCTCTATGAATAGAAGTGTCTCTTTGGAGACTCAACACACACTCTCTCTCATTGAGAAGACGAAAATTTTAAGATCTCTCCTTCACAAAAAACATTAAGAAACCAAGAAGAAACTCTCCATCTAAAACTAAAAACTAACCTAAGAGAACTCATGAGCTCCTAAGGCATTTCTATAACTGATCTAGGAGACTACACCTAAGCTCTGATACCATGACAAAATATGTGTTCCTCAGGATCTATGGAGCACTCTAAGGTGGATGAAACCTAATATATGGAAACATGATCAAGAGAATGCTCATGACATGTACCTCAAGTCAATTAGGTTCCAAGATAGATTAGCTTGGACTCATAAACAGAATCTTGAGTGAATGTGCATTTCTCTTGTACTCAACAATACATGATAGAGACATGAAAGGCCTCTTATATAGAGAGTGCCCTTTGAATAGTCAACATTTGTGGGATTCTCTCATCCACATCTCTCCTTGTGGATATCCTCAATCCACATCTCCACATCATGTAGTCCACATCCTAGGGTGGCTACTTTAATTCTTTCCTTAGCAAATACCTTAGCCTTTAATCTATGTGCTCATGGCACCATATCTCAACAACTACGTGAAGATATGAGCGAATTTGTGCGAAATGAGGCCCACATAGGGGCATGAATGAGCGAGTGCTAGGGATGCCAAAATGGTGTGCAATGGGCTGGAAAAGTGCCCTGTAGCGTGGTGTTTTTATGTGTAAAATCTAGGTTCAAACGGGGTCCAATTTGGGTCCCAAACAGATGAGTTACGAGGGGTTAAAGTAGGGGTAAATTTTGCTTTGTGGGGGGGGGTGTCATAAGGGTGGTGTGAATGGAATTTAAGTCCACTGAGGGGTTATAACTAACCCTGTTTAGTTGACCTAACTGGCCTAATTAGTGTAACTAACCTAACTATCTAGTTAGATTGCTAATCAGTTAATCTAACCTAACCTAGTGATGGTTAGACTGACCATAATTAGTTCCACTAACCTGGATAGTGTAACTAACTAATAGTTAAACTAACCTAACTAAGGTGAAAACTAATCGAACTAAGGTCAAAACTAACCTAACCTAGGTTAATACTAACCTAGGTTAAAACTAATCTAACCTAGTGATGGTTAACTAACCTAAACGAACTAACCAACTAACCTAACCTCAGCTTAGTTTTAGGTTAGGTTTTTTAAAAAATAAAAATAAAAATAAAAGTTAGAATGAGGGGGGGCGTTTGCGACAGCGGCGTGGGGGGGGTTTGCAAGGGTGGGAGGGGAAAGAGGGGAGGGGGCGGGCGGGGGGTGCAGGGGAGGGGAGGGGAGGGGAGTGGAGCATCGGCGGGGGGTTGTAGGGGAGCAGTGAGGGTAGTGGGAGCGGGTAGCTGAGGTAGAGGATGATGGAGGCCCGGGGTGAGGGATGGCTCTGGGACGGGCGGAGCTGACGGGGCAGCACGGGCAAGGGGAGGGAGTTGGCGGAGGGAGGACGTGGGTTGGAGGGGCACGGGTGGGCATCGCTAGCATGCCATCGTGGGCATTGCGGGCATGCCACTGTTGGCAGGTTTGTGCATGCCGCCACTGCACGGCCGCAAGCTCAAAGCAACAAGGGCCTTAAGGCCCTTGCTTAGGTTAGTATATTGTTAGGTTAGTGTAGGGAGCGGCCTGCGAGGGGGGGTAGAGAGAGAGAGAGAGGGGGGTGGGGGAAAAGAGAGAGAGAGAGAGAGAGAGAGAGAGAGAGAGAGAGAGAGAGAGGGTATGGGGGGAAAGAGAATGAGAGAGAGAGAGAGAGAGAGAGGGGGGGGGGAGGGATAGAGAGAGAAAGAGAGAGAAAGGGGGAGGGAAAGAGAGAGAGAGACAGAAAGAGAGTGAGAGAAAAAGAGAGAGAGAGAGAGAGAGAGAGAGAGAGAGAGGGGGGGAGGGATAGAGAGAGAAAGAGAGAGGGGGAGGGAAAGAGAGTGAGAGAGAGAGGGGGAGGGAGAGAGAGAGAGAGAGAGGAGAGAGAGAGAGAGAGAGAGAGGAGAGAGAGAGAGAAAGAAGGGAGGGAAAGAGAGAGAGGGAGAGAAAGAAAGAGAGAGGGGGAGGGAAAGAGAGAGAGAGATAGATAAAAAAGAGAGAGAAAGCAAGAGAGAGGGGGAGGTAAAGAGAGTGAGAGTGAGAGAGAAAAAAGAGAGAGGGAGGAGGGGGAGAGGGAAGGGGGGAGGGGGTGGTAGAGATGGAGGGGGGGAGGGGGGAGGGGGTGGTGGAGATGGAGGGGGGAGGGGGAGGGGGTGGAAATGGGGGGAGGGGGGAGGGGGAGGGGTGGTGGAGATGGAGGGGGGGAGGGGATGGTGCTGAGGGGGGGGAGGGGAGGGGGGTGCAGATGGAGGGGGGAGGGGGAGGGGGAGGGGGTGGTGGAGATGGAGGGGGGGAAAAGGGGGAGGGGGTGGTGGAGATGGAGGGGGGAAAAGGGGGAGGGGGGAGGGGGGTGGTGGAGATGGATGGGGGGGAAGGGGGAGGGGGTGGGGGTGGAGGGGGGAGGGGGAGGGGTTGGTGGAGATGGAGGGGGGGAAAGGGGGAGGGGATGATGGTGGAGATGGAGGGGGGAGGGGAAGGGGGGTAAGGGGGAGGGGTGGTAGATGGAGGGGGAAAAGGGGGAGGGGATGATGGTGGAGATGGAGGGGGTAAGGGGCAGGGGGTGGTGGAGATGGAGGAAGGAAAAGGGGGAGGGGGTGGTGGAGATGGAGGGGGGGCAGCAGGGGGGTCACTCTGTTATCCAACCCTCTATATCACGTGCGTTCAAGGCCTATATTTAAAGTCCCTTATTTGTAAAAAAATTCATTAATAAAATGTACCCCTCTCTCTATACAAATCTGTAAATTTTTTCCAAAACTATTTTAAAAAGTCCTTATGTATATTTATTTTGTAAATTTTAGAAATAAAAAAAACCCTTCTGTTGAACTCACGTGATAGGTTACATATGATGAGTGCCCCCCGAGGAGGGGGGAAGGGGGTGGTTGGAGATGGAGGGGGGAAAAGGGGGAGGGGAGTGGTGAAGATGGAGGGGGGGAGGGGAGAAGGTGGAGGGGGTGGTGGAGATGGAGGGGGGAGGGGGAGGGGGGTGGTGGAAATGGGAGGGGGGAAAAAAAAGAGAGAAGAAAAAAACTTGACAGATAGAAATCCAAAGGGAGGGAGAGGTGGTCACCTGAATGCTCTCCAAGTCTTTCTCAATGTAACGGGATTGTTGAGGAACAATGGACGGTGGGTGGATGGCTAGGTTATCACTACGAGATGGGCTCGAAGTCACTTACCATGTGAGGATGGGAGTAAGGTGGTGGTCGAAGGAGAGGGAGCAGTGTCTTGCATAGGGCTCGGAATGAAGAAGAGGATGGAGGCAAAATGTGAAAGATGAAGAATGAGGGGGTGGAGTGGGTTTTTATAGGAAATGAGTTTAGGTTTAGGGTTAAACTCTAAACTCTTCCCGAGCCGTAACTTTTTATGGATAGCTCGGTTTGCTCTTCTGCAAAAAGGTGAAATGCTCAAAATTGCAAGCTCTACGCATTCGTGTCCACTACCTAGCCTAATTGTTTATCAAGTGGCTTCTATTTAAGAAATAAAGAAAATTTCTTAAGGTAGTAACCCAAGGTTGATGCTTGGTGTAGATTAAATTTGGCTCGAAAATTCTCTCCTTGCCCTTGAGTGTTATGTTCATGAAAGTTCGAAGTAGTTTGTTTTTTACACATACCTGTGTATGTTTACTCTCTACTTCAGATGCTAGTATTTTTTCTCTATTTTTTACAGTGGTGCCAAATGTTGGGTCTTTCCTTGGCTTTCGGTAGGAAGAGCATGGTATTCTCAGTATGCAGGGTTCCAAGGCTTTTTGTCACCTATAGATATATCAGGGATGTCAGTTGTAGTATATGTGTTAGCTTAGGACCTCGAGTCGTGTTCCGGTGAGAGATGTAGACTTAAGTGTGGTAAGAAAACAAAGTGCATGCATGTGTAAAAGGAACATGATTGAGGTAATGAAGGCTTTCGCCTTCATTGGGGGTTGCAGGGTTTAGGAGGAGGTTCCAAGGTTTAGAGGGAGGTTCCAGAGTTAGAGGGAGTTCCAAGGTTTAGAAGGAGGTTCCAAGGTTAGAAGGAGTTCCAAGGTTTAGAAGGAGATTCCAGGGTTTAGAGAGGTTCCAAGGTTGAGGGTAGAGTACATGGTGGGAGAACTCGTATCCCTCATAGATCATGGAGTTTAAGGGTTGAGGAACAAAGGGTTTAGGGGGAGCATAGGAGTGGGAGAGGAAGAAGGTGTAAGAGCATGGGGGAAAGAAGGAGAGGGGAGAGGAGGAGGAGGAGGAGGAGGAGGGAGGAGGAGAGGAGAAGGAGGAAGGGAGGAGGAGAGAGGAGGAAGAGGAGGAGGGCAGAGGAGGAGGAAGAAGGAGAAGGAGAAGGGAGGAGGAGGAGGGAGGAGGAGAGGAGAGGATGGGTTGCAAGGTTGGAGGATAGGGGAGGAGGAGCTGCAAGGTTAGGCCATGCTTTTGGACGTGGAGTGCAAGGAAGCATGGACACTTGAGACAATTGCTTGGAATACCAAAGTAGAACTCAACACATTCAACACAATGCCCCAAAGAGTGCGGGGTTCATTCCATTATGGGGTATTTATACAATTTGGAGAGCTTCTCTCTCTATACGTAGGAATTGTAACACATTCTCTCTCTACATGTAGAAGTCGTATGTAGAAGTTGTAACACATTCTCTTTCTACATGTAGAAGTTGCATGTAGAAGTTGTAACATATTCTCTTTCTACAGTAGAAGTTGTAACACATTCTCTTTCTACATAAGTCCATGTTGGCACAGAGTCAACACTCTCTCTCTCAGGCTCTTCAGTAAGATCCCCCCCTCTCTCTCAGCCTTCCCCCCTCTCTCCCTTTCCCTCTACTTGATCTCCCTATCAAGCCTCTCTCTTCTCTCTCTCTCTCTCTCTCTCTCTCTCTCTCTCTCTCTACCTCCCCCCCCTCTCTCCCTCTATCTCTACTTGATCTCTCTCTCTCTCTCTCCCACTCTCTCTGACTCTCTCTTTTTGTCATGCTCTCTAGCAAGATCCCCCTGTCTCTCTACCTTCCCCCCTCTCTCCCTCTCCCTCTACTTGATCTCCCTCTCAAGCCTCTCTCTCTCTCTCTCTCTCTCTCTCTCTCTCTCTCTCTATCTCTATCTCTATCTCTATCTCTGTCTCTCTCTCTTCCCCCCCCTTCTCCCTCTATCTCTACTTGATATCTCTCTCTCTATCTCCCACTCTCTCTGTCTCTCTCTTTCTGTCAGGCTCTCCAACAAGATCCCTTGCCCTTTCTCTCTGCCTCCCCCCCACCTCTCGAGGATCTCATAGTCACGTAATCACGTGAATTTTCTTATGATTATGTGTCGTGATGACGTATTTCACACATTCATAGTTACAGTCACAGCTTTGCGCTATTAGGTGGCCTTGACTTGGAAATCATATACATCCTGGCGGTAGTAGTAATAGTACCCCTGGTAAAATGACACATTATTACCGACAGTAATTGTGGCCATATTGGCGGTACTTTTACTGCCGATGGTTGAAGTATAATTGCTGATAGCAGTAGTACAATTGACAGTATCCATACTTTTACCGCCGATGGTAGAACTTCTATCAGTGGTTATATTTCAACTACCGGCGGTAGTACTACCACTTGAAGATATATGCTAACCGCCGATGTCATTGTCCACTAACAATGGATTGAGAAGAGGTTAAAATCCTCCTCTCTCCATCTCTTGGCCGAGGGGCCTAGTCCAAGAAGTGGGTCCTGGTCCCGTATCCTGAATAGGATGGGGGGCTAGTTGGGACCACGACTTGGTACTAGGTTTCCTTGGTCCTCCACTTAAAGGGGGGGGAGTTTTTCAAAATTTTTACAAAATTATCTTGCATTTCTTGCATGCATACATTGAAATGAATTTTCTTACAAAATTATCTTGCATGCATGCATTAAAAGCAAAAGTTTAATGAAATTATCTTGCATTTCTTGCATGCATCATTGAAAGAACCATTTCTTGCATGCATGCACACTGCATTTCATGTAATTAAAAAATTTGCATTGAAATCATTTGCATGCATGCATTGAAATCGTCTCCATTTGCATTTCATGCATTCATAGGGTGGCGGTTATTGTTAGATGCCTGCTTGCTCACTATTGTGTGGCAACTATAGCTATTTGCTACTGTCACGTGAGAAAGCTTTCCGCACACACACAGCAAGATCTAATTGCAAGCATGGCCTCAACGGCTAGCACTAAGCGAAAAGTAGGGGAAGAGCTAAGTAAGTGCGAGCGCAAGAGAGTGATGAGGAGCATTCGGGTTGCCTATTGTATTAGGGTGTGCAACATGGAGGAGAGTGACATGGAATCAACCGTATCTAGTTTAGAGGGAGTTAGCACTATGAAGAGGAGGATTCTTAGTGATGCTAAGACTAGCTTGCAGTCGGAAGGTCCAGATGACATTGTGAGCTGGGTGTAGTGGGAGACAGATGTCATGCTTTGAGTTGATAGCTTTATTGGGAATGTAAAGACCCGCTTCAATGAAGCATGCAATGCAGACCCTACTCTTGCACAAGAGTTTGATGTCTTTAAATTGAAACAATGGATGAGTGTATGGGAAAAAGCACAAGAGTAAGGTCATTGCATCAGATCGCCGTGTCATAGTGGCTAAGAGCTAGGAAAAGAAGGCTGCATCAGCTCATGGGCGAGCTACATCCTTGGCTACAGGAGAAGAGCAGCCAGCCTCTACATCCTCTCAACCATTGAGAGATGATGAGGTTCAAAGGGAACAAAATCTGGCTAGTAACATAGACATTATATCATTCTTGGCCTATGTCATAGAGAGGGAGATCCATGTAGGCTAGAAAGTCGGCTCAAGATCCTATGGCACTATTTTTGAAGTGTTGTTGGTAGGAGCTGCAGGGTTGCCATATCACATGGAATATGTCAGAAAGAAGTACAAGGGCAATATTGGGGTGCATACATGAGAAGCAAGGAGAGAACAACTCATGCAGATTTTACACCCAGTCCTTGTACGTGTGATCGTAGGAACCTGAGAAGAGCCACTGTGGAGCATCACACCTTACTTTAATGGCAATAACTTGTTGTAGCTTCTTCAAATTCTACCAATGGACCAGGGTAGATTCACACACTACTTCCATTATGTTCTAAGAGGAGGAGTGGATCTAATGGCCACAGCAATCGAGGAAGTCCCATCTACATTAGAGAAGGAAGATATTGCTCAAATCAATGTCTTTTGTGAGAATCTCCAGCTCCATATCATCCATGCACTTGTGGATGGTTTGGCAAGGCTACACGTAGGAAGGTGGATGCACACAGACTTGTACCCATGTAACATCTTATTGGATTTCGTTGGAAAGTCTAGATGCCGAGTGGATCATAGATTGGGGGATGTCCATGGACTTCTCAGAGAGTCGAAAGGCATTGAAGCATATGAAGAAGCAGTCTTTGGAGATAGATGCCGACTTTGCTGAAAGAGTTCGTAGGAAAGAGGAAGAGCATGGGCGAAAAAAGTGGCTTGCACCCGAGCTACAAGAAGTAGCCTTAAGAGGAAGATATACATGCCATGCAGATACGTATGCATTGGGATGGATCATTGTTGAGATGATTCAATTTTTTGAAGATGCCTGGGGTTACCTTGAGAATGATTGAAAAATGCCTCCCTCTCATGTTGTTAATGCCATTAAACGTCATGCGCATGAACAAATGATGCATTGCATTGCCAATCATAGAAAGCCACCTGCAGACACCAATGATTTGTTAAAGAGAGTGGAATGTGAGGGAGAATTTGCTATGAGGCCTATGGAAGAGATGTCTCTTGCCCTTAGGCTTGCAACATAAGCCACATTTTTTGCCTTGTAATATTTTTGAGATACCATGCATCTGTCAAACTTATTGTAATAAACTTCTTGTTCAAAAATAAAATTATTGGCCTTGAAAGCATTTATAAGTCAAAAAAGATGTCATTTATGTTGTGGATGTACATCCTTTTATATTTTGTAAACATTGCAACATTTGAAAGCATTCATTCAAGATTGCTTGACATGTACATTTTGCATGTCATTTGTCACATCTTCATCCTTCATCAAGCATATTGTACGTCTTTTATCCTATCTCACACAAGATGAACTCACAAATATTGATTTTGATGATTGCAGGCTTTGCATACTACACTCAAGGCATTTATCTATACTGAGTTATTTGAACTATAGTATCCGCACTGCACTTTTGGAAAATGTCACAAGGATAGGATACTCCTCCTCCGCACAAGGAGGAGGGAGTCTCCCCAAAAGAGTAGGCAAGCACCCATTGACACAAGAGGATGCTAAAGAGGAGGCACGACGTGTCGAGCATCAATGGTTACAGTTCAAGAGACTATGCAGGGTTGCCAACGCAGTGCCCGAGCATGTACCAGAGACTATTGCACATACATCTGTATACGCTCAACCTAGAGGTCTCTATGTTTAATAATTCAATTTTTGTTTAAAGATATTGCCAATAAGTATCTGAATAGCAATTGACACCATGGGTGTTGGCTTTACAACCATGCAATGGAAAGAAGTACACAAGCTGGTCTCCAAACAAGAGCTCTAGGCAATCCAGCCCTTAGAGGAAGATGAAGAGGTAGACTCAGGTAGTCAGACGAGGAGACGCAAAAGAACAGAGGGAGATGGAAGCACCCAAACCAAAGCCTTAGAGCAGCATGGGAGGTGGAAGATAAGCAACTTCCGAGACAAACGGATTTGACAAAATGCTAGGGATATCTACATCGAGGTATATGGTGTGTGGATAAAAAAGGAAAAATATTTTTCACTTGTTGCATGTTGCTGGGTGAGTGCATAGCTATGTACATAGCTAGTTGGTGGTGGAAATGAGCTATGGATACTCTCATGAAGGAATCCACACCGATGATAGATTGTCTTGAGATGGAAGACACTTCTACAGGGACTCTAGAAGATGATGGAAAGCAATGTGAGCGCATCAGGCACTTGAGCTTCATGGACTCGCGGTTATATGTGGCAATCAAATAATAAAAATTTGCTCGAAGGATATGTGCAAAGGTGGAGTGCCTAAGGTTGGATAAGGTGCACTAATTGCCTTAGTATAAGTTAGAAGGGAAGGGGGAAGAGTGGTGAAAAAGGAAATGCATGACGTGGCTATAATCAAAGGAGGCCATGCATGCTACGTGAAAAAGAAAGGAAGCTTCTCGACGACAATGCTGGCATGCTACGAGAAGGACTACTTTAGAAGGAGTTCGGGGACGACAGAGGGGGCTCGCTGGAGTAGGGGAGGCTCTTCTCGATGAAGGCGACGGTTAGAAGGAGCGGAAGAGGAAGCTGCATTATGGGCTGTGATCACTGGGGAGGGGTGATGGAAGGGTGGTCGTTGCCTTAGCTGGGAGTCCGGCTGGGTGTGGCAAGTTGTGAATGAAGGGGTCGTTGGGCACACAGAGCAGAACTCCGTGAGCAAAAGCATGCTATGTAGTTTATAGCAGCCCGGGTGATATGTGAGTTCAGGGATGGAGAGCCTCTCGTTGATAAGAGTTTCTGAGCAAGTGAATAGCAATCAAGAGCGGCCGGGACGCGAGCTTGAAGAAGGAGCAGAGGTCGAGGAATTTTTGCAGGTTGGGCGGAGTTGGGTGACAGTGACCATTAACTCCATGAACCCTGTGAGCAAGAGAAGGTTAGTAATGATGTGATCATCCCATGAAGGAGAGGCGACGAGTTAAAGAAGGCAGATGATCACGTGATTTGGTGGATGAGCCAATTATCGGAGACAAGCTGACGCGGCGAACACAAGCATAGGGGCAGATGCTACTTTCTGAAGGTCTATGCTTTTATCCGAGAACTCAGAACAACACAAGAGAAAGAGAGCAGGAGAGCTCTCGGAGGATGACGGAAGAGTAGGAGAGTGGTGATCCCAAAAGAGCGCACGGCTGCTGGAGAGATCAAAAAAGGAGCTGGCCATCACGCAAGAGAGTGGTAGGAAAGGATAAAGGAGACCAGGGTACCGAAAAGAAGGAAGGAGTCGAGGAGCAGGCAGGGGGAGCAGGCAGGGACTGGAAGTGACAGACGAGGAGAGTTCTGAGAGTAGAGGAGAGGCTCTTCTGTCGAAAAAAGGGTGGCCATGACTGTGAGCAGGAAGCTAAAACCGATACGTGAAGGAGGTTACGTACGTAGACGGGCAGCGAAAAGAGAGCTTTGGAGAGTGGACGGTGGCCTTTGTGGGAATTTTTTCTTTTTGCATGGCTGGGGGATTTTTGGATTGATTGAGCTTGACGGCTACACAGGTCTAGAGATTCATGGAGGAAAGCAAGAGGACCAGTCAAAGCAAGAGAAGCTATAGCCTCGATTATGATTTTGAATTTTGAGAGAAGAAGAAGACTCCTATAGGAACACCTTAGTAGGATTTTGGAAGAGGTGGTCTTTTTCTTGGTGGAATTGCATGAAGAAGGTGCCAGGAGTGTTCTAAAGAGAGCATGGGCTTCTATTAGATGTGGGTTGAAGGCAGAGAGGCCTTACCAGGCAGTATATTAAGATCTCCAAGGGTGGTGAGCTGTGATACAGGAGCGTAGTGCATGTCAGATTTCCTTTAGTCCATAAGGAACTTGTGGATGGTTGTCCGATGAGTTGAGGGATTGGATGCATTATGTCTTTGTATGCTTTGTGAGCTTGAGCTCAGTGGTAGGAGCATCATGTTGGGCTGTATAACCCAGTGGTTTTGTTTGAAGTTGTGAGGCTTCCTGAAGAATGTAACCAGAGTGTGAGTTGTGTGTCTGGAAGCGTGTAGAGAGAAGGATGTTGAATGAATGCCTTTGGCCTTGTGATAGTGTTGTTCAGGTGTTTTAAACGTGGATGAGGGTGGCTGTGAAGGCAGATAAGGCTCTACTCTTTTTGTCCATCCACGTTTTGGTGCCTCCACGGAGGAGTTCACTTCAGTTTACAAGATTGGAGGAGCAGGTGTTCTGAGACGTGTTACAAGCAATGGGGAGAAATCCACACATGAGAGTGATACAGTGTGAGTGGTGTGGAGAATTTGGTCACAGGAAGGACATATGTATTGAAGTCTAGCTATGTGTGATCCGACTCCGAGCCAGAGTGCAGAGAGCTTTGAAAGTTCTTGCCCGCAGGAAAAAGAATGCTCTTCGGATGCAGAGTGAGCTTCCTCAGTAGTGTGTTTGTTTTGTTGCCTTCCAGTTTTGTTGAGGTCGAGAAAGCCAGGGTGTGTGACAGTTGAAAGATTGTGAGGATGGCAGAGGACTTTCCAGAGTTTTGGGGGATGCCATATGAGAATGCAGTGAGATTCTTGGAAAAGATGGAATTCACAGCACTTATGAAGGATAGGGCAACCCCTCAGATTTTGTTTCAGATCATGAATTATTGTTTGCAGGGAGATGCAAAGGCATGGTTGCAGACTCAAGTGGCTACCTTCAGGACTGCTTATCCTCAGCAGCAAAATCCGGAGTATACAATGGTGAGAGCAGCTTTTCTTGCATGGTTTGCACAATCCAGGAGCCCTAATGAAGTATGGAAGGAGTTGTGCAAAATTCAGCAAAAGGATAATCAGGATGTGGATCAGTATTTGATAGAGTTTAGTAGACTGTGGAGTCTATGGTGTGAGGCTTTGATTCCTGAAATACCCCCGTAGATGATAAAGAGAGACTGGTTTGTGGCTAGTCTAGAACCTTCACTCCGTCTGAAGGTGGAGCTGAAGAATATTGATAGTTTTGAGGATGCAGTCAGAGTGGCTAGAGAGAAAGAATGGAAGGTCAAGAGATTGAAGCAGCTTGGTATGCAAGAGGAGCCTAAAGCCCTGGTCAGTAGGCCAGAAATGATTAAGGCATATGTAGAGAGAGCGCCGGTGTCTATTCCTATGCGGGATGATTCCCTGAAAAAGGAATTGCATGAAGCTGTGGAGCTGATGAAAACACTCAGCCTAAATTGGATGGAGATTGCAGGAAGAAGCAGAGGTCAAAATAATAGGAGAGAGGCTATGGATGGAGGAGAAGGAAGTTCAGCTGATGCAAAGAGAGTACCGGATTATGTGATGAGCTGTAGGCTGGAATTGGAAGAGGAACTTGAGGAGACAGTCACAGATGAAGAGATAGATTTTTTGAGTGAGACAGAGGAAGAGAGCATCTCATCAGAGGAAGAGAGTCAGTGGTCTCCACTGTTAAAGGAATCTGATGATGAAAGGGAGCTAGAAATCATCACACTTATGAGTGGAGGCTTGTCAGTTGCTATGGAGGAGGGTGTTGCTCAGCTAGATCTGTGCGAGGTGGTAGAAGAGAGCCCGAGAGAAGGGGTTGCTACCATAGATGGCAGAAATGTTGAGAGCCCATTAAAGGCAGCTAAGGATAAGTCTATGTGTGTAGATGGATCATGCTCCAGTGTTGAGTGGTGATGATATGCCTATGATGGCTGAATGCAATCAGTTTGTGGTTGACACTGTGATTGTGCATACCGAAGAAGATGAGATTTCAGGTTCAGCAAATGAGGAAGAGAGGTGTGAAATTAGTAGTGAAGATGAGAGCTCAATCACGTGTGACAGTGATGAAGCTGATGTGGCTATTACTGATAAAGTAAAAGACCTACAGACAGCAAGTGTTGATTGTGTGCATGCAAATTGTGATGAGTATGATGAGGTTAAGATTCAGTGTTTACAAGATGATGGTGATTCATAGGATGAGATGGATTGTGTTCTTGATGATGCACTGGATGATATGTTAGCATTGATCTCTTCAAAAGAGAATGAAAACACCAGTATGCATGTTGAGAAGGACAGCAGTGATAGTGTGGTTGATGATCAGCTAGATGCTTTACTTGATGATACCCTAGTGGATTTTGCATGTGTGTTGGCAATGACAAGAAAGAGTGTGTTGATATGTTTGAGCATTCTTCAGGTGGGAAGAATGTTTGTTTGCTTCTGGATGACCTTGATAATTCATGTGATGGGTTAAGTTTTGCAACTTTCAAGGTTGAGACAATAGGGTATGCCGAGAAGTCCCTAATCACGGATTATGAGCTGGTTGTGCCCATGAGATCTGTGTGTGAGGTAGTGACCTCAAAAGATGTGACTCATGAGAAGAGAAGCAAGACTCATGATATAAGTGTGACGGCTGATAGCCAGTGGAGTTGTGTAATATCTTGGCAAGATAAGTTATGGGATCCTGGAGGCTTACATGGAAGGAGCTGGTGGCTACATCAAATTGGTGTGTTGTTGATGCCTTTTGATCTAGGTGGATGGTGGATTATGCATATCTGGCAGTGGAGGGTTCAAAGTTATCCTTTTGATCCAGGAGGAATGCAGAGGCATAGAGCACAAGCTTGCTTTGTTTTTGATCCAGGTGGTTTGCTGATGCTTTCTTTTAGCTGCTGGACATGAATGTCACAGCAGAAGAGTAGGGGTTGCTAGAGATGTGTGGATAAAAAAGGAAAAATATTTTTCACTTGTTGCATGTTGCTGGGTGAGTGCATAGCTATGTACATAGCTAGTTGGTGGTGGAAATGAGCTATGGATACTCTCATGAAGGAATCCACAATGATGATAGATTGTCTTGAGATGGAAGACACTTCTACAAGGACTCTAGGAGATGATGGAAAGCAATGTGAGCGCATCTGGACTCGCGGTTATATGTGGCAATCAAATAATAAAAATTTGCTTGAAGGATATGTGCAAAGGTGGAGTGCCTAAGGTTGGATAAGGTGCACTAATTGCCTTAGTATAAGTTAGAAGGGAAGGGGGAAGAGTGGTGAAAAAGGAAATGCATGACGTGGCTATAATCAAAGGAGGCCATGCATGCTACGTGAAAAAGAAAGGAAGCTTCTCGACGACAATGCTGGCATGCTACGAGAAGGACTACTTTAGAAGGAGTTCGAGGACGACAGAGGGGGCTCGCTGGAGTAGGGAAGGCTGTTCTCGATGAAGGCGACGGCTAGAAGGAGCGGAAGGGGAAGCTGCATTATGGGCTGTGATCA
The DNA here is from genome assembly GCF_047967505.1 of Dipteris shenzhenensis. NCBI lineage: Eukaryota > Viridiplantae > Streptophyta > Polypodiopsida > Gleicheniales > Dipteridaceae > Dipteris > Dipteris shenzhenensis. Next base: position 13,799,850 of record NC_141624.1, read on the forward strand.
TTGGAGGGGTGACGGAAGGGTGGTCGTTGCCTTAGCTGGGAGTCCGGCTGGGTGTGGCAAGTTGTGAAAGAAGGGGTCGTTGGGCACACAGAGCAGAACTCCGTGAGCAAAAGCACGCTATGCAGTTCATAGCAGCCCGGGTGATATGTGAGTTCAGGGATGGAGAGCCTCTCGTTGATAAGAGTTTCTGAGCAAGTGAATAGCAATCAAGAGCGGCCGGGACGCGAGCTTGAAGGAGCAGAGGTCGAGGAATTTTTGCAGGTTGGGCGGAGTTGGGTGACAGTGACCATTAACTCCATGAACCCTGTAAGCAAGAGAAGGGTGGTAATGCTGTGATCATCCCATGAAGGAGAGGCGACGAGTTAAAGAAGACAGATGATCACGTGATTTGGTGGATGAGCCAATTATCGGAGACGAGCTGACGGCGAACACAAGCATAGGGGCAGATGCTACTTTCTGAAGGGCTATGCTTTTATCCGAGAACTCGGAACAACACAAGAGAAAGAGAGCAGGAGAGCTCTCGGAGGATGACGGAAGAGTAGGAGAGTGGTGATCCCAAAAGAGTGCACGGCTGCTGGAGAGATAGAAAAAGGAGCTGGCCATCACGCAAGAGAGTGGTAGGAAAGGATAAAGGAGACCAGGGTACCGAAAAGAAGGAAGGAGTCGAGGAGCAGGCAGGGACTGGAAGTGACAGACGAGGAGAGTTCTGAGAGTAGAGGAGAGGCTCTTCTGTCGAAAAAAGGGTGGCCATGACTGTGAGCAGGAAGCTAAAACCGATACGTGAAGGAGGTTACGTACGTAGACGGGCAGCAAAAAGAGAGCTTTGGAGAGTGGACGGTGGCCTTTGTGGGAATTTTTTCTTTTTGCATGGCTGGGGGACTTTTGGATTGAAGGAGCTTGACGGCTACACAGGTCTAGAGATTCATGGAGGAAAGCAAGAGGACCAGTCAAAGCAAGAGAAGCTATAGCCTCGATTATGATTTTGAATTTTGAGAGAAGAAGAAGACTACTATAGGAACACCTCGGGGGGGTCACTATGTATAAACCCTCTATATCACGTGCGTTCAAGGCCTATATTTAAAGTCCCTTATCTGTAAAAAATTTCATTAATAAAATGTACCCCTTTTCTATACAAATCTGTAAATTTTTTCCAAAACTATTTTAAATAGTCCCTTACGTATATTTATTTCTGTAAATTTTAGAAATAAAAAAAATCCTTCTGTTGAACTCACGTGATAGGGTTACATATGATGAGTGACCCCCCCGAGAGGAACACCTTAGTAGGATTTTGGAAGAGGTGGTCTTTTTCTTGGTGGAATTGCATGAAGAAGGTGCGAGGAGTGTTCTAAAGAGAGCATGGGCTTCTATTAGATGTGGGTTGAAGGCAGAGAGGCCTTACCAGGCAGTATATTAAGATCTCCAAGGGTGGTGAGCTATGATACAGGAGCGTAGTGCATGTCAGATTTCCTTTAGTCCATAAGGAACTTGTGGATGGTTGTCCGATGAGTTGAGGGATTGGATGCATTATGTCTTTGTATGCTTTGTGAGCTTGAGCTCAGTGGTAGGAGCATCATGTTGGGCTGTATAACCCAGTGGTTTTGTTTGAAGTTGTGAGGCTTCCCGAAGAATGTAACCAGAGTGTGAGTTGTGTCTGGAAGCGTGTAGAGAGAAGGATGTTGAATGAATGCCTTCGGCCTTGTGATAGTGTTGTTCGGGTGTTTTAAACGTGGATGAGGGTGGCTGTGAAGGCAGGTTAGGCTCTACTCTTTTTGTCCATCCAATGGAAAGCCCCCACACCATAACGAAGTGGCGATGTACTTCACCAAATTCTTGTACGTGCACTTCATTAAGGGTATACAGGTGGACTTCTCCTCATACAAGGACAAGCGTACACATGGTCATACAGAAGTGACAGTCACCCAATCCCAATTGTCTATGGAATTGGAGGGTGCGCGTGGCCCACTGGAGCAACAAGTGGCACAACTTCACGAAGAGAACGTGGCTCGGTCTGAGTAGGTCCAATGTCTAGAGACTGAAAGACCGCAAACCCCGAGCCAGAGCTACAAAATGAGAATATTGCTCTACATGCCCAATTGAAGAGCTTGGAGGACCTCAACATGCGGTTGCAACAAGAGGCCCACGAAGCACGTGCAAAACTAATTGGAGATGCAAGCGTGGAGGCATGGTTAGCTACTTGTCACCATCCATCGTCACAACCATATGCCGTGGAACCCCTTCCCTCTGATAGCCTAGAAAATTGCTTGTGCCCAATATGCCAATGCTTGTTTGTTGATAATTGTATTGGCTATTAGTCTTTGCCTTGTGGCCACAAATTTCATCTATATTGTTTACTAGATTACTTCTCAAGTAGGTCAATTTGTCCACTTTGTAAAGCCCAACTATCAATGGCATTGTACATGGTGTTGGGCTTAGGACAGTTGTATCCAAGACCATGACATTGAATGAAGTTCATGACCATGTATACAAAGTATTTATTATGAAAACATATGCCTTTGTTTTAAGTTCACTGAAGCTATATGATGGTGTACTATATGATGTGGTGGGATTCATAGATTTAACTACTTATTTATTAATCTAAATGCATCCAATGTTCATAATTATTTTGCACTATGCAATAAAAAAATCCATTACATGCAGTCCTAACATCATTAATTGGAATAGTATCAATATATTATTTCATAATAAATAATTTAAGGAAAGATATGGTTAATTGAAAACAAATAATTTAATTGCATAAACGAGGCTATGGTTATTTCATGATAACTAATTTAAGGAAGGCTAGGGTTGCATCAATTGGAATTTGGAATGTAAAACACTATGCAATCTTATATAAAGTAAACTTTAAACTTTAATAATTATAAACTATTAAAGTAAACTTTAGAAGCATTTTCTATTTGCCATTGAAATATGATTATATGCACTTTCATCATAAGCTCTCTCTCTCTTTCTCTCTCTCTCTCTCACACACACACACACACACACAATTAAACTTTGCACATTCTTCCTCTGCATGTCCTCACATAGGATTCTATTGCATATGAGATAGAGTGGTATATTGCTAGTTTCCATGCTCTTGATCAATTGAACTTCGTCAAGAGAACAACAATTGGCATAACCACCCAGAAGCCTATGTGATGGCGACATGGAAGAAGCAAAGCCCAAACCCTAAACACAAGACATTTACAATGCACAACAAGACAATTCTTATAGCAATCCTAAAGTCATGTCTCGCTCTCTCTCTCTCTCTCAACAATTAAAACTTATCTTTAAAGTCACTAAAAATAAGTATTACCAAAGACAAGAAATTAAACTTTGCACATGCTTCTTCTGTTGGGGTAAAGGCACTGGCCACCCTATGTAAATAGTACTTCATGTTGTACTTTAATGTAGGACACTTAAGTACACTATGTACACATTTGTACTTAGATGTACTTAAGGGTTACTACCTTATCCATAATAGATATATATGTGTGTACTTGGGGAGGTACCACTCACTCATTGTGATTATCCCCACTATTGTGAGTGCAGTGAGTCTCTCTACTCCCTACTCACTCCGATTCTCCGTTAACTGGTATCAGAGCTGCTGTTTGCTGCCCAAGCTGCTCCTGGAGCTCCCCTGTAGCAAAACGACCTGCTGTAGTAGCACCCCGACCTCTTTCTGGAGCTCCCCTGCTACCGCTTGTACTAGAGCTGCTGCTGTAGCAAGTGCTGGAGCAGTCCTACCTTCTCCAGGAGCACCCCAGCCTGCTGCTTGTGCTGCCCGAGTCGCTACTGCTGATCTACTGATGCTGAGGATTGTTCATGCGAGCATCTTCTCTTGATTGTGGCCCTGCTCGTAAGCTACAGGTATCATACACAACGGTGTGAAGCCCACTGGCATAACCGTGGCTCATTTGGCATTTGAGCCAGGTACTCTGTATTACTTGCATTGTCATCTTTCATTCCTGCCATTTTCTTTTCCTTGTACCTTGTATTGTGAATATACACATACAGGTGCAGGTGTTCTACTTGTGGCAGGGCCTTTTACTCGCACTGAGGCTTATCTTATGCCGCAAACAGTGTCGAGACAGGTCTTATCACTTGGCCAGTGATTGTATGTCAGTGATGGCACTCAGTGTATGCATTGGGCAGTTCTATGCTAATTGATACTTGTGTCAGGGCTTATATTCGCATTGAGGCTTGCTTATGCCGCAAACAGTGTCGAGACAGGTCTTATCACTTGGCCAGTGATTGTATGTCAATGTTGGCACTGAGTATATGCATTGGGCAGATCTGTGCTTGATACTTACAGTGTATGCTATGTTGGATGCAACCCAAATGGATATGTATTCAAATGCCTTGTGAGCAACAGTTGTTGATGACACTTACCGTGTTAATGCATGGGATATGCAGCCATTTTATGTGCTTATGATGCTATGATTCAGAGGGCTTTTGAGCCACTTCAACTCTAGACTGTATATTCAGCTGGGGGGGAAGTTACTGGTGTATTTGGAGGTCATTTGAAGGTCTAAAATCAGGGATTTCATCCAAAAATCAGAAAATTACATTTTTTTGACAGTCCGGGACTGTCAAACAGCCTGTTTTGACCTATTTTGACCATCAGAAAGCAAAATATTGCAGCTGTAAAATATTATATCAGTTCTGAAATTTTTCTAGAGTGATTATACGCAGTTGTATTGCATTTTCGCCACTGAAAACAGTAAAATCAGCTTGCTGTCCTGTTTCTGCAGCAAGTGGGAGAACAATATTCAGTTGGTTTTGTGCCACTGAAACAGTACAAAGTTCACTTTTGATCGTACTTCCGCTGCGGGAGAATTTTGTTGGAGTGACTAGTGCTCGCAGGGAGTCAGGCAGTTCCATCAAGGAACAAACTCTTATCACTTTACCATGAGTTCCAGCAGCGACGTGTCGTCCTTGTTCCAGATAAAGAAGCTCGAAGGAGCTAAAAATTACGACATATGGAGGACACAGTGCTACAATGTGTTGATGCAGAAGGACCAGTACAAACCTATAAAGGAGAAGGGTGTTAAGCCCTCCAACATTACTGAGAGCAGTGGGAGAAGATGGACGGCTTGGCCAGGTCGACCATTATGCTTACAGTTGTTGATTCACTGGTTGTAGGCATCAGGGATGAACCTACTGCGTGGGAGATGTGGCAACGTCTTGAGGATACTTATGCCAAGAAAAGTGCCACGGGAAAAGCTTACTGGCTAAAAAAGCTTGTTGGTCTTCAAATGAAGGAGGGGACAGCTATGTCCACTCATATTATTGAGTTTAACAGCATATTCAGCCAGGTGATCAACCAGGGGTTGAAGCTCGATGATGAGCTGAAAGCTACACTCATCCTATGTTCTCTACCTGAGTCATGGGACACATTCAGGACTTCTACCAGCAACTCAAAAACCATTCTGGTATTTGCAGATGTGGAGAGTGCTCTTCTACAGGAAGAGATGAACAGAAAGAACAATGCTATTGGGAAGTCAAATGCTTTGAATGCACGCAGCAGGTCCAAAACACGTGGAAAAGACAAAGAAAGAGACAGGAGCAAGTCCCGCTCTAAGAGTGATCTTGTATGCAACTATTGTGGCAAGAAGGGACATATTGAGAAAAAGTGTTTTCAAAAGAAGAATGACCAGAGAGCCAAAGAAGGCAAGTCTCAAGGCAAGTCTAAGGGCAAAGAAAAAGAGGAGCTGAATGTTACTTATGTTAGTGACAGTGACAGTGGACATGAGATATGTTTCACCTCTTCACTGGAGGCTCATACACTTCATGCTGGTGATGGATCAGATATGTTTTCCTGGATTATAGATTCAGGTGCTTCCTTTCATGTGACATCCTACAGAGATCTGTTTGTCAGATATGCAGGAGGGCAGAAGGGAGTTGTCTTTCTTGGTGATAACCATGCATGTTCTATCATTGGTATAGGTGATGTCAGGCTTGTTCTTGAAAATGGCCAGCAGTTAATGCTTAAAGGGGTCAGGCATGTTCCTGAGGTGAAGAAGAACTTGATTTCCACAGGGTTGTTGGATGATGATGGTTATCTTACCACCTTTGGTAATCAGAAATGGAAAATCAGCAAAGGGGCAATGGCTATTGCCAGGGGTCCTAAGGTTGATACTTTGTACTCACTTCATGCTGGACATTGTCCGCATTCTAATGTAAATGCCACCGAGCTGCCAAAGATTTCATTGTGGCATAGCCGGCTTGGCCATATGAGTATTAAGGGAATGGAGCAATTGGCTCATTTTGGTTACTTGCCGAGTCTAAAATATTCAGATTTGCAGAAATGTGAATTTTGTCTCTACGGTCGTCAAGTACAAATACCTCATAAGAGAAGGTCAAATCAGAAATTACAGCTCTTGGAGCTAGTACATACAGATGTGTGTGAGATGCCTACACTCTCTTTAGGAGGTTCAAAGTACATACTGTCATTCATAGATGACGCCACCCGCAAAGTGTGGGTTTACACTCTCAGAAAGAAGAGTGATACGTTCAAGGCTTTCACTAAGTTTGTTGCACTGGTTGAAAATGAGACAGGCAAAAAACTGAAAGCCTTACGATCTGACAATGGTGGAGAGTACTTGTCCAAAGAATTTCAAGAATTCTGTGAGGCAAAGGGTATCCAAAGGGTGTTGTCTGCACCATATGATCCTCCACAGAATGGTACAGCTGAAAAAATGTTCAGGACCATTCAAGAGAAAGTCAGATCCATGTTGTCACATGCTGCATTGCCCCACACATTTTGGGCTGAAGCTGTAAAGACAGCTGTGCACCTTATTAACAGGTCACCAAACAAGAGACTATGTGGTGGTGTGCCTGAACAAGCATGGACGGGCAAGCCTCCGTCTTACAAACATCTACGGGTCTTTGGTTGTGTTGTGTATGTGCATGTACGCAAAGAGGACAGAACTAAATTGGATCCAAAGTCTCTAAAATGCATTTTCCTAGGATATGGTGACAAAGGTGAGATGGGCTACAGATTATGGGATCCCACAAACAGAAAACTTATACGCAGCAATGATGTCGTGTTTGATGAAACCATCATGTTCAAGGAGCCTGTTGTACAGCAGGAACCTTCAAAAGTAACTATTGATGATGACAGGCATCATGGGCAACACAGGAGGGCTGTAAATCAGCCATTACAGCAGCATAATCAGCCACTAAATGATGCTGCAGTAGGTCCAAATGGACAGCCAGACATGGCACATGATATCCAAATGGATGTACCACAGTTAGATGATCTTCCTGACATGCAAATGCAGCCAGAACAGGGTAATGAACAGGCTGGACAGCCACCTCATGATGATGATGGACATCAAGTTAGAAGGTCAACTAGACCATCACGGCAACCAGACAGATTCATTCCCGGCTTTGATTATTTGATGCTCACTGATTGTGGAGAGCCTTCATGCTACAGAGAGGCTAAGCAGAGGGCAGACAAGGTTCAATGGGATCTTGCTATGAAGTCTGAAATGGACAGTCTTCACAAAAATGGCACTTGGGAATTGGTACCCTTGCCTACAGGTAAGAAGGTACTTCCATGCAAATGGGTTTATCGACTTAAAGTCACACCTGGTGAAAAGCCAAGGCATAAAGCCAGACTGGTTGCCAAAGGGTTCAAGCAGGAATATGGTGTTGACTTTGAGGAGATATTCTCTCCCGTTGTCAAGATGACAACACTCAGAACTGTATTAGCATTGGTTGCACATGCAGATATGGATTTGGTCCAAATGGATGTCAAAACAGCATTTCTTCATGGTGATTTACATGAGGAAATTTTTATGCAGCAGCCAGAGGGTTTTACAGTGAAGGGCAAAGAGAAGCTTGTATGCAGACTGAAGAAAAGTCTTTATGGTCTAAAGCAGGCACCTAGGGAATGGTATCATAAGTTTGATACATTCATGCGAACCCAAAGTTACAGGAGAAGTGACATTGATCACTGCTTATATACCAAGAAAGCTTCAGATGGCAGTTTACTTATCCTCATTTTGTATGTGGATGATATGTTGATTGCTGGAAAATCTCATAAGGAGATGAATGCCTTGAAAAAGAGATTGCACCAGACCTTTGATATGAAGGATCTTGGTGATGCAAACCATATATTGGGTATGCGCATACTTCGGGATAGGGAAAAGCGGTTGCTATACTTATCTCAGAAGGAATACATTGGCAAGGTCTTGCAGAGATTTCACATGGAGGGGGGGAAGAGTATTGGTACTCCATTACCTCCTTATGTGAAAATCAGTGCTTTGGACAGCCCTCAGACAGATGCTGAAAGAGCTGAGATGTCAAAGATTCCGTATGCATCAGCTTGTGGTAGTCTCATGTATGCTATGGTTGCAACCAGGCCCGATATTGCGTTTGCAGTGGGAGTGGTTAGCAGATACATGGCTAAACCTGGCAAGAAGCATTGGAATGCAGTGAAAGGTGTCATGAGATACCTAAAGGGTACACAGGACTTGTGTATATGTTTCGGCAGTCAAGATGCCAAAGTGCAGGGTTATACAGACTCTGATTATGCCGGCCACCCTGATACCCGGAAGTCTACTACCGGCTATGTTTTCACTTTCACTGGAGGTGCAGTGTCGTGGGTATCTAGAATGCAGCAATGCGTTGCTTTGTCTACTACAGAAGCTGAATATATTGCAGCCACTGAGGCGTGCAAGGAAGCTATATGGCTATCTCGGCTAGTGACAGATTTGGGTTATCCAATTGGAGATTCCATTGTTGCATTGTGACAGTCAGAGTGCCATACAGTTGGCACGTAATCCTGTTTTTCATGCAAAGACTAAGCACATAGATGTGAAATATCACTTTATCAGGGAGGTGCTTGAAAACAAGCAAATTAAGCTTGTTAAGGTGCATACAGATGACAATCCGGCAGATCTGTTAACCAAAGGGTTAGCTGCAGAGAGGTTTGCACACTGCAGATCTCTTATGGGTATTGGTTGAGGCCAATATTCTTTCTCTCCTTGAGGGCACACTGCCTTTAAGTGGGAGGTTGTTGGGGTAAAGGCACTGGCCACCCTATGTAAATAGTACTTCATGTTGTACTTTAATGTAGGACACTTAAGTACACTATGTACACATTTGTACTTAGATGTACTTAAGGGTTACTACCTTATCCATAATAGATATATATGTGTGTACTTGGGGAGGTACCACTCACTCATTGTGATTATCCCCACTATTGTGAGTGCAGTGAGTCTCTCTACTCCCTACTCACTCCGATTCTCCGTTATCTTCCTCACATCCTCGCATAGGATTCTATTGCATATGAGATAGAGTGGTATGCCAGCTTCTATGCTCTTGATCAATTGAACTTGGTCAAGAGCACAACAATTGGCATTACAACCTAGAAGCCTATGCAATGGCAACAAGGAAGAATGAAAGCCCAAACCCTTAGCACAAGATATTTACAATGCACAACAAGACAACTCTTATCCAACCCTAACTTGCAACCTGCAATCATAAAACAAAACACATTCGGAATACAATGAGACATTAAAAACCCTATTGCCATCATTGCCACAATTCACGAGTCACTATCCTCATCATGTTCATCGTCAATGTCCTCATCTTCAGACCCATGTGGTAGGAGAATATTATTCTCCTTCATCTTCATCAGATTCATCCCACTATCTTCCTCAGATGTTGCACCATCAGTCCCAGTTTCATCCTCTTCTTGGGGTTCTGGAATCTGCAATGATGGGATCGCTTCAGGTTGTATAGCATCTGGCAGGATATCGTAGGTCCATTTTGGAACTTTCTCCTCATTTCCCACACCTCCTAATGTTTCTAGGATTTTATGATTGGCATAGATGTACACTAACTTCTCAGCCTGATCCTCTAGAAGTCTATTTTGTAAAGTATTGTGAATGTACTTGTAATGACTCCAGTTTCTTTTTGAGCCCAAGTTTGAGCATGTATGAGAAATAACCCTCATTTGCAATTGGGTGTAGAACCTCAGAGATGCCACCATTCATCATCCACTATTTCCAAGCACATGTAGTTTCTGCCAATGCTTGAACATCGCTGGATGCAAAAAACCCCTCCTTGCATCTCCTATTTTTCACCAAAGATTGCAAAGTGTAGAAGTACGTGGCAAATCTCATGGTTGCTAGAAATTGCAACATGGTAGAACCATCACCAGACATTAAGATTGGTTCGAGACGTTTCTTCAATCGTACTAACTTGACGATGTCTCAAGCCTCACAAACAATCTCTTTGAACCATGGTACTTGTTTATACCAATCTTTCAATGCAAGATTTAAAGTATGTGTACAACACGCCGATGCATATAAATTGATATAATCCCTTTGCAATATTTTTCCCACCTTTTTACAACTCTTGGCATTATCCATGACAACCTGAACAACCTTTTTAGGGCCTAACTCTCTTATAACCTTGGATAACACACCAGCCATATATGTCCCTAACTTCTTTACATGTGAGGCATCAATCGATGTGTGGAAGGACTCCCCACGTGGTGATATAACCATCACATTCAATAAAGCATGTCATTTTATGCTTGTTCACCCGTCTGAGACAATTGTGCAATTCCATGCAGCTCTCATATCATCGTTATCGTGACGACCATACTCAGTGGATATCCTAATCACAAGATTGATCTACCAAGTACATACTGTGCATTCTCCAAGTCTTGAACTTGGATGTTCTCAACTATCATGGGTTGCCTCAAGTTAGGAGTATTAGTTGTCGATCTAGCCTCATGAGCCATAGGCAGCGATCTATCTTGCATGCTAGTATCCACACAAGGAGTTCTAGCATGGGAGCCTGCAACACTAGTACTTCCGTCACCGTGTACGCTTACATACTCTACTCCAGTTATACCTTGACTTTTCCAAATTATCTTCTTCGTATTTTTCCAGAAGCTTGCATCTTCTTTATTAAGGTGCGAGCTGTTGCATCAGCTCCTAGGGTCGCACAACGCTGAATGCTCTTTCTTGAGTCACCAAGCAAGTGGCCCCTTATGTGAAGTGCTCCCCCATATTTTTGTACTCCACAATACTTGCATTCCACTCAACATAGACACGAATATTAATAACAAAGTCCCACTCTGGACCATGTGACTTATGTTTGCCCCCCATGTGCATGTGGAACAACTCTTTGAGAGGATTGTGACACCTGCATAAATCCTCTCCCTGTATCTTGGTTAAAAACCTCACAGGGTGGATCAAGCGTTGGGGTAGTGCCCATTTCGACAATGAGATCCTCTTTTGCAACTCCTTCTTCAAGCCCAGGAACATTTTCACGCATATAAATACTGGCATGGGCATGACTCGATGCATCCATAGTTTGCCTAGTCACAACTCGTCTTGAAGATTGTGAATGAGAATTTCTAATTTTAGGAATTTTTGATTGTGCATTTGTAGTCACAATAGGTGCCCTATTTCTGCTAAAGTCATTGCCATATCGTCTCCCCCTTCTCTCCATACCTAAGGCCCTTAGCTTAAGAGTCAAGACTACTCACTAACAATCGCATTCATTGTCACTCATGATCCTAGTCCCCAAGTTCCCCAAAATGCAAGGAGTCGGAGTATAGACCACCCTCAAGAACACACAACAAACACTCGCATCCACTAGCCCTCATGTTCGTGGTCTACAATTTCTCCAAGATGCAAGGAATCGGAGGAGAAAACCACACCCAAAGGTATAATGAATGGTGACTCACTCTAACCCACTTAGCCTTACAACTATTCAGATCCAAATCATGGTTCACTTTCTTTCCCAACTTATTGCGATATGAACCACAACCGAATTGAATGGTGAGCCTCTATCGCCATTTCCACTGACATATAGCCTCGGGGCACGAGAAACTGGGAATCTTGACCCCATAGCACTGCCAGTACCCAAGAAACTACCGGTGGTAGAATTAATATTCCCAATGGTAATTTTAATTATCTCGATGGTGTAAATACCGACGAGAATATATACCCTCGGGATAATTAATATTACCGCTAGGAATATTAATTCTATCGCGAGTAGTGTCTTGGGTACCAGCGGTACATTTATCCGATTTATCGGTGATTTTTTTCAATAACCTACATGATCACGTTGTTTTCACACTACTAGGAAGAGTAATTAACGAACGTTAATAACCCATTAACGCAAACATGAAAATGTGATCATAATCCTTGCCACCCCCTCTCTCCCTCTCCCTCTACTCTCTCTCTCTCTCTCTGTGTCTATCTATCTCTAAAGCTCTCTAGCAAGATTAGCCCCCTCTCTCCCAGCCTCCACCCCTCCTCCCTCTTCCTCTCTATGTCTCTCTGTCTCTATATCTCTCTCTCTCTCTCTCTAAATCTCTCCAGCAAGATCACCCCCCTCTCTCTCTGCTTCCACCCCCTCCTCCCTCTCCCTCGCTCTCTCTCTCTCTCTCTCTATCTATCTATCTATCTCTACTTGTGTGTGTGTGTGTGTGTACAAAAGAACGTGATATGGAGGGTTGGGAATTTCCCAACCCTCCATACTGTTGGCTCTTTCCTACTGCTTTCGTGTGTAGCTTAGGATCTCGAGTCGTGTTCCGGTGAGAGACGTAGGCTTAAGTGTGGTAAGCAAACAAAGTGCATGCATGTGTAAAAGGAACGTAAATCATCTTTGTTGAAGTAATGAAGGCTCTCGCCTTCATTGGGGGTTGTAGGGTTAAGGAGGAGTTTTAAGGGTTAGAAGGAGGTTCTAGGGTTAGAAGGAGGTTCCAGGGTTCAGAAGGAGGTTCCAGGGTTCAGAAAGAGTTCCAGGGTTTAAAAGGAGTCCAGGGTTAGAAGGAGGATCCAAGGTTCAGAGTAGAGTACAGGGTGGAGAACTCGTCTCCCTCGTAGATCATGGAGTTTAAGGGTTGAGGAACAAAGGGTTTAGGGGAGCATAGGAGTGGGAGAGGAAGGTGTAAGAGCATGGGGAAAAGAAGAGAGGGGAGGGGGGAGGAGGAGAGAGGAGGAGGAGGAGTATATTTATTTCTGTAAATTTTAGAATTAAAAAAAATCCTTCTGTTGAACTCACGTGATAGGGTTACATATGATGAGTGACCCCCCTGAGGATCCTTTTTTTTTAATACATCTTTTGAGAGTGTGGAATGAAAGTGTGTGGTACAATTATTCATGCAATCATCTATGTGTCTAAGCGAAAACGTGAGTGCACGTGACCTAGTAGCTAAGTAGGGACTAACTATATGCTTTTTTTTTTGCTGGGATTTTCATAGGGCAGCTAGAACTCATTCATCACTTCTGAGCTCTAGGTAAAATTGATTGATGCTACCTATATGTGCGAAGACGTACATATGCAAGTGAGTGCTCGTGATACAATCTAATCCTAACTAAGGAAGACTTGGTTTCCCAAATCTTCGTTTTTGTCAGGGATGGCTTGCGTGTTGATGTAGTAGCGCTTCAGTTGGCTCCCGTTTATTGTTGTGTTGAATTGGACTCCATCTAGTGTTTCAAGTAGCACAGCTCCGATGGGATTCATCTTTCGTACTCGGTAGGGTCCTTGACCTAGATACTTCAGTTTTCCCTTGTGTACTTTGGCATTGTATAACAGGACTAAGTCGCCTTCCTTGATGTCTTTAGCTTTCAGATTCCTGTCAAACCATGCCTTTCTCCGGCGTTTTTCTGTTGTCATGGCGTGATAGGCAACTAGTCTAAGTAGACGGGGTAGTCTTTCTTATTTTCACCAGGTTGACAAAGCACACTCCCAATTGCATACTTGGATCCATCAGTATGAACATGAAAATCAATATCCCAATTGGGAGATATAAGGATGGGTGTTGTGATTAGGTGCCACTTTAAAAGCTCAAAGGCTTGGTCGCACTCTTCGGTCCATAAGAACTCCACTAATAATTTGTAAAGTGGTCTAGCTATCATGGCATACCACAATATAAATCTTCTATAATAGCCGGCATGTCCCATAAAGACCTGTACACCTTTGGAAGTTATAGGAGGAGTCAATTCCATGATGATTTTGATTTTGTCCATGTCAGTTGCAATCCCATGTTGAGAGACGATGTGTCCCAAAACAACTCCATGGGTGACAATGAACTGGCATTTTGTTGGATTTAGGGAGATGCCATACTCCCTGCATTTGATTAGTACTTCTTCCAGACATTTGAAGTGGTCCTGTTTGGTTGAATGGATGCACAAATCATCCAAGAACACCTGTAAAAACTTATTCAAAAATGACTTGAAAGCTGTGAACATGACTCGCTGGAATGTGGCTGGGGCATTACAAAGGCCGAATGGCATGACTCTATATGCAAAATTACCCCATTCTGTAGCAAATGCTGTTTTTGATTGGTCTTGAGGAGTAATTTGCACTTGGTTATAGCCACTGAAGTCATCCAAGAAGCTATATATTTCGGATCCTGCCACCTTTTCCAACACTGTTTCTGTTAAGGGTAGGGGGTAGTGATCCCTAATTGTGGTGGCATTCACATTTTTCAAGTTTACGCATATTCTGAGCTTCTTGTTGCGTTTAGGCACAATGACAATGGGTGAAACCCAATCAGTGTGCTCTATCTCGTAGATGAATCCAGCATCTAGGAGTTTTTCCAGCTCGTCATAAACCATGGTGCCATATTTAGGATTTGTGCGATAAGGTCCACATACCTTAGGGCGAGCACCTTCCCTTATAGGTATCGTGTGTACTGCCACTTCTGGTGAAATTCCTTTCATCTCTTTGTATGACCATGCTAGGTAGTCACGGTATTCCATTAGGAGTTTTTTGAGTTTGGTTTCATCTTCTTGACGGAGCTATTTCCCAATGAAAACCAATTTTTCTTCCTCCCCTTCAAGGGCGAGGTTTAATGTGCGTGTTTTTGCTTGTCCCTCATAGATTGGAGTTTCTCCAATGCTATCGGTTTCTTGAAATTCAGATTCTCTTAGTGGTCTTGGCATTGCTATTGGTGCACTGCCACTTGTATAATTCTTAAAGTATTCCGGTACTTCTCGAAGATCGGCCTCTGATGGAGTTGAACTAGCCTGACATGTGTCATGTGTATTGGGTGGCATAGTTGCATTTACTAATTTGTTAGGCTCTTCTTTTCTTTCTTTTTCTGAAGTCGCTTGATCGAGCTTCATCCGCACATGTGGCTTATATTTCCAAAACTTCTTACGTTGGGAACTGTGGGGTAACTTTTCCACTGGTAAGGTGTTTCCAAGTAAGGGTTCATGTGCTACACATACTCCTTCCAGTCCCTCAGGGGGCCATTCAAGAGGTGGTGGTTTTGATTTGGAGGGAACTAACCTTGCAAGGTACAATTCGACAATCCTTGTTTGGACTCGTTCGAATTCATTGAAGTGCTCGGCCTTGGCTTTTCTGCGATTTCCTCCTACAGCTTTCTTGCGGGATCTTCTACTGTTATTCAACTACTGCGGAGGTTCAACTTTTGGGAGCTCGACTGCCATTAGGGCATGCAGAATGGCTAGGTCATTATCAAAGATTTTATCTTCAATTTCAGCATTCGCAGCCTCTGTTTCAAGGTCCCAAGGAAAATCTGAGTCATCATTGGTATGGGTATCTTCTTCAGGTTCATTATCCCATTCGAGGTCAGCCATAAAGAATGGCATCTCTAGATCGATTGGTTCTTCATGTGTTGGTGGAGGATCAACATGTAGTGCGTTAGCATCTATCTGTGAGAAGATGGGGTCTAATGAATGGCAGTTGTCGATGGTTACCAATGTTTGTATCCAGTTATTGACATTGCTTTGTGAGTCACCTGCTATGGCATGTTGTTGCAAGGGAGCTGATTTTCTCGAGATTGTCGTGGAAGATGTGTCATCCAATGCTCTAGGAACAATTGGTTTAATAGCTCCTGTCCCCACATTCACCCTGACTGCAGTGTCTCGATTCTGGATTGTCAATCTATCAGTTCCCCAGTCATGGAGGACTGATGCTTCCCATAACCAAGGACGTCCCAGTAAGATTTAATAGGATTTTTTGGGGAGATCCAAGATTGTGAATTGAAGGGAAAAGTGGACTCCTGCGATCTTTGTGGACACGCCATTCACTATTCCCAAGGGTTTAGCTCGTGAATCATCGACAAGGCGTATGTTGAAATTAGCCTTTTGCATTAGTGGAAGACCCCATTTTTCGTAGAGCTCCTTGGATAGGACATTGACACCTGCTCCACCATCCACTATGGCTTGGACTTCATTATATGTCTTGTGGATCAAAGGCACAGTAATGTTGCGTATGTCATCTCTCTCACCCATCCGCACAGGGATATCTTCAATGTCGTTCATAGGTGGAGGGGGATTTGCGAGTTCAATCCATCCTTTGAAACTCTCCCAGAGATTGGGACAATTTCGTTAGAGGATTCCGATGGGGATTGACACAAGGCAACTCAGGATGCTAGAGAGTGTGGCTCCTTCAAGTTGACGTGGCGGTACATTCTGTTGTTGGAACAAAGGCTCGAGTACAGTATCAATACTTTGTGGGGCCAAGTCATGGATTGGGTCTTGAGCTTGCTTCTCAGCCTCAAATTGAGCTTGTTCATTTTGGACCCATTGCTCAAGTACCTGAAAACGAGCCTTCTCCACCTCTGCATTCGGGTATGGAGCTTCTTTTATTTGAGGCTCGGGAGTTGATGTGGATGAGCTCGGCTGCTCATTGCTTGGCGGAGGTGGAGACACTTGTGCTTTCTTTTTTAGAAGTCGCTTCGGTTGGATTGGAATGATAGGGTCCTTCGTGGCCTCTTTCTGTTGGCATGTAATTACATTGATAGTTTGTGACCTTAGACTTGCCGGACCCAGACTTTGATGGTCCACCCCAATGATGCCGATTGGGATGTCAGGCTTAACCTCTGTTTGTTCTGGGACCTTATTTTTTATGGGACAATCCATACAGGCATGTCCTATGCCACAATCTCTGCAGAGTGGTTGGAAAGTGGCTGGGCTACCACGATGAGGGCACTCTGCGATCCTATGATTTTCTCCACAACCGTAACACTTGATTGGTGCTCGAAATGTGTTGGGTCACACTTGATTTGCATAGACTGGTATTAGACCCTCTGCACCTTCTACATAGTACACTGGGTACTCTGCTTCATACTCAAATAGCGATTCTACTTCCTCGGCTTGTAATTGATGTATGGGAACTGCCTGAGGAGCTGGATTTGGTGCTCTTGGATACGGTCGTGGATTCGGATTCCTGAGTAGTTGTGGGACTTGTGTCCGAACGGGAACAGGATTTAGCCTCGGAGCTGGGGGCGCTTGTGCAAGTGCCGGTTGCCTGTATACTGGCATGGGTGCCGCTTGGTATTGTGGTGGTTGAGGTGGATTGTTGCGCATGTTGAAGATGCAACTGTTCTCATCATGGCCGCCGATGACACAGATATGGCACCACAACCATGGCGGTGGATTTGCTTGTGCAGTGATCCTTGCTCTTAGGACTGGGCATTCATTTGCTGTATGATTTTCCAAGCAGTGTGGGCACCAGACATTTTCTCGCCGTGGATATGTTTGAGTTGGCGGCTGAGACAAGTGGAGTTTTTGATCCATGGCCTACATCATATCTTCTTTCAGCTTCAAGGTCATGGCCTCTAGGCGATCTTCATTGGATGTTTCGGCAGTGTCCTTTGATTTACCTTTTTTTGAGTGCTTATCTCATGTATTTGATCTGGCGTCATCACTGCTAGTGTTTGAATCTGTCATGCCATCTTCGATGTCAATGGCTGCCGCATGAGCAGCACCGCATGAGCAGCACTGAATGTTTCATAGCTACTTATCTTTTTCATATCCTTGCGGATTTTCTTTCTTAGACCTGCTATGAACCATGCCGTGAGGTACTTTGCATCTGGGCATGGGTCGCATTTGGCAATCAATCTCTTCATCTTTCCCAGGTATGTGCGTACATCTTCCCTCCGGCCTTGTTCGATCTTGCTGAGTTGGAGAGCGGGATCATCTTGTAGCCTCTCTGTTTGAAAGCATCGTTTGAATTCGGTTTGAAGTAGGTCCCATGTGGCACGTTCTTCCACGAGAAGGTCGAGGTACCATTCTGACGCTTCATCAGTTAAGGCCATTGGAACAAGCCACCTTGGTTTCATGGGATTGATCACCACCTGCTTGACATGCGGCATCAAAATGCTGGAGGAAGCGAGCTGGGTCTCCCCTACCATTATATTTGGAAAGTTCCAGTTTTCCCAAGGGGCGTTGGCCTTGATTGTTGTGATTGCGTCGATTGAAGAAGTTGTCAGCCTCTGCATCGAGCTCGATATCCCCATCATGGTCATGACGGCGTCTAGCCATGTTGGGACGTCGAGGAGTTAAAGGGAGTTGTTGAATCTCAGGGGGGATTTGGGGTAGAGGATTGGCAGGGGCGGTTGTTGCAGTGGAGTTAGTTGCAGATGGGGTGAGCGTTGGAGTCGAAGTCATTGGCTGGAACGTAACTGCATGCAGATTGTGCGTGATTTGCCAAGGGTGTCGCTACCCCAAGTGCGGGTGTGGATGTGGTGTTGTGAGGAGAGTTAGAGTGGTGTTAGTTTCTGTAGGAACCGTCATGTTAATAATGTGCCTAATATTGTCCTACATGTGTAGGGAAATGTGCCGGTGTAGATGGATCGTTAAGCGGAGGTCACGGCGTGAAAATACGAGTGAATTTGTGCAAAATAAGGCCCACACGGGGCACGAATGAACGTGTGCTAGGGATGCTGAAATGGTGTACAATGGGCTGGAAAATACCTCGTAACGTGGTGTTTCTGTGTGTGAAATTTCGGTTCAAACGGGGTTCAGTTTGGGTCCCAAACGGATGTGTTTCGCGGGGTTAAAGTAGGGGTAATTTTTGGTTTGGGGGGGTCCTAATTGTGGTGTGAATGGACTTTAGGTCCAACTGAGGGGTTGAAACCAAGTGACTCTAGTTAAGGAAACTAACCTAGATCCTCCCAGTTACTGTAACTAGGAGGTTTAACTAACTATAGTTAGTTACTAACTGAAGAGTTAGTCTAACCTAACTAAGGGTAGTCTAACTAACTGAGGGTTAACTAAACTAACCTAACTTCAGTTACTACGTGGACTAATCTAACCGAGGTTAACTAACTAGCCTACTTATCCTAACCTAACTAACCTAACCTAACTGTAGTTATTGCTAACCTAACTAAGGTTAAATCTAACCCTAGTGTTAATTATAGGTTAGGTTTTTTTTTTTTTTGTGGGGGTTCCTGTGGGGGGCTTCGCGACGGCGGCGCCCGGGGGGGGGCGTGGTTTTTCGCACAAGGGGGGGTTCCACAGGGGGAGGGGGCAGGGGTGAGCGGGGCGGGGCAGCGGGGGGAGCGGGGAGCAGGGGGCAGCGGTGAGGAGCGGAGAGCGGGGGGGCGGCCAGGGCGGGACGAGGGAGGGGGGCGGGTGAGCTGAGGGGGTGGGGCGCTGCGGAGAGGGGGTGGGGAGCAGGTGAGCGGAGGGGGTGGGGGGGCGTGCGGAGGTGTGTGGAGGGGGTGGGGCGCTGCGGAGAGGGGGCGACCGGGGGGCGGGGGGTGGCTGGCGGGGTGGGGCGGCGGGGGCGGCTGGGGGATGGCCGCGAGGCGGGGTGGCGGGGACGGCCGGGGGATGGCGTTGGGTGCGCGGGCGCCGTCGCTGGCGGCTCGACCGCTGGCGTGGCGGGGGATTGGGGGGTGCACGGGGGCGGGGGGTTGGGGGGTGCGCGGGGGCGGCTCTGCGGAGCGCCGCCGCAGGAGGGGGGTGGGGTGGGTCGCAGAGAGGGGGGTTTACAGAGAGGGGGGGTAAGGGGGAGAGAGAGGAGAGGGGGGGGCGGGGTGGGGGGGTGGGGTTGACAGGGGTAGGGGGGAGAGAATGAGGGGGAGAGGAGAGAGAGTGAGAGAGAGAGGGGGTGGGGGAGAGAACGAGGGGGAGAGAGGAGAGAGTGAGAGAAAGAGCGGGGGGGAGGGGGAGAGAGGAGAGAGAGAGGGGGGGAAGGGGGAGAGAGGAGAGAGAAAAGAGAGAGAGGGGGATGGGGAGAAAGTGAGAGAGAGAAAGGGAGGGGGAGGGAAAGAGAGAGATAGAGAGAGAAAGGGGGAGGGAGAGAGTGAGAAAGAGAGAGAAAGGGGGAGGGATAGAGAGAGAAAGAAAGAGAGAGAGTGAAAGGGAGGTGGTGGGGGTGGTGGAGGTGGGAGGGGGAGGGGGAAGGGGGGAGGGGGAGGTGGTGGTGGAGATGGAGGGGGAGGGGGGAGGGGGAGGTGGAGATGGAGGGGGAGGGGGAAGGGGGAGGTGGAAATGGAGGGGGAGGCGAGAGGGGGAGGTGGAGATGAAGGGGGAGGGGGAGGGGGAGGGGAGAGGGGGAGGTGGAGATGGAGGGGAGGGGGAGGGGGGAGGGGGAGGTGGAGATGGAGGGGGAGGGGGAGGGGGGAGGTGGAGATGGAGGGGGGAGGGGGAGGGGGAGGTGGAGATGGAGGGGGAGGGGGGAGGGGGAGGTGGAGATGGAGGGGAGGGGGGAGGTGGTGGTGGAGTGGGGAGATGAAGGGGGAGGGGGAAGGGGGAGGTGGAGGTGGAAATGGAGGGGGGAGGTGGTGGTGGAGATGGAGGGGGGAGGTGGTGGTGGAGATGGAGGGGAAGGTGGTGGTGGGATGGAAGGGGGAAAAAAAAAGGCACAAAAACTTGACGGAGGAATCGAAAGAAGGGAGAAGTGGTCACCTGAATGCTCTCCAAGTCTTTCTCAATGTAACAGGATTGTTGTGGAACCATTGACGGTGGGTGGAAGGCTAGGTTATCGCTGCGAGAAGGGCTCAAAGTCACTTACAATGCGAGGATAGGAGTAAGGGGGTGGTCGATGGAGAGGGAGGAGTGTCTTGCGTGGGGCTCAGAATGAAGAAGAGAATGGAGGCAAAAAGTGAAAGATGAAGAATGAGGGGGTGGAGTAGGTTTTTATAGGATTTGATTTTAGGTTTAGGGTTTAGGTTTAGGGTTTAACCCTAAACTCTTCCTGAGCCATAACTCTTTATGGAGAGCTCGGTTTGCTTTTCTGTAAAAAAGTAAAATGATAAAAATTGCAAGCTCTACGCATCCGTGTCCACTACCTAGCCTGATTGTATATCATGTGGCTTCTATTTAAGAAATTAAGAAAATTTCTTGAAGTAGTAACCCAAAGTTGATGCTTGGGGTTGATATGTTTGGCTTGAATTGGGAAAAAAAATTTACTCTCCTTGACCTTGAGTGTTATGTTCATGAAAGTTCGAAGTAGTGTCTTGTTTTACACATACCTACGTATGTTTGCTCTTACTTGAGATGCTAGTCTCCCCGGCAATGGCGCCAAATGTTGGCTCTTTCCTACTGCTTTCGTAGGAAGAGCTGGGTATTCTATGTTTGCAGGGTTCCGAGGCTTTTTGTCACCTACAGATATATTGGGATTGTCGGTTGTAGTATATGTGTAGCTTAGGACCTCGAGTCATGTTCCGGTGAGAGACATAGGCTTAAGTGTGGTAAGCAAACAAAGTGCATGCATGTGTAAAAGGAACGTAAATCATCTTTGGTGAAGTAATGAAGGCTCTCGCCTTCATTGGGGGTTGTAGGGTTTAGGAGGAGTTTTAAGGGTTAGAAGGAGGTTCTAGGGTTAGAAGGAGGTTCCAGGGTTCAGAAGGAGGTTCCAGGGTTGAGAAAGAGTTCCAGGGTTTAGAAGGAGTCTAGGGTTAGAAGGAGGATCCAAGGTTCAGAGTAGAGTATAGGGTGGAGAACTCGTCTCCCTCGTAGATCATGGAGTTTAAGGGTTGAGGAACAAAGGGTTTAGGGGAGCATAGGAGTGGGAGAGGAAGAAGGTGTAAGAGCATGGGGGAAAGAAGAAAGGGGAGGGGGGAGGAGGAGAGAGGAGGTTGAGGAGGGAGGAGGAGGAGGAGGAGGAAGGAGGAGGAGGAGGGAGGAGGAGGAGGAAGGAGGAGGAGGGAGGAGGAGAGGGAGAGGATGGGTTGCAAGGTTGGAGGAGAGGGGAGGAGGAGTTGCAAGGTTAGGACATGCTTTTGGACATGCAGTGCAAGGAAGCATGGACACTTGAGACAAATGCTTGGAATACCAAAGTAGACTCAACACAATGCCCCAAAGAGTGTGGGCTTCATTCCATTATGGGGTATCACAAAGTTGTAACACAAAGTTGTATCACAAAGTTGTAACACATTCTCTCTCTACATGTAGAAGTTGTAACACAAAGTTGTAACACAAAGTTGTTACACAAAGTTGTTACACAAAGTTGTAACACAAAGTTGTGTCACAAAGTCGTAACACATTCTCTCTCTTCATGTAGAAGTTGTAACACAAAGTTACACAAAGTCGTAACACAAAGTTGTGTCTAGAAGTTGTAACACAAAGTTGTATCACAAATAAGTTCATGTTGGCACAGAGTCAACACATACCGCTTTCTTTTGTACACTTTCTCCCTCTACCTCTCCCTCTCCCTCTCTCTCTCTCTCTCTCTCTCTCTCTCTCCCCCCCAAGCTTGCAGCAGCAAGATCTACTTGATCTCTCTCTCCCTAGCTCCCAGTCTCTCTGTCTCTCTCTTTCTGTCAGGCTCTCCAGCAAGATCCCCCTTCTCTCTCTCTGCCTGCCCCCCCTCTCTCTCTCTCTCTTTGTCAAGCTCTCTAGAAAGATCACCCCCCTCTCTCCCTCTATCTCTACTTGATCTTTTTCTCCATATCTCCCACTCTCTCTGTCTCTCTGTTTCTCTCAGGCTCTCCAGCAAGATCCCCCCCTCTCTCTTTGCCTCCCTTCCGCACCCCCTCTCTCCCTCTCCCTCTACTCTCTCTCTCTCTCTCTCTCTCTCTCTCTCTCTCTCTCTTTGTGTGTGTCAAGCTCTCCAACAAGATCACCCCCTTCTCTCTCTCCCTCCACCTCCTCCTCCCTCTTCGTCTACTCTCTCTCTCTCTCTCTCTCTCTCTCTCTCTCTCTCTCTCTGTCTCTCTATCTCTCTCTCTCTCTCTTCACTCTCTCCCTCTCCCTCTATGTGTGTGTGTGTGTGTGTGTGTGTGTGTGTGTACAAAATAACGTGATATGAAGGGTTGGGAATTTCCCAACCCTTCATATCACGTTAATTTGTACACTTTCTCCCTCTCTCTCTCTCCCCCCAAGCCTCTCTCTCTATCTCTCTCTATCTCTCTCTCCCTCTCTCTCTCTCTTTCCCTCTCCCTCTCCCTCTCCCTCTCCCTCTCCCCCTTTTTCCTTCATGATTTTCTTATATTGAATGAAATCTATTTTGTATTGAATGAAACCTATACACAAGAACATGAGAGAAAGAGAGAGAGAGAGAGAGAGAGAGAGAGAGAGGGAGAGAGAGAGAGAGAGAGAGAGAGAGAGAGAGAGAGAGAGTAGCATCACATACACACAGAAACACACAGAGAGTAAGATGAAGAGAGAGTATCATGACACACACACATCTTGAGAGAGAGAGAGAGAGAGAGAGAGAGAGAGACACCTTTCTCTTCCATTGTGGCATGGAGAATCAACAGTGATTGGGCATCGAAATGAAACTCGAAAGCAGCATGGAAACTCGACAGTAGCGAGGCATGGAAATTCAAGCGGCAATGGCTTGAGTCTCTCCCAAAAAGGAAACCGAGGAAGATAGAATTAAAGCAAACTCTTGACCATTGGGGGGGATACGGTGAGTTTTGGCACTACTTTTGAGGCACACATGTGATTATTAAATATAATTTAATATTCATAAAAAATGTGGTGCACGTACTATTTTTATCCAATGACTCCTTTATTGACATAAACATCTATTTTAGTCAATTATTCATCTATTAGCATAATGGACTCCTTTCCATCCATTCTGGCAAGCAGTCTCTTGATCTGCATAACATCAATATAAGTGATGAAATCTATCTCAATCCATTTTCTTGCTCTCCATCCATTTGCCTCCTCTCCATCCATCGAAGTCGTCCTCCTCTCCATCCATTGGCTTCCAAGTTCTCTCTCTCTCTCTCTCTCTCTCTCTCTCTCTCTCTCTCTCTCGCTCTCTCTCTCGCTTGCTATATATATATTGAAATGGGAGTAGGTCGTCGGGGGGGAGAAGAAGAAGAGGGACAAGAGGGAGGAAAGGGGGGGGGTTAAGGCAGGGCATGCTCTTTGGTTCTCTTTTGTTTCGACACTTGAGCTGCAATAGAGCTCAAAGAGAGAGAGAGAGAGAGAGAGAGAGAGAGAGAGAGAGAGAGAGAGAGAGAGAGATGTGTACAAATGAATGCGATTAGGAGGGTCGGGAGATTCCCAACCCTTCTAATCACTTTCTTTTGTACTCTTTAAGGTATCTAGAAAGATAGAGAGAGAGAGAGATACAAAAGAAGCCGATTAGGAGGGTTGGTAAATTCTCAATCCTCAATATCGCTTTGATTTGTACACTGTATAGTGGTGTGTAAAGAGAGATAGAGAGAGAGAGGGAGGGAGAACTGATAGAGAAATGAGAGAGAGAGAGAAGTGAGGGACTGAGAGAGAGAGAGAGAGGTAGACAGGTAGACAGATAGACAGACATAAGTGAGGGGCAGGTGATAAATTAGAGAGGGATAACTGACAGCCAGAGAGGTGAGGGACTGGCACAAAGAGAGAGAGAGAGAGAGGGAGAGAGAGAGAGAGAGAGAGAGAGAACTAACAAAGAGAGAGAGAGACACAACAAGACAAAGCACCCATAGACGCGTGCACAGACGCGTTTCATGAACTAAAATAAAAACTTACGGGCGCGTCTATTTGCACGTTTGGAGACCTGCGTCTGGAGACCCACGTCTAATTGCGCGTCTATATATCAGACTTACGTGCATATAGACGCACACAAAGACACGTAGATAGATGCGCCTATAAACGCTTTTATAGACGTGTGTATAGACGCAAAACGAACAGACAGACGCGAATATAAACGCGTTTTTTAACGCACTGATAGACGCGCCTTTTTTTTTTTATAAATTTTACAGAATAGTGTGTATGTTGTGTATGCTATATAGTTACAAGAATCCCATATCCACATTCTGTAATTCAATTCTTACAGCCAACCGCATTTTAATTACAATTCCAAATAAAATATTACAACTCCAAATCGCAATAAAATTGAAAGCTCAATAAAGTGCTTGTATATACATATAGCACGAAGCTAAGCCACATCATGTGGCTTCAAGTACAAAAAATAAGGAAGCTAAGCCATGTCATGTGGCTTCAAGTACAAAAAATAAGAGGAGTCTATATACAAGAGGCACGAAGCTATGCCAGTGGCTTTAAGTACAAAAAAGAGTAGCTAGCATTACTTATACGACTAATCTATGTTCTCTAGGTCCTCGCTCCCTTCCACGCTCCTTTCTGCGCTCCCTTCTGCGCCTCCTTCCTCCTCTTCCTCATCGTCTTGTGCACGGGCCTGTAAACAAGGGACAACATATATCAATGTATGAAAAATCAAATCTTTACTTATAATTTTGGCATTATTTAATTACTTTCAAATACCTGGGGGGCCTGTCCACTAGCTCGGGTATACTGCTCCTCAGTAATCAACCCGTCATCATAGAAGTGCCTCCATGTATCTCCTCTGCGATGGTGGCGGTGGTAGGCTGTCTCCACTGGAGTAGGGTATCTGCCCACGATCTCAAGCTGCATGACCGCGATACACTTTGTGGAGGGATTAGTACAAAGAAACAACCAACCTCCTAATAAACTACATAAGCAATATAATTTGAGATCGATACTTACAAATTGGGCCTCCCATGATTCAACACCCCCTGCTCCAAAATGCGCGCTCCCATATTCCTCCATCTAGATCCTCCGTGCCTCCACGTGCTGTAGAGTGGGCTCCTCCCTCGCTGACTTCATTGCCTTCTTCCACTCACGCTTGTGAGCGGTGTGGGGCGGGCCCCTTGGAGGTTGACCTGCCTCAAGTTTGGCAAGCTCCGCTAGTGCCTGCCTCTTAAGGGAAGATTTTTTATTGCTAAGTATCGTAACAATCTTTGACTTCCCCCATTTATCTCTGAACTGGCGATTGGGGGGGTTAGGATACCTAGAGCGAACAGTAGCGAGGGTCTCATCAGCCAACCTCTTTGGGTGGTCTTTATAGTGGATAAAGAAATCTCTGTAATTGTTAGCAATTACAGAGCGCATGAAGGCCATGATGTCCTTCCCCCGCGCATCCATCAAGATGCCTCCTGTCTGAGTGATGTCATAATAAATCGTACCATCACCCAGAGGCACGTCTAAATCATCCGAATCATCCTCCTCCTCACCGCCACATGGCCCAAAGCACTGTGCCATGCATCCGCCACCGCTCTCCCTGCTACTACGCCTGCTACCTTGTCATGTCGAGCTCGTACGCTGGCCACTCGTAGCTGGGGACTGCACGGGACTACGCTGACCACTCGTAGCTGGAGAACCGAGTCTCGACGGCTGGGGAGTACGTCGATGGCTCGCCGAGACAGAAGGACCTCCTGACGGCATGGGGGAAGGGGCATAAGACAGGATGGCAGAAGGGACATAAGACGGCATGGGGGAAGGGGCATAAGACGGTACGGGGGAAGGGGCATAAGACGGGGCATAAGACGGCTATGCGGACTCCGCTGGGGTGATCTCAGGTGGTGTGGGGTGGCTCGGAGTCTGTAGTGCCGACTCCTGGGGAGTGTTAAGGGTACCCGTCATGTACCCGTATAACTCCGCAGGACTAGGAGGGTGCCCTAAAATGTTATATAAATCCTTCCATATCGATTCCCGCGGATCAGGTGAGCTAGAAGCACTTCCTCCCCACATGTTAAACTGGAAAAAAGGAAACAAATCTATTACTTTGGGAGCTCAGAAGAAAGGGGAAAAAAAAAGGGGAAAAAAAAAGAGGCTCTGTCAGAGCGCGTCTATAGACCCGTCTGATCTGCGCATCTATAGACGCGTCTAACAGAGCGTTTAACAATTCAAGTGAAAGCGCGTCTAACAGTCCGTCCAGCAATCCGTCTAACAGTGCGTTTACAAGCGCGTCTAACAGCGCGCCTAACAGTCCGTCTAGACATCCGTCTAACAACGCGTCTAATAGTGCATTTAAAACTCCGTTTAACAGAGCGTCTGTGTGAGCATCTACATACGCATCTGTGTGTGTCTGTAACAAGCCAGACGTGCAGATAGACGCGCCTGTAGACACGTGTTTAGATGCGCCCTCAGACGCCTCTATACACGCGCTCCGACAGGCGAGAATACTAAAAAGTCGAAAAGGACGTTTCGCCCGACAAAAGAACGTGTCGCTCATACCTAGATGCTGCGTTTCGTGGATGCGAGAAAGTACAAAACTGGAAAGAGCAAGCAAGAACAACTTCAAAAGGACTTACTTGGAAAAAGGTATGGAAGGATCTTTCTTTTCGAAACTTGTTTCTTCTCCTTGTTCGTACTCCTCCTCTTCTTTAGGCTTGGAAGCAAGTGTAGGTATGGTCCCTTTCTCTTGAGTGAAAGCTTGGAACTGTGTATGGGAGGCTCTCTCTTAAGCTTCGAATCTATAGAACTGCTAATAAAGAAGGAAGAAAGCCGCTCGCGAAGTTTAAGTAGTAAAAAGAAAAGCAAAGCGAGCGGCGCACCGAAAAGCAGGTTTAAAAGTCGCGTCTATTAGCGCGTCTATAGTCACATCTGAATACACAGAGTAGATGCGTCTATAGTCGCGTCTATTAGCGCGTCTACGAGCACGTTTAAATACATAGAGTAGACGCGCGTTTAGACGCGCAGTTAGACACGACATTAGACGCGACGATAGACGCGGCGATAGACGCAACACAGAGTTTTTAAGTTAAGCATTTGAAGAAGAGCAAATTTGGTGGGTTGTTTGTTTGTAGGATGTCTCCATCTTCAACAAGCAGCTCCAGTGAGGATGAATCCCTCCGTATCCACCATCGCGAAATGTGGTTGGAGCAAAAAATCAAATGTCTGTGTGATCGATGTCGAGGAAACATGTATCGTGCACGCAGGATTACGCTCAATCATATCTCAATGTATGGAGAATGGGATGTGACCGTAAACAGGGTAAGGGTTTGTAAGTTAAGGTTGATTGAGATACCTATGGGTGTTCATATGTTTGAGTTATGATCCCGTTTTAATTTGATACAGGATGCAGTGCCACACCCGCACATGTTACCCTATGCCCGTCGTGAGGAGGCGAAGCGTCGGCGATATGAGGTGGGATCTTCAGGAGGGACCGTTACGGATGCATGGAGTGATGGTGATAGTAGCCCTCCACCATTACCTCATGAAGCCGTGGAGGAGGAGGTGTTTGATGATATGGTGTGGGATTTATATGTCCATCAAGGGAGGGATAATAGCATGGAGCAGGATGATCTTTTTACCGCAGCATCGACTCCACTGTTTTTATAATTTAGATTGCTTATTTAATTGATTTTTTATTGGTGTAGTGCACTATGTTCAATGCTATATGGTGTGAGGGCAAGCATTTTCGAACACAACGGATTGATGATAAGAGAAACACACAAGATTGCGGCGTCATTGCTAGCTTTGAGGGAGCCAATGGAGCCATGGATGATTATTGTGGCATAATCCAAGATATCATTATGCTTGACTTTCGACGCTTCTTTGTGTATGTTTTGGATGTAAAGTGGTTTAAGGACGTGGTGGAAAGAGGCCCTAATGCAACAATCAAACGCCATGCAAGTGGCTTTGTAACTATTGACTCCACAAAGTTTTGGCAAAGTAGGAAGGACACACTAGTACTACCGCAACAATGTGAACAGGTACTGTGCACACACATAAAAATACTCGCTTTTAAATATTTGATGCAAGAAAAGTAACATGATTGTATTTGTGTTTGAATTAGGTTGTCTATCAACCAATGGTGGATAATAATAGGTGGTGGCATGTCATACCTATTATGCCACGTTCCAAAGTGATGTATAGTACATTTACTAATATGGAGCGTATGGAGGATGATCATGGCCATGGACATGATGATGACCGTGATACAAGAGAGGAGGATGATCATGAGATAGGAGATATAGATATTGAGGCCGGCATTACCCCTGAGGACGAGCCTACCATTGGAGATCTTGATTTCGATGAGCACATGAGTGGCACAAGTAGTAGTGGGTTGAATGTATTTGTAGATCTAAACACTTGTTTGGATTTTGAAGTAGATAGTTTGGCAAGGGTTGATCTCATTGAGGATGAGATTGAACCGTAGCCCCACAATTGATATTGGCAAAACTATTTTACATATTGTCTCATTCTCCTCATTTCCCTTAATTCTTGTATATGTGGGCTTGCAAAAAATTATGTGCTTTGGTAATCATGGGCAATGGTTGGAAAGCAATGATGTACACCAAAATCTCACTTTCTATATTCTCTGGAGCGCGTCTATTTACGCATCTAAATGCGCGTCTGAGTCTCAGTGTAAACGCGCAAATAAACGCACAAATACACGCGCAAATAGACGCGCTAATAAACGGGATGTTAGATGGGCCCGTATTTTCTCAGGTCTAACGTGCAAATAAACGCGATGATTTACGCGCAAATAGACGAGCCTTTAGCTGCACCTATAGACGCGCCCGTAATTTCTCTACTAGAGCAACGCCTATAGACGCGCCCGCTATTTTGCGCATCAACCAAGCGCATCTATAGTTGCTTTGTGTTGTTGTGAGAGAAAGAGAGAGAGAGAGAGGAGGGGAGAAGTGATAGAGAAATGAGAGAGAGAGAGAATTTAGGGACTAACAGAGAAGTTAGGGACTCATAGAGAGAGAGAGAGAGAGAGAGAGAGAAAGAAAGGCAAAGAGGCAAACAGACAGACAAACAGAAATGAGAACACTGAGTCGTAAAAAACGACAACAAAATCATGCAAACAACAAGTCAACTCCATTTTTGGAAAAAATCCGAAAAAATGTGCATTTTTTCAAAATTAGAGGAACAAAATATACACTTCATGTCAAACATTTTAAAAAACTAGTACTTTTGTGAAAAAGGAATTCATAAAATATTACTTACATTTTACTCCAAAACCCAAAATGTCTAGTATTATCAATTGAAAAAAGTGTTCTCTTCTTTAATTTGAAAAATACAACAAATTACAAAGAATAAGAAACTCCATTCAACTAAGAGGGTCATTAGAGCTTTTGCTTTAAAATACCAATTGTTTTTCGTGCAAATGCCCATATATTTTTAACTCAAATCCATATACAAGGATTTCTACATCTATAACTCAAGCATGTCCACACATCAATGCATTCCATTTTTTATCTTTTATCGCATTGTTTAAGCACCTCTAGATGATATGTTCCCTGAAGTCCATTGGTTGAAAGAATTTTTTATGAATTGACTTCCACATAAGTAACAACATTGCCCTCATGGATAAGTACACATTTCTAGAATACTTGTTGTACATATTAGCATGCTATCTACAAATTGATAATTCATAAAATGATGTGACTTTAAAACTAATACCATTTGGTGAAACACTTTTAGTGCATTGTCTAACAAAACAACTTTTCTTTTTTATACATAGTTGAGCAAATTGTTGAATTTTAATATATTTTGACATTAAAATGGGTAGGTACATATGGAGTCCATGACCATAGAAGAGGTTTATTCTAAGCAAGCATGTCTCTAGATTTAGATAAAAGCTCAATGACTCAAATGGTCAAATTGTAAATAGTCTTGATTAGAACAATTTATCATTTACTGTGTTTCGGTCTACTAGTTCGATTCAAAGCTCTTGCCTTTGCAAAAATATAGCTTTTAGTTTAAAACACTACTACACACGAATCCTACTGCGATGCTTAAGTATCGACATTTAGCGTGTGTAGGGCACTAATCGTCGGTATTCGAAGTGGGGTTCGTTAAGGGTCGCTATATAGCAACTTTCGTAAAACGCTGCTATATAGCGACGTTTGCCTAAAGTCACTATATAGCAACTTTTATCAGATTGGTAATGGTCACTATATAGCAACATTGAGATAGTTTTCTATAGCGACATTTTACAGAGAGTTTTTTTTCCCATACCGACCTTAAAAGATAGTTTTTTCCAATGACAATTTTTTTAAAATTTTCATACATGTTTGATCTTTTGAGAGAATAAAAGTACGAGAGCATGTAGATTAAGCCTTTGAAGCTCATATATTCATGTCCAAATTTGAGATGAAAAAAAATTTAATGAAGAGCATTTACATCAACGGTTTCTAACATGCCAAACAAGTCTATCTCTAACTCTATACCGAGTTGATCTCCTATATCATCATCGTACTCTAGCATCATACATTCACCTAAGAGTACTTGATCATCTTCTTCAATAAAGTGTGGTGATTCTTGATGATCGTCGTCTTCTTCCTCAATATCGTGGTCTCCATCTTCCTCCCATATGATGTCAATATGCGCATCTTCCTCTTGGCTCATATTGTGATCTTCATCTTCTTCGATAGATTCATCTGGATCAATTGGATTTGGCATTGGTAGTGGCATCTCCATATCCACATCTCTATCTTCAAAAATTTTCTTACTTCGTGGTGCAACTTGGATCACGTACCACCATCTTGGATCAGAACGATCCGGATGAAAAACCACCTATATTGAAGATGGGTGCCAAATGCCATCAATTATATATATATGAAATTATGCTTAAGTACATGTATCGATGGATCTTTAAAAACGAAAGCTTCGATTAATTAAATCATTAGTATGCACCTGCTCACAGTGCTCAAGAAGAACAAAAGTATCACTTTCATCGGTCCAAAGTTTGGTGGAGTCTATTGCAAAAAAGCCGCTACTGTCTTTTCTCACTGTCACATGGGGACCGTTGTAAATAGTTCTAAACCATTTTACATCAAGAATGAAAATACTAAATTGTCTGAAATCAACTTTATAGATTTCGCGTATGGTTCCACAATAATCCAATTGTGAGGAGAGAAGATTAGTATCTGAAGCACTTGCTCCACTATCTTGTGTGAACTTAGCCATGACTCCACAATCATACGTGACTCTTTGAATCGATGTGTTCCACATGAAAATGCCATCCATATGACCATAGTGCACTATACTTTTTGTACTGTAAAAGAGCATCATTAAAACAATGAAGATGCATCTATTTTATAGCGTATATTTCCACAAACAAGAGGTAAGAAACTTACATGCATCATATATCCAGATGATAACTCTCACTTGCACTCATTTATTGTCTCTCCATCACATTTGGCTTTATGTAGAGCTAGTTGTAGCCAATCAAGTGACATGTGAGTGGGGAGAAGAGCCAGATCCTGCGGATATGGTTGTGATCACCTGTACATTACTCTAAATTTTGTCCTTGCATTTATTCTTTCTGCTTTGGCCACTTCATATCTCTCAAACCACTTCTGCATCTCCTTGCTATTGAGGATACAAAACTTATTGAATTTCTCCATTTGCTCTCTGCTCATCTTTCTTTCAATCCCTTTTCCTTGGGGAACTTCACCAATGATGTGATCATCATCCTTGTTATGACAAGCTTGCGGCATATCAGGATCCATGGATGCAAGAAACTCCGTGATATATACTAATCACTCTTGCACATGTTCGATATGCTCAATGCCCCACCCTCCTGGTAACCACCAGTGGTCCAAGGTGCTCGAGTTGTAAGGCCCCCATATGAGGAGAAGCCATGTGTGAGCCCAGGACACTGGATGGATCCTGACTTGCATGTCAGATGAGGTCTACCAATGAGACTGTTGATGGTAGAAAGGTGATTGTGTGGGAGCCCCTAATTCTTTCTGGGGCCTGGAGGCCAGCGGCCCCCCTAGTGGGGGTTCAAGGGCGGGAGCCCCTGAGGCGACGGTATAGGGAATATACCTTGAATATTCCATGGACGACTAGTCGGTTCCACCGACTAGGTTGACTGGTCGGCTCCATCGACTAGGTCGACTGGTCGACTCCATCGACTATGTTGATTCGACTATCGCCCTCATAGCTATAAAGAGGCGACTTCCCTAGTCCATTGTATTAGATCAGTTCAGATCAAATCAGATCTTCCAGCTAGTAGCTCTTCACCTAGTATCTGTCTAGATCACCATCTAAGCTCCACTGTGGGAGCACACGAGTGGGTGGAGCCATCATCTATACTACATCAGTATTGAAGGAAAAGTTTGTTCCTCTCTAGTTTGCTATGTACTCTCTATTCTTTGTTCAGTTTCTATTCCACTGCGCCATGTAATTTAACATGGTATTAGAGCCCTGGCGGCTCTAAGTATCAAAGAATAGAAGAGAGGCGAGGGCCTCAATAGCATACGGAGTGATGGCAACAAGAAGCGGCTCCACAGGAAGTGGATTGAGTTCAGTAGCTGCTACTGCACCGACAATGCAGGCATTGAGGATTCGCCCACCAGCCTTCACTGAAGGCAAGCTAGATGTTACGAACTACACTCTGTGGAAGTTTAAAATTGCTGCTATTCTAGATTCATATGAGCTTCTGGAGACAGTACTGGGGACTTCTGACCCAGAACCACAAGGAACCCCCGACCCAGCAAATTCAGGGAGTACGATACCTCCTAATGTCGACCTTCTATGAGCTTGGAAATGTAGGAATGCAGATGCTCTATGTGCCCTGGTTACAAGTACTACTAATAGTGTTTTGACCTTGATTTAGCATGCATCTAAGGCAACTATGGCCTAGAACATATTGAAGAGTTAGTATGAAACGCAAAATCAGACAGGGATCCAGAACATGGAGAATCAGCTCGTAGCTGAGAAATTTAATGAAGGAAAGACAGCAGAGGTGTTCATAACTTGAATCAAAAATCTATGTGACTAGATGGCTGGTGCTGGGATACAAAAGGCTAGCAAAGAGCTAGCTTGGTGGTGTCTCCGGATATGTCCACCAAGGTTTGATGGACTGGTAATAGTGCTTATCACTCAGGTGAGACCCCAACCATTGTCATTTGAGGAGTTATGTGCTTTACTTATGGAGGAGGAATTGAGGCTTAAAGCTCGAGATGGAGGCGGCAATGGGGATGCTCCTTTCTCTGCCACTGCGAAAGGTGAAGGTGGTTCCTCCACCAAAGGTGAGTCCTCTACTAGTGGTGACAAAAAGAAGAAGGGCGGCAAGAAGAAGTTTTAGGGAGAATGCTTCTACTACACACACTACTACACACGCATCCTATTGCGACGTTTACGTACCGACGATTAGCGCCCGCTTAGCGTTAATCGTCGGTATAAAAATCGGGTGTCGTAAATCGTCGCTATATAGCGACTTTTGCTAAGCGTCGCTATATAGCGACGTTAGTAAAAGTCGCTATATAGCGACTTTGAAAGGTCGCTATATAGCGACCTTAGTAAAAGTCGCTATATAGCGACTTTTAAAGGTCGCTATATAGCGACACTGAGACTATATTATAGCGACGTTTTACAGAGAGGTTTTTTTTTTTTTTTAAGCCTTAAAATTTATTTTCTTCCAATGACAAAATTTTTTAAATTTTCATACATGTTTGAGCTCATAGAGAAATAAAAAATGAGAGCATGTACATCAAGCCTTTGAAGCTCATATATTCATGTCCAAGTTGGAGATGAGAAAAATCAAATTAAATAAGAGCATTTACATCAACTGTTTCATCTTGAGCCAAGTCTAAGGCGCCAAGCAAGTCTATCTCCAACTCTATACCGAGTTGATCTCCTATATCATCATCGTACTCTAGCATCGTACGTTCACCTAAAAGTATTTGATCATCTTCTTCAATTAAGCTTAAGTGTGGTGATTGATCTTGACGATTGTTGTCTTCCTCGTCAATATCGTGATCTCCATCCTCCTCCCGTGCGATGTCATTATGCGCATCTTCCTCTTGCCTCATATGGTGATCTACATCTTCTTCGCTAGATTCATCAATTGGATCCGGATTTGGTAGTGGCATCTCCATATCCACATCTCGATCTTCAAAAATCTGCTTACTTCGTGGTGCAACTTGGATCACGTACCACCATCTTGGATCAGAACGATCCAGATGAAAAACCACCTATATTGAAGATGAAAAATCACGTGCCAAATGTCGTCAATTATATATATATCAATGGACTTAAAAAACGAAAGCTTCGACTAATTAAATCATTAGTATGCACCTGCTCACAGTGCTCGGGAAGAACAAAAGTATCACTTTCATCGGTCCAATGTTTGGTGGAGTCTATTGCAAAGAGACCGCTACCATCTTTTCTCACAGTTGCATGGGGACCGTTGTAAGTAGTTCTAAACCATTTTACATCAAGAATGAAAATAGTAAATCGTCTGAAATCAATTTCATAGATGTCGCGTATGGTTCCACAATAATCCAACTGTGAGGAGAGAAGATTGGTATCCGAAGCACTTGCTCGGCTATCTTGTGTGAAGTTAGCCATGACTCCACAATCATACGTGACTCTCTTTGAATCGATGCGTTCTATGCGAAAATGTCGTCCATATGACCATAATGCACTGTACTTTTTGTACTGTAAAAGAGCATCATTAAAACAATGAAGATGCACCTATTTTATAGCATATATTGCCACAAATAATTACTTAATTACATCAAGAGATAAGAAACTTACATGCACCATACATCCAGATGATAACTCCCGCTCGCGCTCGTTTATTGTCTCTCCATCACGTTCGGCTTTACGTATAGCTAGTTGTAGCCAATCAAGTGACATGTGAGTAGGGAGAAGAGCCAGATCTCGTGGATATGGTTGTGATCGCCTGTACATTACTCTGAATCTCGTCCTTGCATTTATTCTTTCTGCTTTGGCCACTTCATATCTCTCAATCCACTTCTGCATCTCAGGGCTATTGAGGATACAAAACTTATTGAATTTCTCCATTTGCTCTTCGCTCATCTTTCTTTCAATCCCTTTTCCTTGGGGGACCTCGCCAATGATGCGATCATCATCCTTGTTGTGCCAAGCTTGCGGCATATCAGGATCCGTGGATGCAAGAAACTCTGTGATATATACTAATGACTCTTGCACAAGCCATCCCTCTGCCATGCTTGCTTCTGGTCTTGCTCTTTGTCTTACAAACCCCTTTAAAGTTTTCATAAACCGCTCGAGGAAAAACATCCATCGATTATGAACGGTACCTGCTATAGCCACCTCATCAACTATGTGCACAAGCAAGTGGACTTGAGTTGTCATAATGCTCGAGGGAAAGTGCTTCTCAAGCAAGCATACGGCTTCGATGGATTCCACCCTAGCCTTCTCGATGCTCGATATAGAGATCTCTTTTTGAGATATCCACCTATTTCACATGTCCATGCATATGTAAGATATTTGAGATATCCACCTATTTCACATGTCCATGAAGAAAATAGATAATGCGAATTGATAGTAAGCATACCTCACAATACCACAGATCTTGAATATAGCATTTCTAACATCTTCTTGTAAGCACCCTTTTATTGTAATTGGAAGGATGAACTATCAAAGCAACAATGAAATCATGTCAACAATATAACATAATAATAATTACGCTAATGCTTCACTATTATCGGTACACTAATTCTACTTAGAATACCTGTAAGACCTTGTGCCAATCATGGGACTTGAGGCCACTAAGCTTATTGTCCTTTGAAAATGCTCCTTTCAAGCAATGCATGTACCCTGTCGGTGTTTGAAAAGAGGCAATGTCTGCCTTGATCGCTGCCTCCTCCCTCGTAGAGAGGATCCACGTTGCTTTCGGGAGGACAACTTTTCCTGAAGCATGCACTTGGTGCCACAAACAAGACATCCTATTCATAGCACGCAAGTCTTCTCGCACTCCTCTCGAGTCCTTGGAACCAACCAAGTGTGCCCAAATGGTAGCCCCCACATTCTTAAAGATATGCATGGGATCCAAGAGATGATTGATTTGTAACTGACCCCAATAAGGAAGCTCGTGAAAGATCGATAGCCTCTTCATACCAGGAGGAGGTTCCTCTCCATTCTCCCTCCAAGCTTGAATCCAATCATTTGCTTTTAAATATGATGGTGGTGGATCAAGCTGACCTCCACGTGCGAGATGGTCGAGCGGAAGGTATCGAGCATGACCTTCATAAACATTTTTCCTCATGTGTTTGGAGTAGCGTGCAAGCGATTTCAGAGCGGGTCCACAAACAGGACAAGCATGGTACCCACTTGTAGCAAGCCCTGCACGTGTGCATGAATATGTTAGTACAAGACATGCGTGCAAAAGAGAGTAAAAAAAGCATAATCCCTCATTGTACATGTAAAGACATAACCACGTACCTGCGCACTCTCCATATCCTGGGTAGTCATGCATGGTCCACATCAAGATACCCCTGACGGAAATATCATTGGTATGCCTAGGAGCTCTGGAAATATCAAAGACCTGCACTCCTCTCCATAATATCTTTAACTCCTCTATCAAAGGTGCCATGTACACGTCCATGTTTCTTGCCTTGTACTTTCCTGGCACAAGTAGTGCAAGCATGAGGTGTCCCTTTTTTATTGTTAGCCATGGTGGGATATTGTAATTCACCACGACTATGGGCCATGTCGACCAAGATGTCGAGCGTAACCCGAAAGGATTCACACCGTCCATGGCTGGCCCAAGATGTAAGTTGCGTGGCTCTCTCGCAAAGTCCGGCCACTGATTATCTATGTGCTTCCAAGCCGCACAATCTGCGGGAATCCTCAATGTGTGATCAGTGGACCGATGAGATGCATGCCATGTCATCAACTCCGCTATGGATTTGCATCGAAACATGTGTTGTATTCTTGCAATGATGGGAAAGTGTCTTAAGACCTTTACCGGTATCCTCTCACCCTGCAAGTCATCTCTATATCGTTGTTCCCCACACTTTGGACAACTAGCCAAATCTCCATGCTCACGACGAAAGAGAATACAATCATTACGGCAAGCATGGATGGTATCATAATCCATACCCACCATTGTTAGCATCTTTTTCGCTTCATCTCTTGATGCGGGCATGGTATTTGGTGCAGGCAACATCTTTTGGAGCAACCTATGACAAAGACACTATCCAAATGATGATTCTCAAAACAAACAATATCCAAATAATGAGTCAATCAAATTAATGCAAGGGCTAACCTCATTAAGGCCGAGACACTTGTATCCGACCACCCATACTGTACTTGTAGATTCAAGATTGAGAGACAAGCACGTAGTTTAGACATCCTGGCACCCTCGTACAATTGTGTTGATTGCAACTCTCGCATTTTCACCTCAGACTCTGACATCACGTGTACGTGGGATGTAGTGCCCCTAAAAATGGAATCCATCATGTCGACCATACCCTCGTCGTCATCTAGGAGACTATAGTCTTGTTGAAAAGTGAGAAGGTATATGTGTACCCTCGTCACCCTCGTCATCCTGTCATAAGCTCATTCGTGTAAATAGAAGATCTTCTAATTTCGGGTATACAATAAGATTGCGAACTTAAATAGCTTTGACTTACCGATGATCCATCAACATGTGCAACACCAACGGGGGGTACTGGTTCCGGCTCCTCCCCATACATCCGCAAGTGGCGCATGATAATACGACGTTGATGTCGTACTTCTCGCTTGCAATGAGTGCAATGACAATATAACCTCTCCGTAAGCCACTTCGTGCTCCCGGGCGTTGGCGCATCATCGGCGGATGAGCTTCCACTCGTCCCTTCCATCTACACTTATAAAACCAAAACATAAGCATGAAGAGGAGATGTACACAATTACGAGCATAGCATGTTTAATTTGAGCTTCTCTTGAGGCTATATAAAAAGAATGACATCGCTATATAGTAAGGATTGAAACAAAAAATCCTATATAGTAAGGCTATGTAGTAAGAGGAGATATTGACAATTATAGGCATAGCATGTTTGAGTCACAAACAAGAGGCCTCATTAAAAAACAAACAGTAAGCGTCGCTATATAGCGACGCTCTGTTCCGTCGCTATATAGCGACGATTTTAATTGAAAGCGTCGCTATATAGCGACGTTTTCACTTAAAAACGTCGCTATATAGCGACGAATAAGCGTCGCTATATAGCGACGCTGTGGGTTAAAACCCGAAACGCCGAAACCCGCGGCGTTTTGCTCAAAGCTTTCCTAATCTCTAAACTAAGCTCTCCAAAATCTCCTCCCACCTATTTTCACTGACCTCCCATCTATTCCAAGCAAGCTCCTACCCTATTTCCCACTCCTCACCCTCCTCCTACCTCTTGTGCACCCTCTCTCTCCTTTTTCCCTCTTTGGTTTCCAGAAAGAAAGTTCTTCAAAAGGTGAGTTTTTTTCAACAATGTAGGTTGTTTGTTTGTTAGCTTTGGTTTTGTGAGTGTTTCTACTTGTATTGCTAAAGTTTTAAACTAGTTTTCATGCTTCATTAGAAAGGATTCAAACAAAAAACGAAATTTCATGAAAGAAAGCAAGAAACTCACCTCTTCTTTCTGTATTTCTCTTCCTTCTCTTCTTTCTCTTCTCCTCAATCTCCTCCTTTCCTTGTCTCCTCAATCTTCTCCTTCCTTGTCTCCTCAAAAGAAGTTGCTTTTGTGATCTCCTCTTTCCACTAACATCTTATTTGAAAAAATGGGATGTTTTCTCTCTTTTGTAGGGCCAGTCTACTACACCGAGCGGGACATAGTCTCTCTTTTGTGGGCCCAGTCCACTACACCGAGCGGGACATACTTTTACAGGTAAGTGCTTCCTCTTCTTTCCATTTAAGCTTTTTGTTATTTGCATTGGCCTGCAGCTAGCGCCTTAAGCGCTAGCTGCAGTGATGGGCGTAGGAACCCTCTCTTCCCCCTTCTCTTTTTCTCATTTTCCCCCTTCTCTTTTTTCCCTCTTCTCTTATTCTCTCTTTCCCCCTCTCTCTTTTCCCTTCTCTCTTTCCTTTCCCCCTTATTCTCTATTTCCGCCTCCCTCTTATTCTCTTATGCTTATGCTTCTCTCATTCCCCCTTATCTATTTCCCCCTTCTCTCATTCGCATAAGCTTCTCTCATTCTCTTTTTCCGCATGACCATAAGCATGAGCTTATGCTTATGCTTATGCATAAGCATAAGCATAAGCATAAGCATAAGCTCAAGCTCATTCTCTTGCTCATTCTCTTGCTCATTCATGAGCATGAGCTTATGCTCATTCATGAGCATGAGCTTATGCGTAAGTTTCCGCATAAGCTTATGCGGAAATAGAGAATGAGAGAAGCATATGCTTCTCTCATTCTCTTTTTCCGCATAAGCTCCTTCTCTCATTCTGCATAAGCTCCTTCTCTATTTCCGCATGAGCATAAGCATGAGCTTATGCTTATGCTTATGCTTATGCTTATGCTTATGCATAAGCATAAGCATAAGCTCATGCTTATGCTCATTCATGAGCATGAGCTTATGCGTAAGTTTCCGCAAGAGCTTATGCGTAAGTTTCCGCAAGAGCTTATCCGCAAGTTTCCGCAAGTGCTCCTTCTCTTTTTCCGCATGAGCATAAGCATGAGCTTATGCTTATGCTTATGCATAAGCATAAGCATAAGCTCATGCTTATGCTCATTCATGAGCATGAGCTTATGCGTAAGTTTCCGCAAGAGCTTATGCGGAAATAGAGAATGAGAGAAGCATATGCTTCTCTCATTCTCTTTTTCCGCATAAGCTCCTTCTCTCACTCTCTTTTTCCGCATGAGCATAAGCATGAGCTTATGCTTATGCTTATGCATAAGCATAAGCATAAGCTCATGCTTATGCTCATTCTTCCGCATGAGCTTATGCGTAAGTTTCCGCAAGAGCTTATGCGGAATGAGAGAAGGAGCTTGTCATGAGCTTATGCGCAAGTTTCCGCAAGAGCTTATGCGCAAGTTTCCGCAAGTGCTCCTTCTCTTTTTTCGCATAAGCTCCTTCTCTTTTTGCGCATAAGCTCCTTCTCTCTTTCCGCATAAGCTCCTTCGCAAGTTTCCGCATGAGCATAAGCATGAGCTTATGCATGAGCTTATGCTTATGCTTATGCATAAGCATAAGCATAAGCTCATGCTTATGCTCATTCATGCTTATGCTTATGCTTATGCTTATGCTTATGCTCATGCTTATGCTCCTTCTCTATTTCCGCATGAGCATAAGCATGAGTTTCCGCAAGTTTCCGCAAGCATAAGCATACGCTATCCGCAAGTTTCCGCAAGAGCTTATCCGCAAGTTTCCGCAAGTGCTCCTTCTCTCTTTTTGCATAAGCTCCTCCTCTTTTTCCGCATGAGCATAAGCATGAGCTTATGCTTATGCTTATGCATGAGCATAAGCATAAGCTCATGCTTATGCTCATTCATGTCCATGAGCTTATGCGTAAGTTTCCGCATGAGCTTATGCTTATTCATGAGCATGAGCTTATGCGGAAGTTTCCGCAGGAGCTTATGCGGAAATAGAAAATGAGAGAAGCATATGCGGATCTCATTCTCTTTTTCCGCATAAGCTCTTTCTCTTTCTCTTTTGCGTGAGCATATGCGGAAATAGAGAATGAGAGAAGCTTATGCTTCTCTCCTCCTCTATTTTCGCATATGCGGAAACATGAGCATAAGCTCATGCTCACCCATGAGCATAAGCATAAGCTCATGCGGAAAAAGAGAAGGAGCTTATGCGGAAATAGAGAATGAGAGATGCTTCTCTCCTTCTCTTTTTCTGCATAAGCTCCTTCTCTTTTTCTGCATGAGCATAAGCATGCGGAAACTCATCCGTCTCATGCTTATGCTCATGCATGTGCATGAGCTTATGCTTAAGTTTCCGCATAAGCTCATGCACATGCGTGAGCTTATGCAGAAATAGAGAATGAGAGAAGCATAAGCTCATTCTCTATTTCTACATAAGCTCATTCTCTATTTCCCACTCTATTTCCCCCTTCTCTCATTTCCCCCTTCTCTCATTCTCTATTTTCCCTCATC
The DNA here is from genome assembly GCF_047967505.1 of Dipteris shenzhenensis. Classification (NCBI taxonomy): domain Eukaryota; kingdom Viridiplantae; phylum Streptophyta; class Polypodiopsida; order Gleicheniales; family Dipteridaceae; genus Dipteris; species Dipteris shenzhenensis. The sequence goes on from NC_141624.1 coordinate 13,841,608, forward strand.
TCTTTCCCTTTCTCTCATTCTCTATTTCCTCGTTCTCATTCTTTTCTTTACTTTACATCTTCTTTCCCTCTTCTTTCCCTCTTTCCTTTCCCTCTTCTTTCCTTTCCCTCTTCTTTCTTCTTGCCTATGCCTATGCCTATGAGAATGCTCATGTTTGTTTATTTGTTTTCTGTTTTCGTGTTTGTGTCTATGTTAGACATGGGATCACGTCGCTCATCGGACGAGTACGGACAGCCTCGCAGGAGGAGAGCTCACGATCTATATGCTCCAGAGGACTTTGATTCCTCTCAGGCGACTACCCCGAGGACTACCCCTGGTCCGACTCCTCTCGGTCCTAGCACTGTGACTACCCCTGGTCCGACCCCTCTTCCACGTAGCACTGCGACTACCCCTCAGGGGACTCCTTTGCTAGCCGCGCATGGCTTTGTTGGGACTCCCGACGAGTTTGTAGTGCAGATGAGCAGTGCAGATGAGCGATGAGGAGGCAGCGAGATTCTTCTCTCTGCTCTCTCAGAGGACCTCCGCAATTCCTTCCCCTACACCGACGGGTGGGCGTACAGCCCAGCCATCCCCTCGCGCCCCTTCGACCGCGGGATCATCACTTGCGCATGCCTCCCGCAAGGGAAGGAAGAGTAGGATGGGCGGCTCATGTTGTGCTGACTCAGGAGATGTAGACGAGTCAGCACACTCACGCTCCTTTAGGTCTCCACTTGGTCCGGAGACACAGTATCAGTCAGGTCCCTTTCCCTCTCCTACTCCCACAGCTACTCCTCGATCCGGAAGCGGTCGCGCAGCTTCCACTCCTTCAGACTCTGCTACCGTCAGTCCCCCTTACTCATCAGGGGATCTCTCCTATCAAATCACATCTGCCGGAGAGATAATAGAAGACAAAAAGGGCAAAGCAGTGATGGCCGCCATGAGGCGGTTGATGAGTCATCACTTCAAGAGCGGCATAAATATCGATTGGCGGTATCAAGATGGCCAAAAGAAGCAGGCGGTGATCGATGAGTTAAAACTCAGATTTCCTAATCCGCCAAATGTGGAGTTTAATAACAGTTATATGCTCGAGCGCATGGGTTTGGTCCTAAAGCATCGCATATCAACCATGCGTACTTCCATTACAAAGGGGTTGTCTAAACCCAGCTGGGCAGACAAAGCTGATTGGAAGTTCTTGAAGAAGCAGAATAGGGACCATCCTGAAATGTTCGAGGGTCAGAGGAGGGCTGCGAAGAGACAGCTGGATGTCGTAGGTACTTCGCACTTTGGTGCAGGTGGACGGTATGCGTTCGAGGCAACCGTGGTAAGTTTACTTCTTTCCATTTAATGTATTGTTCTATTTGTTTTACTTACATATTACATGCACTTTAGCTAACTCTAACTCTCGTAAATTGGATCCACAGCAAGCTGCGATGGGTCGTCTTCCTACGGATGCAGAGACGCGGCGCGCATTTCGGATAGGAACCAAGCCGTGGTTCATTGAGCAAGAGGCAATGGGAGCGACAGTCGATTGGGCTGAGGTGGCTGCTCGCACGGTATAAGTTTACTCCTGCTTGTAATCTCACTTTTTAATTTAAGTTCCTATCTAATTTTCAATTTATATGGTTCACTCTCAGGGTCAAAGCTCAAGCGTCCCATCATCAGAGACGAGCGATCAACAGGGGCAAGGATCGGACGCAGGTGCCGATGACGAAGGAGAAGACGCAGGTGTCGGGGACGAGGGAGAAGATGCAGGTGCCGAGGACCAGGGAACAGCCCAACAAGACGATTCGGATTCGGATTCGGATTAGTAGTGGTAGTAGCATTTTTCATATTCGCTTGTTAGAGCCATTTTGTATCGCCCTTTCACAAGGTAATTTTGTTTCAAACACAGTTGTATATGTATATGCATTTCTTCCCCATCGTTCACAAGAACAATTTTGTATCACCCTGCAAGCAAGGGAAATTTTGTATAAAAAACTTTCTTTTGTAATTACAAAAAAAAAAAAATGGTTAGTGGGGCTAAACAGGGCTTCCTTTTGGCCCTGTTTAGCCCCACTAACCATTTTTTTAACCTTCTGTTAATCGTCGCTATATAGCGACGTTTACCAGTGTCGCTATATAGCGACGATTAACAGAGTCGCTATATAGCGACGTTTTTATCGTCGCTATATAGCGACGTTTACATCGTCGCTATATAGCGACGATTAACAGCGTCGCTATATAGCGACGGTTTATAGAGACGCTCCTTTTCCGACGATTTTAACGACTTTTATAGCGACCTTTGCGCCCGTGAAAAAAAAAATTTTTAATGTAAAAAGCGTCGGTATTTCCGTCGGAAAATGGCCTATGCCTTGTAGTGAAAAAGAGGGGCCATATGATTGCAGATTGCCGGTTCAAGAAAGCACATGAAAAGAATGGTATCCTAAAGAAGATAGATAAGGGGAAAGAGATAGCTAACATAGTGGAAGCAAAGTTGGATCTATTTATGGCCATTGAGGAAGAGTATTCCTCAGTTCAAAAAGCTTCAACCACTGACTCATGGGTGTTGGATAGTGGTGCCTCTCATCACATGACCTGCAAGAAGGGTCTATATTGTTCCATGTAGCCTCTATAGAAATCCATCATTGTGACAGTCAGTAATAACACAAAATGCCCTATTGAGGATACAAGTATGGTTTCATTTGTTTCTGTAAATGGAGATGTTAAGAAACTATCTAATGTGCTGTATGTTCCACAAATCAAGAGAAATTTGCTATCAGTTGCTTCCATAACTGACCTTGATCATGAGGTGAGGTTCAACAAGATAGGAGTAAAAATTTTGGATAGTGCAGGCAATCTTGTTGGCACAGGAGTAAGGAGTAACAACCTATATGATCTAAGTGCTCTTACAGTAGCCACCACTGGAGTGGACACAAGCAGACTTTGGCATGAAAGATTCGGCCACATCGGATTTGCAGTGTTGAAGGAGATGCAAAAACAAGGTATGGTTGCTCACTTACGCAGCTGCAGTCACAAAAATCAAAGAACCGTGTGAAGCTTGCATGATGGGCAAGCAACAGAGAAAGGCATTCCCACAAGAAAGCAAGAATAGAGCAAACACTCCTCTAGAGTTGGTGCATGTTGACTTGTGTGGTAAGATGCCTACACAGGCCTTCGGTGGATCTTCCTATTTTTTATTGATTGTCGATGACTATAGTAGGAAGATGTGGGTGTATGTTCTTCGTGAAAAGGCTCAAGCTTTTGGTAAATTTAAAGAATGGCTATAGCTTGTTGAAAATGAAACAGGGAGAAAAGTGAAGAAAATCAGATCAGATGGTGGTGGTGACTTTGTTTCTACAGAGTTTGGAGATTTTTGCAAGAGCAAAGGGATCAAGTAACAAACGACGACACCACATACACCTTAGAAAAATTCGGTTGTTGAAAGCTAAATGCAGACCACGGTGGAGATGATGAGGCTTACAGTAGTAAGAAGCCATCTGTCTCCCACTTTAGAACGTTTGGGTGTGAATGCTATGCGCATGTACCAGACAAAGAGAGAAACAAGCTACAACCAAAAAGCACCAAATGTATCTTCTTAGGCTATTGTGATGAGAAGAAAGCCTATAAGTTGTATGACCAAGACGCAAAGAAGATCATAGTGAGCTGTGATGTGGTGTTTAGGGAGGAGTCACATGTAGTGGAGGTAGAGAAGAGCTCTTCCACTTTATCATCAAGCGAAGAGGTAATTCACTATGGACCTGTCCCAAGAGCTATAAAGGAGGAAAAATTAGATGATGAAGGTATAAGTCACCAACCTATTGTTACACCACCGGAAAAGCCATTTCCGCGATGGGTAAGGTAGCTCTACGACCATGATAATCAAATGCTTATGTCTGTTGAGCAGCATGCAGATGGACCAAGGCCGGTCTCAAAGAATCAAGGAGCAAAGGAGGGCTTCTACTCACATAAACAATCTGGCCTTGATGGATGAGATTATTGCAGAAGTAGAGGAGCCTGCGATGCTCTTCTTTCCCTCTCTTCCTCTCTTCCTTCTCTTCTTTTTCCCTTTTCTTTATCCCCTCTTTCAATCTCTTTTTCCCCTCTTCCTCCTTTCCTTCTCTTCTTTTTCCCCTCTTTCAATCTCTTTTCCCCTCTTCCTTCTCTTATGTTTATGCTCTTTTTCCCTCTTCTTTTTTCCCTCTTTCATCCCCTCTTTCAATCTCTTTTCCTCTCTCTTTCCCCTCTCTCAATCTCTTTTCATAAGCATATGTATTTGCCTATGCTTAAGCTTTCTCTCTTTTTCTTTTATGCTCATATGCTCATGCATAAGAATAAGCATATCCTTTCTTTCCTTTCTCTTATGCTTATGCTCTTTTTCCCTCTTCCTTATCTTATGCTTATGCTTATGCATGAGCATATGTCTCCTTCTCCTCTTTTCCTCTTTTCCTCTCTCTTTCTCCCCCTCTTTCCCCTCTTTCGATCTCTTTTCATAAGCATATGTATTTGCCTATGCTTAAGCTTTCTCTCTTTTTCTTTTATGCTCATATGCTCATGGATAAGAATAAGCATATCCTTTCTTTACTTTTCTCTTATGCTTATGCTCTTTTTCCCTCTTCCTTCTCTTATGCTTATGCTTATGCATGAGCATATGTCTCCTTCTCCTCTTTTTCTCTTTTCCTCTCTCTTTCTCCCCCTCTTTTGATCTCTTTTTATAAGCATATGTATTTGCCTATGCTTAAGCTTTCTTTCTTTTTCTTTTATGCTCATATACTCATGCATAAGCATAAGTATATGCTTTCTTTCTGTATCTCTTATGCTTATGCTCTTTTTCCCTCTTCCTTCTCTTATGCATGAGCATATGTCTCCTTCTCTTATGCCTATGCCTATGCATGTCCTTCTCCTTCTCCTTCTCCTTTCCTTCTCTTCTTTTTTCCTCACTTTCTCTCTTCTTTTCATAAGCATATGCCTATGCCTATGTCTATGCATATCCTTCTCCTTTCTTTCTCTTCTTTTTTCCTCTCTTTTTCTCTTCTTTTCATAAACATATGCCTATGCCTATGAACCTCTCCTTCTCCTTCTCCTTTCTTTCTCTTCTTTTTTCCTCTCTTTTTCTCTTATTTTCATAAGCATATGCCTATGCATATCCTTCTCCTTTCTTTCTCTTCTTTTTTCCTCTCTTTTTCTCTTCTTTTCATAAGCATATGCCTATGCCTATGCCTATGCATATCCTTCTCCTTTCTTTCTCTTCTTTTTTCCTCTCTTTTTCTTTTCTTTTCATAAGCATATGCTTATGCCTATGTCTATGCCTATGCCTATCCATGTCCTTCTCCTTCTCCTTCTCCTTTCTTTCTCTTCTTTTTTCCTCTCTTTTTCTCTTCTTTTCATAAGCATATGCCTATGCCTATGTCTATGCTTATGCTTATGCATGAGCATATGCTCATATGCTTATGCATAACCATAAGCATATGCTTTCTCAATGTATTCTCTTATGCTTTGTCAATGCATTCTCATATGCTTTCTCAATGTATTCTCTTGTTTTTTGGCTTTTGTTTTTGTGTTTGTGTCTACGTTAGACATGGGATCACGTCGTACATCCGATGAGTACGAAAACCCTCGTAGGAGGAGACATCATGATCTCTATTCTCCAGAGGACTTTGATTCCCCTCAGGTGACACCTCAAGGGCCTACCCCTGCGACTACCCTTGGCCCGACTCCTCTCGAATGTAGCATTGCGACTATCCCTCGGGAAACTCCTTTGCTAGTAGCCCATGGCTTTGTCGAGAGTCCTGACGAGTTTGTGGCACAGATGACCGATGAGGAGGCAGCGAGATTCTTCTCTCTGCTATCCCAAAGGACCTTAGCAATTCCCTCTCCTACATCGACGGCTGGACCTACTGCCCAGTCATCCCCTCATGCCCCTTCCACTAAGGGGTCATCACCTGGGCATGCCCATCGTAAGCGAAGTAAGAGTAGGAGGGGTCGCTTATGTTGTGCTGACTCGGGAGATGTAGACAAGTCAGCACACTCACATCCCTACAGAACTCCACTTGGTCTCGAGATGCAGTACCAGTTAGTTCCCTTGCCCTCTCCTACTCCCACTACTACTCCTCGCTCTGGAAGTGCTCGCACAAACCACTCGCTCTGAATCTACCACTACCATGAGTCCTCCTTACCCAATTGAGGACCTGTCCTATCAAATCACGGCTGCTGGAGAGATAATAGAAGATAAAAAGGGGAAAGTAGTGATGGCCACCATGAGACAGTTGATGAGCCACCACTTCAAGAGTAACATTGCTACTGATTGGTGGTATCAAGATGACCAAAAGAAGTAGGCAGTCATCGATGAATTGAAAGAAAAATACCCTAATCCCCCAAATTGGGAGTTCAATGAGAATTACATGTGAGAGTGCATGGGTTTGGTCTTGAAGCATCGTAGATTGATCAACCTTGCATACTTTCATCGCAAAAGGGGGACCATCCCAAAATGTTCGAGGGTCAGAGGAGGGTTGCGAGGAGATGGCTGGATGCCATAGGTACTTCACACTTTGGTGCAGGCGGACAATTGGCATTCGAGGCAACTATGATAAGTCTACTTCCTCCCATTTAATGTATTGTTCTATTTGTTTTACTACATATTACATGCACTTTATCTAACTCTTGTAAATTGGGTCCACAACAAGTTGCGATGGGTCCCGCCTTCCTAAAGATGTAGAGACACGATGCGCATTTTGCATAGGAACAAAGCCATGGTTTATTGAGCAGGAGGCAATGGGAGCGACGGTCGATTGGGCTGAGGTGGCTACTCACACAGTATAAGTCTACTCCTATTTGTAATCTCACTTTTTAAATTGTTTTATTCTTTAAGTTCCCATCTAATTTCCAATTAATATGGTTTTACTCTTAGATTCAAAGCTCGAGCGTGCCATCACCGGAGGCGAGTAGTGACAAGGGCCTAGGATCAGGCGCAGCTCACGAGGGCCATGGATTAGGCGTAGCTCACGAGGGCCAGGGATTCAAGCCAGCAAGACGAGGACGAGGAGGAGGAGGACGATTCGAATGAGTAGTAGTAGTATTTTGCATATACTTCGCCATGTATATCCTTTTGTATATTGGCTCCTTTGAGCGATTTTGTATCACCCTTTTCGAAAGGGTAATTTTGTAACAAACAATGTTGTATATCTTCAATATGTATATGCCTCTGTCACTCGATCGGTTCATTTGAGCGATTTCGTATCACTCGTTTCGCAAGGAAAATTTTGTAATAAAAAACTTTTTTTTGTAATTACTAAAAAAAAAACATTAGTGGGGAAAAACAATGCTTGATGTGGCCCTTTTTAGCCCCACTAATGGTTTTCTTTAAGTTCTATTAATCATTGCTATATAGCGACGTTTATCAATGTCACTATATAGTGACGTTTACTAGATTTGCTATATAGCGATGTTTATTAGCGTCGCTATATAGTGACGCTTATATAGCGGCTGTTCTTTTTCGATGCTTATAACAACATCAATAATGACCTTTGCGCTCGTCAAAAAAAAAAAGTAAAAAATGTCGATATTTTCATCGAAAAAGGGCCTATGCCTTGTAGTAAAAGGGCTAGAATTGGACTTAGCATGAGTATGCTAGCAATTTTCTTTTTGAAAAATTCATGAAGTTTTGGATTTTAGAATCCACTATGTTGACAAGCGTGAACATAATGATATTTTTGTCTAAAAAAATGTAAAGTTTTGTCAATAGAACAAAATTTTCATATGAAAAAAGATGAATTTTGATTTATGAATGAACAAAAATATCGTTCAAAAAACTTCGTCACATAAAACTTTCATCGACAAAAATTTCTCGTTGATGAAATTTTTTTCGTCGGTGGAAATTTCAATCCGTCGACGGATTTTTTTTCCGTTGATGAATTTTGGGATTCTGGAAAAAAATATTCCATCGATGAAATTTGGAATTCCAGAATCCCAAAATTCATCAATGGACAAAAATTCTGTCGACGAAAATTTTTCGTTAATAAAAGTTTTACGTGATGAAATGTTTTTCCTTATACTAGAATGACATTTGCATTCACTCATGTTAGAAATTTTTCTTTTTTCAAAAATTTTTATCCGTTCAACTTTAATACAAAAAAGTGGATTCTAGAATCTAGGCTTCAAGATTCATATTTAGATCAAAATAAAGTAAACTACTAAATTGTACTACTCACGATCGTCTAAAATTTGACCATTCAGATATTTGATTTTCTTTCTACATCTATCGAAATATTTTCTTTCAACAAGCCTCTTCTTTGTCTATGACGACATATACCTACTTATCTTATAACCACACATATTCTCTAATTCAATGATAAGGATGAACTTCAATGATTGGGATGAAGTTTTCGTAGAAGAAAAAGCACATTTTTGTAATACTAAGTAAGTAATGTATTATACTTTATGTAGACATGCATGAATTATTAGTAGTTTCAAAGAATATTAGAACATATCATTGATCTTGTTTTTTCAATTTGTCACTTGATGTGAAAAGTAGAAACTTTTTCATCTTTCAATTAGCAATATGTACATTTTTCAAAAGAAGTTTGAAACTATGCTTACTTTGTACACGTTATGAAAATAGTTCTCATTAATGTCTCCAAAAGATTGTAAAATTGATCAATATTTAAGACTAGTGAAAAATCATAATAGCTTGTTGCAAACGACAACTCATGACTCGTTGTTGACGGGCAAACAGATAAATTAGAGAGGGATAATTGACAACCAGAGGGGTGAGGGACTAACAAAGAGAGAGAGAGAGAGAGAGAGAGATAGAGAGAGAGAGGGAGAGAGAGGGAGAGAGAGAGAGAGCTGACAGAGAGAGAGAGAGTGAGAACTGTGAGAGAGAGAGAGAGAGAGAGAAGTGAGAGAGATATGGAGAGAAGTGAGAGGGAGTACTGAGAGGGAGAACTGAGAGAGAGAGAGAGAGAGAGAGAGAGAGGCAGATAGATAGACATAATCGAGAGAAAGAGAGGGATATGGAGAGAACTGAGAGGCAGAAGTGAGAGGGAGAGAAATGTATGAGAGAGAGAGAGAGAAAGAGAGAGAGAGAGAGAGAGAGAGAGAGATGGAGAGAAGTGAGAGGGAGGACTGAGAGGGAGAACTGAGAGAGAGAGAGAGAGAGAGAGAGAGAGAGGTAGACAGACAGATAGACAAATAGACAGAACACAGAGAGAGAGAGAGAGAGAGAGAGAGAAACAGATAGAGAACTAACACACATACACACACGCGCGTGTGCGCACACACACACACACATAGGGGTATATGGAGAGAACTGAGAGGGAGAACTGAGAGGCTTCTCCCTTAAGTATGGAGACTTTTGGCATTTTATTTGCTCAACTTTGGCATCTTCAAACTAGTTTACAAATTTGAATAAAGTAGTTTGAATAAAAATGATTTGCTCAATTGGCATCTTATTCATTGGCTTCTCTCTTAAGTATGGAGACTTTACATTAGTTGACTTTTTTTCTCTCTCTCCCCCTTCTTTATCTCATTCAATAGAGGGAGAGGTAGAGAGACAAGGACAGATGCAAATCATGTTACTCCATGAAACCCCAAAACAAGTAGTAGGATAGAATTGCTGGGTGGGGATGCTAATGAAGGAAGCATGGTAGCTTCAGTCTAGAATCCACAAGTGCCCAAGTATTTGTCATTTGGCCCAAGCGTGTTGAACTTGATAGATTAATAATGCTAGACTGATTGTAGAGTTTACTCCATGCTATCCATCAATAGTTGCATCAAAAGATAGAGGGGATAGAAGTACATAGAGGGGATAGTTGCATCAGAGGATAGAGAGAGAGAGAGAGAGAGAGAGAGAGAGAGGACTTAAGACTTATGTTTTATGATCTCAAGTGCAGTTTAGCATAAATTTCAATGGCAAGGACATAGGCTACTTCTAGGAAGATGGATAGGGGTCCCTCGATAGCAGAATTGGCAACATCTAGAGGATGGAATTCACATCCAAGAAAAGGAAAGCCAATGCATCTTCTCCAACAAGCAAAAAAAAGAAGATTTAAATAGAAGTTCGATACTTTAATGGAGATAAGAAGGGCCCAAAAAGCCATGGGACGGTGCATTCCCAAGGCTCCTTTTCAAAGGCTTGTTAGGGAAGTTTGTGATGATCTGAACTTTATATGCCTTGGATATCGGTGGCAAAGAACAACTATTTGGGCATTGCATGTAGCTACCGAGGAATTTTTCTTCTTGCAACCCATGGCCATAGGGTGACAATCATGGCAAAAGATATCACCACTTTAAAGATGGTGAGATGGAGATACAACAAACTCCTGAAGGCTATAGATATGACAGACACGAAGATGAGAGACATTTTGCTTATACCACCTGCTCGAACACCAAAACAAGATGAGGTGGCTATAGAGGAAGTCACTGAAGTGACTCATGGAATAAAAACAAGAGCAAAAATAGCCTTTGAGGAGGTGCAGAGGATTAAATATAAGGATACCAAGCGTCTTTGTACCTCGTCCACTAATCTAGATAGTGCAAAGCTAGAGCTACATGTTCGCGAGTTCGCGAGCATCTACATACACTGGGACCTGCTGTAAGGATAAGTTTTGCAGATGTAGAGTCAATCAAAGAGTTTATCCTAATAGAAGATTGTCTCAAAGCAATCACGGACAGAGTAAGACAAGTTACCGATACAATTATCCTTGCAAGACTCAGGTGGGTTTTTCTTTTTATATATCGATTTAGACACCCACTTATTTTGAATACTATTCCGAATTCCTCTGTTGATTTGCAGCTTACTCAAAAAAAAGTTACATGAGAAGATTCAAGGTATGGTTCATATTGTGGACCCATCTATCTCCTTCAAAATGAGGGATCCGAGGGAGCTGGTGGACTAGCTTGTGAAGTGGCTCACACATTGCAATTTTGAATCTGCAACCCTAATTATCATCCCTTACCATTCAGAGTAAGTGATTAGTAAGTACATTGCATAAGGAGCTAGATTGTTATTTTGAATCCACAAATGCTAATCTTTACCGCATTTGTTAAATGAAGTTGACATTGGAGCTTAGCTTGTATCCATCTGCCATCAAAAGGATGCTTCTGCTTCAATTCAGTTATAGATACTCATCCAGAGATCGATCTGTAAGTGATTTTTGAATGCATAAAATAAGTATCATAATTTTTTAAAATAAGAAATTATTTATTTTGTAGAAAGTTGTTCACACTCACATATGCAACTTGCAGTGGTCTGAAGAGACTATCTTTTGCAATCAATTTCTGCAAAAAAAATTCATTTAAGTTGGGAGAAATTGAACCGCTGCATTTGGACGTAAGACATAAAATCATTTTCCCTCTAAGTACTTTTTTTAAATTAATTAGAATAATTTTATGATTACAAGCAACTGAATGGTTCATAGACACCACAACAGTACGATGCCCACTCTTGTGGATGGAGGGTCCTTATAAACACCAAGCACATTTTGGAGGCTTATTTATCACGAGATACAGTGGGTCCGGTAAGTACCATTATTGACGCATTTAAAATTTATACATAACATAAATATGACACAGGACTTGAAACTAAAGTTTTGTTTGTGTTTCTGCAGATGACAGAACAAAGCTATGATGATCGATTTGTGTTAAACTTCAGAGCTAAGATGATCGTACATCTCCTGCAATGTGCATCCTTGTTACCATAAGAGAAAAGCACCGAGGAGGAAAGCTCTAAGAAATTAGATGAGGGACAGAGCTCAAAAGTGATGGAGGACCTCACTCCAGAGCAGGATGAGGCTCCTTTGATAGGACTAATGGACCATGAGGCCCAACCTCAGATGCCTCCATAATCCATTGAACTTGGACATGAACTTGGACATGAGGCCCCTCATCTAGCACCTCAAACTACTGAGCATGGACTTGAGGATCGTGAGCCCCTTCCCCATCCATTTACTGATGTTAGACCTGAGAATCTTTTACAAACTTCGGAGCCTCCTACTTGAGTTGAGGCAAATTGTACTCTTGCAAGTTTGTAATGCATAATGACGTTTAATGAAATTTATCTATATTTGAGACTCTAGTTTGTAATCCATAGAGCAAGAGCAAGAGCAAGAGCAAGACCAAGAGCAAGAGCAAGAGTGAGAGTGAGAAAGAGAGAGAGAGAGAGAGAGAGAGAGAGAGAGAGACTTGACTCATGAATATGGATCTATGTATTACAAACTTTGAATGAAATTTTGTTACAATAGCAAGAAACGAATTCTCCATTGTTTTTTTTAAATAATAAAAAATATAGTTGCAATGCTAATTATGCATGTAACTTAACAGCCAAAACTATAGTAGAACTTCTCTGATTCCAACAATAGGAGCCTAGAAAGTCTCAACTACTAGAGCGAAGGCGAGATCAGAACATGGAAGAGAAGGTGGTGTACCAAGAAAAGGCACAATAGAAGCTCCTTGGTTAGCCTTTTTCATAGGATCATCCACTATCGCCTAAACGGCACTAATTGTCTTCGAGTCATAGCATCCACCATCGCCTTAATGGCACTGATTGTCTAAGAATCATTAGTTTGTTTGAAAATATAATTTATAATGTTTATTTTTTGCCTCACGATTGTATACTATGAAAATAATCATTTTGTACCTGTAATCATGAATTTTGAATTATCTTAATAATTCCATTTGGGATATCTCTATTGATAATTCTCCTTTCCCTTCGCTCCAATACCTATCAACAAGTAGTGTAAATCAATGATTAGTTCAATGATAAATAAAAAACATTGAGTCACATCAACTCTTTGTTTACCTTCTTGTTATTCAAAATGAATGAGAATCTTTCTGCAACTCTACACTCGGTCTCCACCTGAATGTCCTGCCGGCGTAGTTGAGTGAGTGTGCAGCATTGTCTGAGTGATATAATTCCCAATAAATTGTCATTCTTGTTAATGGTAATATCCAATGCTTCATTCTCAAGACAAAAAGAGTTCAAATCTTGATCCATTGGAACCAATTGGTTCCCAATCAATCTATTGCATTTATAGTAAAATGTTAATATGAAATTTTGAGTGGCAATCATGTGTTTTAGTTCAAAATGGATTTGTGTACAACCTCACAGTATACTTGGTTGGATGTTATCATGTCCCAACCATAATCCAAGAAGTCAGGAATTCCTTCAGCACCATTTGCAGAGAAAGAGAGTGTCATCTTGCAAATCTTGATAGAAAATTAATTGAATAGATCTACAAAGACTGTTATTGGCCTAAAAATAACATCTTATTCTGTTGATTCTACTAGCAATCTCTAGTCATAAGGATCATTGAACTTCTAAAACAACCTGGCTCTATATGACTCTATTATAGCACAATGAGGAATTGGCCGATCAATGGTATTCCATGCTGGAAGAGCTAGTTTCTTCAACACACCATGGGTGTTGGCTTTATCTAATAGTTGGTAAAAATGATCATAGAAAAAGACTCATGACTAAGCTAACTGTGTTGCTGATCTACCTTGATATTGCAACTCTCCTATAGACCCATGTAACACATCCATGAATCCTAAAATGCATTCGGTAGGCTGATGTACCCATGAAAAACTTTCAAAAGTTATATTCTAGTCTTCATCATTTTGATAAACACATAGTTTTGTGCAAGCATAGATTAGATTCAAAGAGATAGATTGACAAAGAAAAGAGCTCGCTCTTGTTTTTTATAGTTGTACATTAATAAAATATTCTTTCTTGCTGTGACAATCCATTACAATTCAAAATTTTTATAATTTTCCCACATTACGTTGGCTCTATGGCCATTGGTTGAGAGCTATTTTTCATTTTGGCGAAAAGGCCCCAAAATGAGCTCCCTTTTTTCCTAATGCTTGTGCTGAGTATCTTTGAGTTTTCAAAATCATGGTTTGAAGTGTTTCTCTCTTCATTTCTTAAGTCATATATGTAGAGGGAAGTCAAATGTAATATTGTATGTGCAAAATATATAGAGTTGTAATCTTACACTAAGTACCAACAATTGGTATCAAAGCCATACGGTTGAAAGGACCTACTATCTAGAAGAATTCAAGAGGTTCCAAAGAGCAACTACAGTTGGTTCGGTTTTGAGCTAAGAGTTGTGAGGATCTCATGTTTTTTATAGTCAAAAGTAAGCTTGCCAATTTTTTTAGTGTAATGGATTCTATGAAGAAAGAGAAACCTGAGGTGGAAGAAAGAGAAACCTGAGGCGGCCATTAGAAAATTCAACAGGTGAAATTTCTCCATTTGACAATTGTCGACCAAGCTGTGGTTCATGCATAAAAATCTCCGAAGTGTAGTATCAGGTACAAAGATAAAGACTAAAAGAAGTGGTCATGAGGAAAAAAAGATCCTTGCATGGGAGAAAAAGAATGAACGAGCACTTGGTATGATCGGTCAAGCCCTTGGAGAAAACTTTTTTCATCACTTGGATACTTTGAAGACAATTGCAAAGAATTGGGTGACACTTGAAACTGTGTTTGGAGTTTAAATGAAACACTCAAAAGCTTCACATGCTTATGGGTTGCCCCACGGATTGATGAACTTCTCAGTGTTATTAAGATAAGTACCAACAATTAAAGGCTTGAAAAGAATTAGTTTTTGTGTGCCTTAAGAAATGAATGGACATAAAATTCATTTGATTCAAATATGAACTCATCCCACTCTTGCATCAAAAGATTTGAAATCTACATTAATGTGTGCTAGGTTTGACCTCGATGACATCAATGTCCTTGCCTTGTTGGAGGCTTTTGATTCTTGAATATGAGTTCATTTGTGGCTTAAATAAATTTATGGGATTGAAAAATTTTCCAATGTTAAGGTGGAATGAAACTTGACAGGGTGGCTACATTGTGAGTAGATAAGATCACTCAAGTGACAATTTGGCAATGCTTCGGTTGCTTGTGATTCTATAGCTCTTTCATTTTATCTCCATAATTGATCAATTAATTAGAGATGTTGGTAGAGGAATTAAAGAAGAGTGAGTAGTGAAATCTATCAAGGATGGCTAGTTCAAGAACTCATGCATTCTCCAAGATCAAGATCAAATAGCTTTGATACACATGGATGGATTGTCAGCCACATGTGCCTGTAAATAATTACAGAACCTAAGTGGCAATCTAGAAACTATCTATACATGTTAAACACTTTCTCTTTGTGATTTATGGTTCATGTATGATGTCTATTTTGACGCCTTGACTATATTTTTGTTGCCACAAGAATCGAAACTACATGTTTCAACCTATGTCTAGTGCTTTGTCATTAGTTGTAGAGCCTTCTAGTAAATATCTTTCACAAAAAGGAGAGGGTACGATGATCTCTAATGATATCATGCATTACCAAAATATCAAAAAGATTATAAGAAGGGAAAATACACTGACATTTCTCCTATTCAATCTAATATCAGACAGAGGAAGTGAAATTTGACATATCCACTCAATTGTTTGAGGGTGAATTGGTCGAGCTCTTCATCAAAGCATTGCAACGGTTGGAATTTCAAAAGCTCAAAGAAATACTTAATTATCATAGACCTAGAACCTTTCAATAAAGTGGAAGAATAGTTAGTAACACACTTCAATGTATGTGGGTTGAGTGATGTAGATGTGGATAAAGGGATTAGCCCCCATTCACTTATGTGTTTTGTATATATTGTTTTGGTGAAAATGTAGATGTACTTTGTAGCACGTTCTTTTGTTTAGTAATGTTATCTTTGTGTGTGCTAGAGTGTGGGTTAAGAGATTTTCATGTTCTAGGACTGATTGGAGTAGGTCCATATGAAGCAAAAGTGTAAAATATTTTAAAAACTCAGACTCTCCAAGTGGGTTCTCATAGTCAACCTACCAATTGTTCTATTAGACAAAGATTTACGTTCATTCTAGGGCGTGGTTGGGGCATTCGTTTTGGCACATGAAACTCTTGGGGAAATAACTGGGGAGAAAATTCTACATTAAAAAATGGTGAGCAGCGATAGCCACGAACCAATTTATTTATGTAGAAATTTTGATCATGGCTATTTCCAATGTGTTGAGGGTTCGTGGGACTTGTATAAATTTGAGCATGTTAGCATTCCCTTGTTCTTCCTGTCTAAGGTCTTCTCGTCTGATGTTAATGTTGGATCAATGTTGATAGTGCAAATCTCTTGATGCAATCTTCTATGAAATAACTACCTGCAGTCTTACGGTTTCTATCCGACCACGGACCCTGACATATTGAGGTGAGATATGTTAGATATGCTCAATGCCCCACCCTCCTGGTAACCACTAGTGGTCCAAGGTGCTCAAGTTGTAAGGCCCCCATATGAGGAGAATCCATGTGTGAGCCTAGGACACTAGATGGATCCTGACTTCCATGTCAGATGAGGTCTATCAACAATGAGACCATTGATGGTAGAAAGGTGATCTATGTGAGTCTAGACTATGGGCTAGGTAGGGTAGGTAAGTTGGTAGCACAACGAGGCACATTGTCTTAATTGTGTGGGAGCCCCTTGCTCTTGCTGGGGTTTGGGGAATATTCCCTAAATATTCCATGGACGACTAGTTGGTTCCACCGACTAGGTTGATTGGTCGGCTCCACCGACTAGGTTGACTGGTCGGCTCCACCGACTACATTGATCCGACTACCACCCTCATAGCTAGAAAGAGGTGACCTTCCAGTCCATTCCATAAGATCAAATCAGATCAGATCAGATTAGATCTTCTAGCTAGTAGCTCTTCACCTAGTATCTGTCTAGATCACCATCTAAGCTCCACTCTGGGAGCGCACGGGTGGACGGAGCCATCATCCATACTTCATCAGTATTGAAGGAAAATTTTTTGTCTCCAATTTGTTGTGTACTCTCTATTCTTTATTCAGTTTTTGTTCCATTGTGCCGTGTAATTTAACATGGTATCAGAGCCTAGGCGGCTCTACAAATCGAAGAGTAGACGAGACGTGAGGGCTTCAACAGCATACTGAGTGATGGCATCAGGAAGCGGCTTGAGTTCAATAGCTACACCAACAATCCAAGCATTGAGGATTTCCCCACCAGCCTTCACTGAAGGCAAGCTAGATGGTACGAACTACACTCTGTGAAAGTTTAAAATTACTGCTATTCTAGATTCATATGAGCTTCTAGAGATAGTAGTGGGAACTGACCCAGAACCACAAGAAACCCCCGACCCAGCAAATACGGGGAGAATGATACCTCATAATTTTGACCTTCTACGAGCTTGGAAATGCAGGAATAAAGATGCTCTGTGTGCCCTAGTTACAAGTACTACTGATAGTGTTTTGACCTTGATTCGGCATACATCTAAGGCATTTGTGGCTTGGAACATATTGAAGAGTTAGTATGAGACGCGGAATCAAACAAGGATCCAGAACCTGGAGAATCAGCTCGCAGCTGAGAAGTTTAATGAAGGAGAGACAGTGGAGGCGTTCATAACCCGAATCAAAAATCTGCATGACTAGATGGCTGGTGCTGGGATACAAAAGACTAGCAAAGAGCAAGCGTAGAGCTAGCTCGGTGGTGCGTCCGGATATGTCCACCAATGTTTGATGGACTGGCAACAGTGCTTAGCACTCAGGTGAGACCCCAACCATTGACATTTGAGGAGTTTTGTGCTTTACTTATGGAGGAGGAATTGAGGCTTAAAGCTCGAGATGCAGGTGGCAATGGGGATGCTGCGTTCTCTGCCATTGCGAAACGTAAAGGTGGTTCCTGTGAGTCATCTACTAGTGGTGACAAAAAGAAGAAGGGCAGCAAGAAGAAGTTTCAAGGAGACTACTTCTATTGCAAGAATAAGGGCCATGTGATTGCCGATTGTCGGGTCAAGAAAGTAGATGAAAAGAATGGTACTCTGAAGAAGATAGATAAAGGGAAAGAGACAGCTAACACAGCGAAAGCAGAGTTGGATCTATTTCTGGCCATTGAGGAAGAGTGTTCCTGAGTTCAAGAAGCTTCAACCACTGATTCATGGGTGTTGGATAGTGGTGCCTCCCGTCACATGACCTACAAGAAGGGTTTATATTGTTCCATGCAGCCTCTTTAGGAACCCATCACCATGATGGTTAGAAATAACGCAAAATGCCATGTTCAGGATACAGGTACGGTTTCATTTGTTTCTATAATTCGAGATGTTATGAAACTATCTAATGTGCTGTATGTGCCACAAATCAAGAGAAATTTGCTATCCGTTGCTTCCATAACTGACCTTGACCATGAGGTGAGGTTCAACAAGACAGGAGCAAAAATTTTGGATAGTGCTGGCAATCTTGTTGGCATAGGAGCAAGGAGGAACAACCTGCATGAGCTAAGTGCTCTTACAACAGCCACCACTGGAGTGGGCACAAGCAGACTTTGGCACAAAAGATTTGGCCACATCGGATTTGCTATGCTGAAGGAGATGCAAAAGCAAGGTATGGTTGCTCACTTACCTGCAGTAGTAGAAATCAAAGAACCATGTGAATCTTGCATGATGGGCAAGAAATAGAGAAAGGCATTCCCAAGATTGTGGTAAATTCAAAGAATGGCTACAACTTGTTGAAAATGAAACAGGGAGAAAAGTGAAGAAAATCAGATCGGATGGTGGTGGTGAGTTTCTTTCTACAAAGTTTGGAGATTTTTGCAAGAGCAAAGGGATCAAACAAACGACAACACCACATACACCTTGGCAAAATTCTATTGTTGAATGCCAAATGTGGACCACCATGGAGATGGGGAGGTGTATGTTGAAAGGTGATGGACTGCCAAACCACTTTTGGGTTGAGGCTATCAATACTGTGGTTTACATCCTTAATCATAGCTATACAAAGGCACTCAAAGGTAAAACACCACATGAGGCTTACAACGGTAAGAAGCCATCTATCTCCCACTTCAGAATGTTTGGGTGTGAATGCTATGCGCATGTACCAATGCGCATGTACCAAACAAAGAGAGAAACAAGCTACAACCAAAAACCACCAAATGTATCTTCTTAGGCTATTATGATGAGAAGAAAGCCTATAAGTTGTATGACCGAGAGGCAAAGAAGATCATAGCGAGCTGCGATGTGGTGTTCAGCGAGCAGCCACATGTAGTGGAGGCAAAGAAGAGCTCTTCCACTTTATCATCAAGCAAAGAGGTAATTCACTATGAACCTGTCCCAAGAGCTATAAAGGAGGAGGAAATATCAGAGGATGAAGGTATAAGTCACCAACCTGTTGTTACACCATCGAAAAATCCATGGCCGCGATGGGTAAGGGAGCTCTATGACCATGATAACCAGATGCCTATGTTTGTTGAGCAGCATGCGAATGGAATGCGAATGGACCAAGGCGGTCTCAAACAATTGAGGAGCAAAGGAGGGCTTCTGCTCACATAGCCAATATGGCCTTGATGGTTGAGATTATTGCAGAAGTAAAAGAGCCTGCGATTTTGGAGGATGCACTTGCACACCAAGATTGGAAAAACGCTATGTAAGTAGAATATAACAGCATCATGAAGAATGAAACCTGGGAGCTCGTAGATCGACCACCTAATAGAAGGGTTATTGGCATCAAGTGGGTTTGGAAGATAAAGTACAAGGCCGACATCTGGGACTTTGGAAAAGTACAAAGCCATATTGGTTGCACAAGGATTTTCGTAGGTTGAAGAATTTGATTTTCAGGAATCTTTCGCTCTGACTGCTAGAATGACCACCATTCGCACAGTACTATCGGTGGCTACTCATAAAAAGTGGTCAGTTTATCAAATGGACGTTAAATCGACATTCTTGAATGGTGACCTTAAGGAGGAGGTGTAGGTGGCTCAACCACCAAGGTTTGAGGCCCCCCTAAGAACAAGGTATGCAAGCTGAAAAAGGCTTTGTACAGTGAAACAGGCTCCAAGAGCATGGTACCAATGCATAGATAAATTCTTTCATAAATTAAACTTCAAAAGATGTGCCTCAAATGCTAACTTGTATGTGTATAGGTTAGGTGGAAAATCTGCTATTATTGTTCTATATGTGGATGATCTCCTTATTACAAGTGACTATGAAGACATGATCTAGCAGACTAGAAAGGCATTGAGCACTGAGTTTGAGATGATAGACTTAGGCTTGATGCACTACTGTTTGGGGATTGAAGTCTAGCAAGAGCCAGGTAAGATCTTCATCTCTCAGCAGGAATATGTAAGGGAGATCTTAAAGGAATTTGGTATGTCCGAGTGCAAGGAGATCGCTACACCTATGGAGGTAAATGCGAGGCTGCCTATGGAGGATGCCTCACCACCAGCAGACATCGGGAGGTACAAGAAGTTGGTCGGCAGTCTCATCTATGTCTGCAACACCAGACCGAGCATCAGTCTTGCTGTTGGCGTTTTGAGCAAGTTCTCCAATAAGCCCTAGGACAATCATTGGAATGGAGGGATGTAGGTGGTCAGGTATGTGAAGGGCACTCTTGATTATGGCATCACCTATGGTACGGGCACTTCCTTGGCTGGTCATTGTGACTCAGATTGTGGGCTGGAGATGTTGATTCCAGGAAATCATTTTCTGGATATTGTTTCTCTTTAGGTTCAGGTAGCTTCTCTTGGATCAGTAAGAAACAACCAACAATGGCATTGTCCTCTACCGAGGTTGAGTACAAGGCATCATGTTTTCCTACATGTGAAGCAGTGTGGCTGAGGAGGATCTTATGGCACATGGGAGTGCAAGAGGATGAGGCAACTGTGCTGAGGTGTGACAATCAAAGTTGCATGGCCATTGCTAAAAATCCAGTGTTTCATGCGCGCACAAAACATATACAGATTTAGTATCACTATGTGCGTGATTTGATCGAGAACGGGATAGTGGAATTGGTCTATTGTCCAACAGAGCAAAATGGAGCAGATATCTTCACCAAGGCACTCGGGAAGGATCAGCTTTAGGGTCATCTTCAGAGACTCGACATTGAGCCGAGAAGGTAGTTCACCTATGGGTGAACATTGAGGGGGGGTGTTAGATATGCTCAATGCTCCACCCTCCTGGTAACCACCAATGGTCCAAGGTGCTCAAGTTGTAAGGCTCCCATATGAGGAGAAGCCATGTGTGAGCCCGGGACACTGGATGGATCCTGATTTGCATGTCAGATGATGTCTATCAATGAGATTGTTGATGGTAGAAAGGTGATCTATGTGAGTCTAGCCTATGGGCTAGGCAGGGTAGGTAAGTTGGTAGCACAATGCCGAGGCGACGGTATAGGGAATATTCCTTGAATATTCCATGGACGACTAGTCCATTCCACCGACTAGGTTGACTGGTTGGCTCCACCAACTAGGTTGACTAGTCGACTCTACCGACTATGTTGATCCGACTACTGCCCTCATAGCTAGAAAGAGACAACCTTCCCAGTCCATTGCATGAGATCGGATCATATCAGATCTTCCAGCAGAGATCTTCCGGCTAGTAGCTCTTTACCTAGTATCTGTCTAGATCGCCATCTAAGCTCCACTGTGGGAGCGCACGGGTGGACGGAGCCATCATTTGCACTACATCAGTATTGAAAGAAATTTTTTCATCTCCAATTTGCTATGTACTTTCTATTCTTTGTTCAGTTTCTGTTCCGCTGCACCATGTAATTTAACAAGATCCTCTCGCTCCAAATAAAGGAAATTTAGTCAATACATGGGACAAGAAATGAACTCCACTCTAGACATTCAAACTCAAGCCGCTGGGAATTTCCGTTTCATGCGGAGCAAGTCTTAGGTAGACAAGTGTCACTTGACTTTGATCGCATGTATAAGGACCACATGGCATATCGAGGACAAAGAATCGACGACACACATTGCAAGTAGACAAATATCTTACGACTTTTATCTTGTAACGAGACGAGAGTCACTAGCACGAAACGCAAGGGCAAATTACACCTTGAACAGAGTCGGTTTTACAGATTCTGTCTGCCTGGTATCAAGGCAGATCATTGAAAGAGCACCATTTTCGAAATTCTTGGGCAGGAGATAAGTTCTCGTTCATCCTGTGGCGCACGCTCTGGTGGCGTGTCACTTCACGTTTAGTGTTCGACACAGAAGGTAATACCGTTTTCACCACAGAAGGCATTGACTTGAATCTGTCAACCCAAGGAGAACTCTAGTGTCATGGCTCTCTGAGGCTCTCGTCGTGTACTGGGCGCTATCATGGATCTGTCTAAGCTTGGCTCCCTCCAATTTGTGGCCTCTTCTTTATGATTATGAAGCCGCTCGCTGATCAACGTCGTGCAAAATATTCCGACGCAGATAAACAACGCGAACCCCAGCAAATAAAATAGTGCTTGCGAGTTTTTCAAATTCAATTGGCTGGTTTGCACTTGTGTAGCGCATTGATAATCAACCAGCTTTGCCGCATCTTGCATGATTTCTAGTCGGCCGCTCTCGGACAGGTTCAAAATGGCTTCAGAGAACTTTGCTGTTTCTGCTGACAGACGTGAACCCTTGCGAAATGCCTGCAGAGTAGGAACCCGGAAGAAAATCATTAACACATCTGTCGGAGTCGCCAGTTAAGAGAACCAGAGCACTAAGAAAACGAAGATACGCAATTGAGGTATCCGATACATACAAAGCCGAAGGCTCCACTCATCAGCTTTGAGCCAGTGACTTGGTAGTTACAGTCTGAAGCTGTCAGGCCAGCCAGGAACAGATTGACATACGGGACTTCGTCGATCACGGCCGCTACTCCTCCTGGTGTTCCATTTTGCCACTTCAATAGAGTACTGGCATAATCGTCGGTTTTATTTAGCGGTACTAGCTGCGCCATATTTATGTTGAATACTTGGATAAGGTAATCCTTTACAATTGACCCATTTTGGTAGCCGATTGGGAGCTGTTTCTTTTGGAGAGTCGAGATGTTCAAGCTTTCTGGAGAGCGCTCTTGAACCGTCAGAATTGAGCTCAAACATGCAGTGTAGGTGGAACTAAGGACGATGACGAAAACGATCCAAGCCATCACAACAATCTTTGATCGTGGGTTCTTTATCAAGCTCTCTGAAAAGGATGCATCAAGCTCAGATTATGTTCATTATCTACATTCATCTCTCATGCAAACAGTCAAAGTAGAATCACAATTTCTCGCCGCTTCATGCTCTAGTGACTTACGCTTAAAGAAGACGAGTACCTTTGCAACAAACCTGTAAGGTAAGCCACACACATACTTGTAAGACGGATGAAGATAAAAATCAAAATGCTCAAGTAATTACAACAATATTCAAGTAATCACTTCCTCTACCATGGCATTTAAACAAATATAAAAATAAAAGGCTTATTATATTATTGTGGGAGAGCTGGATTATTTTATAGTGGGTGGTCACCCTTGGAAGGCCAATTTACAAAATCTGGCAATTTGTCCATTAGGCCGAATTTCTTGATCTTGAGTTCTGTCCTCCTCTTGTGACCTAGAGACTCCAGAACAAGATGGCAAACAAACTTAGTGGTGCTTCCACAAAGCGTGCAGAACCAGGATGTACTTCGAGACCTTACCTCTCACAGAAAGCTAGTGATGGATTCTTTCCAGAGCAAGAAGTTGGTGTGGCCAACTTCATAGTGCTCCTACATTCCTTTGAATCTTTGCTTCCACTAGTCGAGGCTTATCTCTTTTGTGCGGGGAAGAGAGAGGGAGGCCTAAGAGAATTGAGCTTAGAGGTTTGAAAGAGAGAGAGAGAGAGAGGAGAACAATTAAATCTTACGAAGTTGGCATTAATAAACGTAGCTCATATATCAAATCAAACTATTGAGAAAGGTAACATGACTTTTCTTGACAACACGGAGGGACAAGTAGAAAAATCTATGACCTCGGAGGAAAGTGCTAACATGTGAGTGAGCGTCTGCATGGTAGACATGCGCCAGGTATTCCATGGAAAGCGGGGGGAGCCCATCGTGAAGAGACTACACACGGACACCAAGGCTGGTTTAACGCTTCAAGCGGGTGAGGAGATGATAGATGAGGGAGCACATGATGAGATAGATTCTTGCAAAGTCTGAAGTCGAAGGATGGCAGCTCTGACGCGGAGGACGGGGAGGAGGCCATTGGAGAGTCGAATCAGGCATCTCCCCCATCTTATTTTGAGGTGCTTACCAAGAAGCTCTAAAGTGGATTTTTTTTTCTTCTCTCACGGAAGAGGAGGCGAAACGGATTTTGCATGCTGAGCTTGCCAGGCAGGCAAAAGAGCTAGAGCACAAAGCATGGTTCGAGGCGGGGAGGGCTCACAATACCGTCTATATGCTTGATGTGGAGGACATGCAACTGGGAGCTGGAGAAACTGGCAAGGGGAGGGCTTTATCTGTTCTTCACAGGGCGCATCCCCTCACTGGAGGAGTTCAAGGAGTTTATGTCCTGTGAGGCGGACCTCCCAAGGGGGGTGCTTCAATACAAGGTTTTTGGGGAAGGGATTTTTCCTGGTGCAGTGCGTGTTCAATGCGATCAAGGATGAACTCATGGGGAGAAGCTTCATGTATTCAGGGGCACCAGTGTTGGTCCTGCCGTGGACGTCGGAGTTCAACATCGACCACTTCTTGCTACACAACCGTCCAGTTTGGATTGAGTTCCCAAACCTCCCTGCATGGCTGGGGGAAAGGATCGATCATCTGGCTACGGTGCTGGGAAGGGTGCTACAAATCCCACCTGAATCTAGGCAACCGGGGGGAAGGAGAAGGGTTTGGATCCTCTGGGACAGGACCCAAGACACGTCGGACTTTGTCTAAATTCAGTTCTCGGACATCCATGTCATTGCACATCAAGTTAGGTTTAGCCCTTTTCTAGATGCTTGTTATGTGTGTAAGTGCATGGGTCATTTTGCTAGAAATTGCCCGAGCAGAGTCTCAAACACATCGCTGGCTGAAGGTGGGATGGAGGGAATGGAGGTGCCACCTAGGCAAGCAGAGGGTTCATAAAATGGGAAGTCGAGCAACAAGACTGCCACGAGGGAGGATCATGCAATGGGGAGTGATCGGATACCCCGCACAGGATCGAAGCCTTGGGAGACAATCGGGAAGCGAGGCAAGCTGGTACTGGAGCATGATGGAACGAACACAGGTAAGTATGGAGGACACAGGGCGTCGCCTCAACCAAGTATGTCGAATACTTCAGAGGAGGAGCTCCCTGTGGGGATACAAGGCAGCTCAAGCATGGAGGAGGAGGTGCATAAGAAAGGTGACGAAGTGCATGGCAATCCCTCGACAATCCTAGGGAGGAGGACATGCCTGAGGCTAACCTCCGAAAGAGGGCACTGGAGGAGAAGACGATATATAAGGCCAAGGTGGGAGGAGTTCAAGCTCAGCCAAAGACATTGTCCAAACCTGAAGGAGGTGGCGAGGGGGTCGTCGTCCCTAGAAAAAAGATTCAATTTTCTATGGGATGCCTACAAGGTCCTTACGCATTAACCCCAAGTTGATCAAAAACGACGCCAAAGACTCAGAGGTCATGGTGTTCAGTTGGAATGTAATAGGTTCCTGTAGCAAATTGAAGCAGAAGGGATGTATCTCAGTAATCAAGAGATAGAGGCCGGGTGTAGTTTTGTTGCAGGAAGTGAAGTGTGGGTGTGAGGATGAGTGGTGGTTTGCCTTCAACCAATTGGGGTATGCTGTTTTTTATAGCGGAAGTGAGAGAGGGAGAGAGAGAGGAGTGCACACGATATAGCTACCTATACACTAAGTGTATTGACAATGAACATGAAGATATATATAACACCTATTTCATTAATTTTGGACTTTTTCTGTTGTTTTTGGATGAAGCCCAAAAATCCTTCCCAAATGAAAAGTTTACTTTGTGAAAATATCCTTCCCAAATCAAAATTTTACTTTCTGAAAATATTCTTTCCAAATCAAAAGTTCACTTTGTGGCACTATCATATTCACATAAAAATATTGTTTTTTCAATCTATACTTTTGCACCAACATGCAAGAATTTGAAATAATCCTATATTAGAAATTCTAGCTATACCTAAGTTATTTGTTAATTTAATTATTTTTAATATTTTTCCTTGACGTGATAAATTTATAAATCCATGAAAGGAGACTTAAATATTTCATGAAAATAACATTGTCACTCGTAATATGCACAAAATTTTTAAAACTTTTAATAAATAGAAAAAAGACATGATGCCATAAGACCCAAGTTTTGTAATGAACCAAAGAATTATAATAGCAATTATAGCTATTATTATATGATTACATTGAGAGATGTTGCTCTCAGCTAGAGTATTTATATCCAAAATGATATAGATTGAACATATGTTTACAATTTAAATTGTTGCTCTTAAAGAGCCTCAATTCGTGCCATCTGCATATTTTGACTCCCCATTGTCTTATTGCTCAATGTAATGACAGTCCCTTGCCAGGTGCCATCTGCATTAACTCCCACTTGTCTTGCCAAGCCTTGCCCCTTGGGTGCATTGACTCCCCATTGTCTTATTGCTCAATGTGATAGTCCCTTGCCAGGTGCCATCTGCATTAACTCCCTATTGTCTTGCCAAGCCTTGACCCTTGGGTGACATCCAGTGCATATTTTGACTCTCATTTGACATAGGAGGTGATGACTCTGATTATAATTGTCTTGAATTGGCTTCTTGCCTAGTACCCAAATAAAAGCCTTCAATGGACTTCAATACAAAGCTTTAATCATGGACATTCTTCATTTGCGCTGTCTCCTTCTACTTTCTCCATGGCGAGCATCCTTAAAAATTCGTGTATATGCAAAATACTTTGAAGTGGTATTTTTATTTTTCCTTCTACCTCATATCCCATGCACTTCTTTGATTTCTTTGCCCTTGAATGCCAAGACAATATGATTGTCTCCGCTTCATCATTTGGGACCCACTCCTTCATTATACAATTAGTATACAATGTGTTGTTATCCATATTCTCCTTCCTGCCCTTTGGCTCATACCATACCGCTATAAATGTTGTAGCTCTCCCTTGGTCATCTCTTTGCACATCAACTACTTTTGCAACCCAAAACTTCACATTCTCATATTCATCATCCGATGGCCGAACCACAACAAAACAATCGACCTCTATATCTACTTGTGGCATAAACTCTCCCTTCTTCGGTCCACAATATGGACGTGGGAGTAATGATACAAATTCATTTTCAAAGACTGGAGCTGGGCGCAAATCGTTATGAACATTTGGCCAAAACATATTGCATTCTTCCTTGACATCCTTTGAGCCTCGCATTCTCTCAAGGTCCTTTATTAAATTTCATGTCTTCTTAATTATAGTGGTAGTGTGTTCTCTCCAAGTAGGCTTCGAATTAGGATATCTCCGGAGCATTTCCTCTTTGTATGTAATAGATGCTTTTAATCCTTCTATTTCACAGTTAGACCTCTCATTGAATTCTTGTATAGGAGCCCATGTTGGATACCTTTCCTTGCTGGGAATTGAAGTTAAGAGACTGTAAGGTTCTTCAGGTTCCCATTTTGTATCATGAGAATACTGTTGCCATTGCATTACGAGTTTTTCATCTTTTAAAAAAGAACGAAAGTAGTGTGGATTGGTATGACCTATCAATGCATCACCACCCGTTTGTACGAAAGGTAGAATGAAGCTCTTCCAATCATACATTCTTTCGAGCCTCTCACATACTGTACTTTCCTTACGACCACCAAGTTGCCTGCCACATCTTCTTACCATGTCATCTATTGTCTCCACATCCTTGCATTTAAGCTCCCTTGAGACTGTGCTAAAAACCTGATCGATATCCTCATGTGTATGCCCAACATACAAAAATCCACATTCGACCTCATTGAAGATTCGATGAGCAACTAGCATGGGGCAGAATGCAAACATGAGTACATTCTTATTTTCTCGCCATCAATTATCAGCTTGTATTCTCAAAGTCGGTGGTAGGCGACCTTTTTCTGCATGTACATTGTGAATTACCTTCATAATAGATGTTACAACTTGATTGCTATCATGTAGATGCAAGGAATCAATCCATATATCTGCAAAGAACTTAATTCCATGCACTAACACTCCACATAAATGTGTCTTTAGAAAGCGCTTTCCTTGTAATTTAGGTGGAGTGGCAACAAAACGAGGCAATGTTGTTGTATTCTGATCCATGCCATCTACAATAAGGCACATGTAGTCATCGGGATGCGAAATAGCTTGCTCCTTCCAAAATGCATATTTTTGTCTGGAATGTCGAATAAGGTCATGATGAGATTTTTGGTTTTTTTTGTATAATTCTCTTTGATTTGGACATGTTGCACTCTCAATCGCTCGCTTTAAATCATCACAGACATTGCACTTTGACATTTTTTGCCTCCTTGGCATTTTAACATATCCAAAGTTCTTCTTCCAAAGAGTATACAAAGTATGAGAAGAAGCTACGGCATCCCCTCTTTGCCTTTGCTTTTTTGCAATAGAGTCAAATACTTCGAGCTTTGTCATGCCCATTGGAAGGTGCATTTTAGTGATCGCGTCACCGTTAGGAAGTTTGGTAGATATATGGGGTTGAGGTAAAGCATTTTCATGTATGAAGTCTTGCCAAATTGCTGCTGCCCTGACAGTTGAGATTCTTGATTTGGACCTTCCTCTATTACCGTGAATGCTAAATTTGTTGCCGCCCTTTGCCTTGGTGACTAAATCCCAATATGTACCATGGGATAATCCGGTATGCCTTATTGCAAATCTTTTTTCCATTTATGAGAGGTTTTACCTTTTGTCTTGAACTTAGCCTTTTATTGCCATTCTGAAGAAAGCAAGAGAGACTTGTGAGAAGGTATTCATTTCTTTTGCTTCCTCTTCTTTGCCACACGTGTCCTCTACATTCCCTGATGTCTACAAGATCAATGAAGCGCATACATCTTCGCTTGCAACATAGATATCCCAATGCATTTAACATGTTCTCCTCCTTCATTACTCTCTTCCTCTTTGGTTGCTTTTGTGGATCTGCCTGGATTCGCTTTCTCTTCATGCATATGTATGACCGTTTTCGTTCCTCGTGCACATTGTTATCTGTATTTATGTACTTCTTCTCCTCACATTTGTT
Source organism: Dipteris shenzhenensis (assembly GCF_047967505.1). Lineage (NCBI taxonomy): Eukaryota > Viridiplantae > Streptophyta > Polypodiopsida > Gleicheniales > Dipteridaceae > Dipteris > Dipteris shenzhenensis. The sequence continues at coordinate 13,870,525 of NC_141624.1, forward strand.
TGTAACCAAGCATCCATGATTGGTCGTTGCATCCTTGGCCATATCACAATCAAAGTTAAATATTGAATAATCCTTTGTTGATCTCATCCTCGTTTTTAACATACTCTTAGGACCATTCAATGAATTCAATATTCTACGAGAGTATTGAGAACCTTGAAACTCTTCCACTCCTGAGAGAACATCACTCATTGGGACATCTTGCATGGCTTTCACAAATCCACAAGCTTGATTGACACCAAGTTTGTTAATATGCATGAACTCATCCACACTTGACAAGACATCGCTATTGAAACCTTTGCCCTTCTCACTGTGCAAGAATTCATCCACCCCAGATAAGGCTTCGCTTCTAAAATCATTTTGTTTCTCGGAACCAATGAACTCATCCACTCCAGATAAGATGTCACTTCTATAATTGAGTACATTGAAATCATCCACATTTGAAGTGATAGATCCTGGCACATGGGCACGCTCTTTAGGTCCTTTGATATTGTAGTATACCTTGTCTTTATCATTAAAAACCATGTGCCTCTTTCTCATGTTTAAAAATTGCATGCTCCATCTCATATTCTTGCCTACCTCATAGTAGGGATCACATAAGGATGTTATGTTATCAACCATACCATCATCAGTGACTTTTAGAATCCTCATCTGTGCAAATGACCATTGCTCCACTTGTTCAAATCCCAATACTTCACCTTCTGCTACAGTCTTATTTGCAAATGATCTCATCTGTAAAATGTTCCCTATAGTAAAATCCAAGGTGGTGCACTTTGTATTCTTGATAATGTCCGTTGCATAAGTCTCATCTTTGTCCCATGCTATAAATGATTTGTTGGATGTATTGTAGGGCATAACATCTCCAAGTGTTTCCATATCTCCACATTTATACTTTAGCTCAATATGTGCGCTAAGAATCTTTGATATAGTAACTGCCACCTTATCTTCACCAAGTCTTCGAAAGTGGCAAACTGAATTGAGATCACTATCATGGATTGTAGCAAATGCAACTACTCTTTTACTACATAAAATCACATCCATCCCTGCAACAAAATCTATAGCCATCTCCTTTGTGAGAGTCCTTTGCAAGCAAGCTGCAGTAGCAACAATTACATAAATATTAGTCTCTTTTTAATAATCTACTCACTTATTATACTTTTTAATTAGTACTTAATTTATTGGTGGGAGAAGTTATCCGATCAAGTACTCATCAGATGGACACGCCAAGTTATCCTTTGCATGGTCGAACGAGCATTCAATACTATTTTTGCTCTAGTGTCATGCACATCCGTAAAAAAACACGATGCTAGGTATGTTATGGGATGGGCATGCCACTTTGCATGTAAGTCAATTCCACCTAGTTGAAGGTGCTTTGCATGGTCGATCGAGCATTAATACCATTTTTGCCTTAGTGTCATGCACATTCGTAAAAAACATGCTGCTAGGTGTGTTATCCAATCAAGTACTTATGCGATGGGAATGCCACTTTGCATGTAAGTCAATTCCACCTAGTTGAAGGTGTGTGCAAAGTACTGAGCCCATCAGATATGATTTGCATTGTCGATCAAGCATAAAACACCGTTTTTGCCTTAGTGTCATGCACAATCATAAAAGAACACAGTCCTAGGTGTGTTATTCAAACAAGTACTTATCGGATGGGGGCTCCACTTTGTACACAAGTCCGTTTCAACTAGGTTGAGATGCATGCAAAGTATTGTCACCATCGGATATGCTTTCAATGCTCGATCGAGCATTAAATACCATTTTTGCCTTAGTGTCATGCATATCCGTAAAAAAACACGTTGCTAGGTGTGTTATCCGATCAAGTACTTATGCGATGGGAATGCCACTTTTCATGTAAGTCAATTCCACCTAGTTGAAGGTGTGTGCAAAGTATTGTGCCCATTGGATATGCTTTGCATTGTGGATCAACCATGAAACACCGTTTTTGCCTTAGTGTCATGCACAACCATATAAAAACACAGTCCTAGGTGTGTTATTCAAACAAGTACTTATCGGATAGGGGCTCCACTTTGCATGCAAGTCTGTTTCAACTAGGTTGAGGTTCGTGCAAAGTATTGTCACCATCGGATATGCTTTGCATGGCCGATCATGCATTATACACCGTTTTTCCCCTAGTGATATGCACATCCACAACAAAACATGCCCTTAGGTATGTTATCTGACCAAGTACTTATCGGATGGGTGTGCCTCTTTGAGAACATTTCAATACCACCTAGTTTGAGGCGTAGGAAAAGTGTTGTGCCCATCGGATATCCTTTGCATGGTTGATCGAGCATTAAATACTATTTTTGCTCTAGTGTCATGCACATACGTAAAAAAACACGCTGCTAGGTATGTTATCCGATCAAGCACTTATGGGATGGGCGTGCCACTTTGCATGTAAGTCAATTCCACCTAGTTGAAGGTGTGTGCAAAGTATTGTGCCAATCAGATATGCTTTGCATTGTCGATCAAGCATAAAACACCGTTTTTGCCTTAGTGTCATGCACAACCATGAAAAAACACGGTCCTAGGTGTGTTAATCAAACAAGCACTTATCGGATGGGGGCTCCAATTTCACGCAAGTCCGTTGAAACTAGGTTGAGATGCGTGCAAAGTATTTTCACCATCGGATATGCTATGGTCGATTACGCATTATACAATGTTTTTCCCGTAGTGATATGCACATCCGCAAAAAAACACACCCTTAGGTATGTTATCTGACCAAGTACTTATCGGATCGGTGAGAACATTTAAATGCAACCTAGGTTAAGGCGTAGGAAAAGTATTGTGCCCATTGGATATGCTTTGCATGGTCGATCGAGCATTAAATACCATGTTTTCCTTAGTGTCATGCACATCCGTAAAAAAACACGCTGCTAGGTGTGTTATCTGATCAAGTACTTATGCGATGGGAGTGCCACTTTGCATGTAAGTCAATTCCACCTAGTTGAAGGTGTGTGCAAAGTATTGTGCCCATCGGATATGCTTTGCATTGTCGATCAAGCATAAAACACCGTTTTTGCCTTAGTGTCATGCACAACCATATAAAAACACGGCCCTAGGTGTGTTATTCAAACAAGTACTTATCGGATGGGGGCTTCACTTTGCACGCAAGTATGTTTCAATTAGGTTGAGGTGCATGCAAAGTATTGTCACCATCGGATATGCTTTGCATGGTTGATCACACATTATACACCATTTTTTCCCTAGTGATATGCACATCCGCAAAAAAACACGCCCTTACGTGTGTTATCTGACCAAGTACTTATCGGATGGGTGTGCCTCTTTGAGAAAATTTCAATACCACCTAGGTTGAGGCGTAGGAAAAGTTTTTTGTCCATCAGATATCCTTTTCATGGTCGATCGAGCATTAGATACTATTTTTGCTCTAGTGTCATGCACATCCGTAAAAAAACACGCTGCTAGGTATGTTATCCGATCAAGCACTTATGGGATGGGCATGCCACTTTGCATGTAATTCAACTCCACCTAGTTGAAGGTGTTTGAAAAGTATTGTGCCCATCGTATATGCTTTGCATTGTCGATCAAGCATAAAACACCGTTTTTGCCTTAGTGTCATGCACAACCATGAAAAAACATGGTCCTAGGTGTGTTAATCAAACAAGTAGTTAACGGATGGGGGCTCCACTTTGTATGCAAGTCCTTTTCTACTAAGTTGAGGTGCATGCAAAGTATTGTCACCATCAGATATGCTTTGCATGGCCGATCACGCATTATACACCATTTTCCCCCTAGTGATATGCACATCCGCAAAAAAACACGCCCTTAGGTGTGTTATCTGACCAAGTACTTATCCGATGGGTGTGCCTCTTTTAGAACATTCGAATACCATCTAGGTTAAGGCGTAGGAAAATTATTGTGCCCATCGGATATGCTTTGCATGGTTGATCGAGCATTAAATACCATTTTTGCCTTAGTGTCATGCACATCCGTGAAAAGACACACTGATAGGTGTGTTATCCGATCAAGTACTTATGCGATGGGAATGCCACTTTTCATGTAAGTCAATTCCACCTATTTGAACGTGTGTGAAAAGTATTGTGCCCATCGGATATGCTTTGCATTGTCGATCAAGCATAAAACAGCATTTTTGCCTTAGTGTCATGCACAACCATATAAAAACATGGCCCTAGGTGTGTTATTCAAACAAGTACTTATCTGATGGGGGATCCACTTTGCACGCAAGTCCTTTTCAACTATGTTGAGGTGCATGCAAAGTATTGTCACCATCGGATATGCTTTGCATGGTCGATCACGCATTATACACCGTTTTTTCCCTAGTGATATGCACATCCGCAAAAAAACACACCCTTAGGTGTGTTATCTGACCAAGTACTTATCGGATGGGTCTACCTCTCTAAGAACATTTCAATACCACCTAGGTTGAGGCATAGGAAAAGTTTTGTGCCCATCGGATATCGTTTGCATGGTCGATCGAGCATTAAATACTATTTTTACTCTAGTGTCATGCACATCCGTAAAAAAACATGTTGCTAGGTATGTTATCCGTTCAAGCACTTATGGGATGGGCGTGCCACTTTGCATGTATTTCAATTCCACCTAGTTGAAGGTGTGTGCAAAGTATTGTGCCCATCGGATATGCTTTGCATTGTCGATGAAGCACAAAACACTGTTTTTGCCTTAGTGTCATGCACAACCATGAAAAAACATGGTCCTAGGTGTGTTAATCAAACAAGTACTTATCAGATGGGGGCTCCACTTTGTATTCAAGTCCTTTTCAAATATTTTGAGGTGCGTGCAAACTATTTTCACCATCAGATATGCTTTGCATGGCCGATCATGCATTATACACCGTTTTGCCCCTAGTGATATGCACATCCGCAAACAAAACACGCCCTTAGGGGTGTTATCTGAGCAAGTACTTATCGGATGGGTGTGCCTCTTTTAGAACCTTTCAATACCACCTAGGTTGAGGTGTAGGAAAAGTGTTATGCCCATCAAATATCCTTTGCATGGTCGATCGAGCATTAAATACTATTTTTGCTCTAGCGTCATGCACATCCGAAAAAAACACACTGCTAGGTATATTATCTGATCAAGCACTTATGGGATGGGCGTGCCAACTTACATGTAAGTCAATTCCACGTAGTTGAAGGTTTGTGCAAAGTATTGTGCCCATCGGATATGCTATGCATTGTCGATCAAGCATAAAAGCCGTTTTTGCCTTAGTGTCATGCACAACCATAAAAAAACACGGTCCTAGGTGTGTTATTCAAACAAGTACTTATCGGATGGGGGCTCCACTTTGCACGCAAGTCCGCTTCAACTAGGTTGAGATGCGTGCAAAGTATTTTCACCATCATATATGCTCTGCATGGTCGATTACGCATTATACAACGTTTTTCCGGTAGTGATATGCACATCCGCAAAAAAACACGCCCTTGGTATGTTATCTAACCAAGTACTTATCGGATGGGTGTGTCTCTTTGAGAACATTTCAATATCACCTAGGTTAAGGCATATAAAAATTATTGTGCCCATCGGATATGCTTTGCATGGTCGATCGAGCATTAAATACCATTTTTGCCTTAGTGTCATGCACATCCGTAAAAAAACACGCTGCTAGGTGTGTTAATCGGATCAAGTACTTGTGCGATGGGAATGCCACATTGCATGTAATTCAATTCCACCTAGTTGAATGTGTGTGCAAAGTATGGTGCCCATTGAATATGCTTTGCATTGTGGATCAAGCATAAAATACCGTTTTTGCCTTAGTGTCATGCACAACCATATAAAAACACGGTCCTAGGTGTGTTATTCAAACAAGTACTTACTGGATGGGGGCTCCACTTTGCAAGAAAGTCCGTTTCAACTAGTTTGAGGTGCGTACAAAGTATTGTCACCATCGGATATGCTTTTCATGGCCGATCACGCATTATACACCGTTTTTCCCCTAGTGATATGCACATCCGCAAAAAAACACGCCCTTAGGTGTGTTATCTGACCAAGTACTTATCGGATGGGTGTGGCTCTTTGAGAACATTTCAATACCACCTAGGCTGAGGCATAGGAAAAGTGTTGTGCCCATCAGATATCCTTTGCATGGTCGATCAAGCATTAAATACTAGTTTTGCTCTAGTGTCATGGACATCCGTAAAATAACACGCTGCTAGGTATGATATCCGATCAAGCACTTATGGAATGGGCATGCCACTTTGCATGTAAGTCAATTACACCTAGTTGAAGGTTAATGCAAAGTACTGTGCCCATTGGATATGCTTTGCATTGTCGATCAAGCATAAAACACCGTTTTTGCCTTAGGGTCATGCACAACCATGAAAAAACACGGTCCTAGGTGTGATAATCAAACAAGTACTTATCGGATGGGGGTGCCAGTTTGCACACAAGTCCATTTCAACTAGGTTGAGATGCTTGCAAAGTAATGTCACCATCGGATATGCTCTGCATGGCCGATTACGCATTATACAACGTTTTTCCCGTAGTGAAATTCACATTCGCCAAAAAACATGCCCTTAGGTATGTTATCTGACCAAGTACTTATTGGATGGGTGTGCCTCTTTGAGAACATTTCAATACCATCTAGGCTAAGGCATAGGAAAAGTATTGTGCCCATTGGATATGCTTTGCATGGTCGATCGAGCATTAAATACCATTTTTGCCTTAGTGTCATGGACATCCATACAAAAACACGCTGCTAGGTGTGTTATCCGTTCAAGTACTTATGCGATGGGCATGCCACTTTTCATGTAAGTCAATTCCACCTTGTTGAAGATGTGTGCAAAGTATTGTGCCCATCGGATATGCTTTGCTTTGTCAATCAAGCATAAAACACCATTTTTGCCTTAGGGTCATGCACAACCATATAAAAACACGGCCCTAGGTGTGTTACTCAAACAAGTACTTATCGGATGGGGGCTCCACTATGCACGCATGTCCGTTTCAGCTATGTTGAGGTGCGTGCAAAGTATTGTCACCATCGGATATGCTTTGCATGGTCGATCACACATTATACACCGTTTTTTCCCTAGTGATATGCACATCCGCAAAAAAACAAGCCCTTAGGTGTGTTATCTGACCAAGTACTTATCCGATGGGTGTGCCTTTTTGAGAACATTTTAATACCACGTAGGTTGAGGCATAGGAAAAGTGTTGTGCTCATCGGATATCCTTTCCATCGTCGATCGAGCATTAAATACTATTTTTGCTCTAGTATCATGCACATCCGTAAAAAAACACGCTGCTAGGTATGTTATCCGATCAAGCACTTATGGGAGGGGCATGCCATTTTGCATGTAAGTCAATTCCACCTAGTTGAAGGTGTGTGCAAAGTATTGTGCCCATCGGATATGCTTTGCATTGTCGATCAAGCATAAAACACCGTTTTTGCCTTAGTGTCATGCACAACCATGAAAAAACATGGTCCTAGGTGTGTTAATCAAACAAGTACTTATCGGATGGGGGCTCCACTTTGCACGCAAGTCCGTTTCAACTAGGTTGAGATGCGTGCAAAGTATTGTCACCATCGGATATGCTCTGCATGGTCGATTACACATTATACAATCTTTTTCCAGTAGTGATATGCACATCGGCAAAAAAACACGCCCTTAGGTATGTTATCTGACCAAGTACTTATCGGATGGGTGTGCCTCTTTGAAAACATTTCAATACCACCTACGTTAAGGTGTAGGAAAAGTATTGTGCCCATCGGCGGATATGCTTTGCATGGTCGATCGAGAATTAAATACCATTTTTGCCTTAGCGTCATGCACATCCATAAAAAAACACGCTACTAGGTGTGTTATCCGATCAAGTACTTATGCGATGCGAATGCCACTTTGCATGTAATTCAATTTCACCTATTTGAAGGTGTGTGCAAAGTATTGTGCCCATCAAATATGCTTTGCATTGTGCATCAAGCATAATATACCGTTTTTGCCTTAGTGTCATGCACAACCATTAAAAAACATGGTCCTAGGTGTGTTATTCAAACAAGTACTTATCAGATGGGGGATCCACTTTGCATGCAAGTATCTTTCAACTAGTTTGAGGTGCATGCAAAGAGTTGTGACCATCGGATATGCTTTGCATGGCCGATCACGCATTATACATCGTTTTTCCCCTAGTGATATGCACATCCGCAAAAAAACATGCCCTTAGGTGTGTTATATGACCAAGTACTTATCGGATGGGTGTGCCTCTTTGAGAACATTTCAATACCACCTAAGTTAAGGCATAGGAAAAGTGTTGTGCCCATCGGATATCCTTTGCATGGTCTATCGAGCATTAAATGCTATTTTTGCTCTAGTGTCATGCACATCCGTAAAAAAAACACGCTACTAGGTATGTTATCCGATCAAACACTTATGGGATGGGCGTGCCAATTTGCATGTAAGTCAATTCCACCTAGGTGAAGGTGTGTGCAAAGTATTGTGCCCATCGGATATGCTTTGCATTGTGGATCAAGCATAAAACACCGTTTTTGGCTAAGTGTCATGCACAACCATGAAAAATCACGGTCCTAGGTGTGTTAATCAAACAAGTACTTATCGGATGGGGGCTCCACTTTGCACGAAAGTCCGTTTCAACTAGGTTGAGATGCGTGCAAAGTATTGTCACCATCGGATATGCTCTGGATGGTCGATTACGCATTATACAACGTTTTTCCCGTAGTGTTATGCACATTCGTAAAAAAACACGCCCTTAGGTATGTTATCTGACCAAGTACTTATCGGATGGGTGTGCCTCTTTGAGAACATTTCAATACCACCTAGGTTAAGGCATAGGAAAAGTATTGTGCCCATCGGATATGCTTTGCATGGTCGATCGAGTATTAAATACCATTTTTGTCTTACTGTCATGCACATCTGTAAAAAAACACGCTGCTAGGTGTGTTATCCGATCAAGTACTTATGCGATGGGAATGCCACTTTGCATGTAAGTCAATTCCTCCTAGTTGAAGGTGTGTGCAAAGTATTGTGCCCATCGGATATGCTTTCCATTGTGGATCAAGCATAAAACACCGTTTTTGCCTTAGTGTCATGCACAACCATATAAAAACACGGCCCTAGGTGTGTTATTCAAACAAGTACTTATCGGATGGGGGCTCCACTTTGCACGCAAGTCCTTTTCAACTACATTTAGGTGCGTGCAAAGTATTTTGACCATCGGATATGCTTTGCATGGCCGATCACGCATTATATATCGTTTTTCCCCTAGTGATATGCACATCCGCAAAAAAATACACCCTTAGGTGAGTTATCTGACCAAGTACTTATCGGATGGGTGTGCCTCTTTGAGAAAATTTCAATACCACCTAGGTTGAGGCGTAGGGAAAGTGTTGTGCCCATCGGATATCCTTTGCATGGTCGATCGAGCATTAAAACTATTTTTGCTCTAGTGTCATGCACATCTGTAAAAAAACACGCTGCTAGGTATGTTATCTGATCAAGCACTTATAAGATGGGCGTGCCACTTTGCATGTAAGTCAATTCCACCTAGTTGAAGGTGTGTGCAAAGTATTCTGCCCTTGGGAGGATTCAAGACAAAGAAGATGAAGAAGAGCCTACAGAACCACAATGGCAACGGCCATTCCTGAAGTGGGTAAAGCAACTTTTGGATGGCAGAGAACCTCCAACCATTGAGGAGAAACCATCCAAACACTGCCGGTCCAAGAGATTAGAGAAGCAAAGAAGGGCGTAGGAACACTTGCTCAACTATGCTTTGATGACAGAAGTGATCCGTGCTGATGAACCCAAGTGTCTTGAAGAGGCACAGGGTGATGATAGGTGGATGGAGGCTATGTAGTCGGAGTATGGATCCATAATGAAGAACAACATTTGGGACCTTGTGGATCGACCACCAAAGCGCAAGGTAATCGGAAGCAAGTGGGTGTACAAGATCATGCATTGTCAATCAAGCATAAAACATTGTTTTTTGCTTAGTGTCATGCACAACCATGAAAAAACACGGTCCTAGGTGTGTTAATCAAACAAGTACTTATCGGATGGGGGCTCCACTTTGCACGAAAGTCCGTTTCAGCTAGGTTGAGATGCGTGCAAAGTATTGTCACCATCGGATATGCTCTGCATGGTCAATTACGCATTATACAACATTTTTCCCGTAGTGATATGCACATCCGTAAAAAAACATGCCCTTAGGCATGTTATCTGATCAAGTACTTATCGGATGGGTGTGCCTCTTTGAGAACATTTCAATACCATCTAGGTTAAGGCATAGGAAAAGTATTGTGCCCATCGGATATGCTTTGCATGGTCGGTCTAGTATTACATACCATTTTTGCCTTAGTGTCATGCACATCTGTAAAAAAACACGCTGCTAGGTGTGTTATCCGATCAAGTACTTATGAGATGGGAATGCCACTTTGCATGTAAGCTGATTCCTGCTAGTTGAAGGTGTGTGCAAAGTATTGTGCCCATCGGATATGCTTTGCATTGTGGATCAAGCATAAAACACCGTTTTTGCCTTAGTGTCATGCACAACCATAAAAAAACACGGCCCTAGGTGTGTTATTCAAACAAGTACTTATCAGATGGGGACTCCACTTTTCACACAAGTCCGTTTCAACTACGTTGATGTGAGTGCAAAGTGTTGTCACCATCGAATATGCTTTGCATGGTCGATCACGCATTATACACCGTTTTTTCCCTAGTGATATGCACATCCACAAAAAAACACGCCCTTAGGTGTGTTATCTGACCAAGTACTTATCGGATGGGTGTGCCTCTTTGAGAACATTTCAATACCACCTAGGTTGCAGTGTAGGAAAAGTGTTGTGCCCATCGGATATCCTTTGCATGGTCGATCGAGCATTAAATACTATTTTTGCTCTAGTGTCGTGCACATTCGTAAAAAAACACGTTGCTAGGTATGTTATCCGTTCAAGCACTTATGGGATGGGCGTGCCACTTTGCATGTAAGTCAATTCCACCTATTTGAAGGTGTGTGCAAAGTATTGTGCCCATCGGATATGCTTTGCATTGTCGATCAAGCATAAAACACTGTTTTTTCCTTAGTGTCAAGCACATTTGTAAAAAAACATGGTCCTAGGTGTGTTATTGGATCAAGTACTTATCTAACCGACACGCCACTTTTCATGAAACTCAATAACACCTAGGTTGAGGTGGGTGCAAAGTATTGTGCCCATCGGATGTACTTTGCATGGTATATCACGTATTAAACTCCGTTTGTGCCTCTACGGCTCTTGCAGAGGCAGTATGGATTGGACATGCTCCACTCGTGATATGCAGGGTGACCGTTGTGCATTTATGTCACCGACTTGTTAGCTGCAGATGCGGTTGGTACACCGCCCATGAATAATAGCTCGATGACAGCTATCCTTATGTACTCTAGTGGACTGCCAAACCACTTTTGGGTTGAGGCTATCAATACTGTGGTTTACATCCTTAATCATAGCTATACAAAGGCACTCAAAGGTAAAACACCACATGAGGCTTACAACGGTAAGAAGCCATCTATCTCCCACTTCAGAATGTTTGGGTGTGAATGCTATGCGCATGTACCAAACAAAGAGAGAAACAAGCTACAACCAAAAACCACCAAATGTATCTTCTTAGGCTATTATGATGAGAAGAAAGCCTATAAGTTGTATGACCGAGAGGCAAAGAAGATCATAGCGAGCTGCGATGTGGTGTTCAGCGAGCAGCCACATGTAGTGGAGGCAAAGAAGAGCTCTTCCACTTTATCATCAAGCAAAGAGGTAATTCACTATGAACCTGTCCCAAGAGCTATAAAGGAGGAGGAAATATCAGAGGATGAAGGTATAAGTCACCAACCTGTTGTTACACCATCGAAAAATCCATGGCCGCGATGGGTAAGGGAGCTCTATGACCATGATAACCAGATGCCTATGTTTGTTGAGCAGCATGCGAATGGACCAAGGCGGTCTCAAACAATTGAGGAGCAAAGGAGGGCTTCTGCTCACATAGCCAATATGGCCTTGATGGTTGAGATTATTGCAGAAGTAAAAGAGCCTGCGATTTTGGAGGATGCACTTGCACACCAAGATTGGAAAAACGCTATGTAAGTAGAATATAACAGCATCATGAAGAATGAAACCTGGGAGCTGGTAGATCGACCACCTAATAGAAGGGTTATTGGCACCAAGTGGGTTTGGAAGATAAAGTACAAGGCCGACATCTGGGACTTTGGAAAAGTACAAAGCCATATTGGTTGCACAAGGATTTTCGTAGGTTGAAGAATTTGATTTTCAGGAATCTTTCGCTCTGACTGCTAGAATGACCACCATTCGCACAGTACTATCGGTGGCTACTCATAAAAAGTGGTCAGTTTATCAAATGGACGTTAAATCGACATTCTTGAATGGTGACCTTAAGGAGGAGGTGTAGGTGGCTCAACCACCAAGGTTTGAGGCCCCCCTAAGAACAAGGTATGCAAGCTGAAAAAGGCTTTGTACAGTGAAACAGGCTCCAAGAGCATGGTACCAATGCATAGATAAATTCTTTCATAAATTAAACTTCAAAAGATGTGTCTCAAATGCTAACTTGTATGTGTATAGGTTAGGTGGAAAATCTGCTATTATTGTTCTATATGTGGATGATCTCCTTATTACAAGTGACTATGAAGACATGATCTAGCAGACTAGAAAGGCATTGAGCACTGAGTTTGAGATGATAGACTTAGGCTTGATGCACTACTGTTTGGGGATTGAAGTCTAGCAAGAGCCAGGTAAGATCTTCATCTCTCAGCAGGAATATGTAAGGGAGATCTTAAAGGAATTTGGTATGTCCGAGTGCAAGGAGATCGCTACACCTATGGAGGTAAATGCGAGGCTGCCTATGGAGGATGCCTCACCACCAGCAGACATCGGGAGGTACAAGAAGTTGGTCGGCAGTCTCATCTATGTCTGCAACACCAGACCGGACATCAGTTTTGCTGTTGGCGTTTTGAGCAAGTTCTCCAATAAGCCCTAGGATAATCATTGGAATGGAGGGATGTAGGTGGTCAGGTATGTGAAGGGCACTCTTGATTATGGCATCACCTATGGTACGGGCACTTCCTTGGTTGGTCATTGTGACTCAGATTGTGGGCTGGAGATGTTGATTCCAGGAAATCATTTTCTGGATATTGTTTCTCTTTAGGTTCAGGTAGCTTCTCTTGGATCAGTAAGAAACAACCAACAATGGCATTGTCCTCTACCGAGGTTGAGTACAAGGCATCATGTTTTCCTACATGTGAAGCAGTGTGGCTGAGGAGGATCTTATGGCACATGGGAGTGCAAGAGGATGAGGCAACTGTGCTGAGGTGTGACAATCAAAGTTGCATGGCCATTGCTAAAAATCCAGTGTTTCATGCGCGCACAAAACATATACAGATTTAGTATCACTATGTGCGTGATTTGATCGAGAACGGGATAGTGGAATTGGTCTATTGTCCAACAGAGCAAAATGGAGCAGATATCTTCACCAAGGCACTCGGGAAGGATCAGCTTTAGGGTCATCTTCAGAGACTCGACATTGAGCCGAGAAGGTAGTTCACCTATGGGTGGACATTGAGGGGGGGTGTTAGATATGCTCAATGCTCCACCCTCCTAGTAACCACCAATGGTCCAAGGTGCTCAAGTTGTAAGGCTCCCATATGAGGAGAAGCCATGTGTGAGCCCGGGACACTGGATGGATCCTGATTTGCATGTCAGATGATGTCTATCAATGAGATTGTTGATGGTAGAAAGGTGATCTATGTGAGTCTAGCCTATGGGCTAGGCAGGGTAGGTAAGTTGGTAGCACAATGCCGAGGCGACGGTATAGGGAATATTCCTTGAATATTCCATGGACGACTAGTCCATTCCACCGACTAGGTTGATTGGTTGGCTCCACCAACTAGGTTGACTAGTCGACTCTACCGACTATGTTGATCCGACTACTGCCCTCATAGCTAGAAAGAGACAACCTTCCCAGTCCATTGCATGAGATCGGATCATATCAGATCTTCCAGCAGAGATCTTCCGGCTAGTAGCTCTTTACCTAGTATCTGTCTAGATCGCCATCTAAGCTCCACTGTGGGAGCGCACGGGTGGACGGAGCCATCATTTGCACTACATCAGTATTGAAAGAAATTTTTTCATCTCCAATTTGCTATGTACTTTCTATTCTTTGTTCAGTTTCTGTTCCGCTGCACCATGTAATTTAACAAGATCCTCTCGCTCCAAATAAAGGAAATTTAGTCAATACATGGGACAAGAAATGAACTCCACTCTAGACATTCAAACTCAAGCCGCTGGGAATTTCCGTTTCATGCGGAGCAAGTCTTAGGTAGACAAGTGTCACTTCACTTTGATCGCATGTATAAGGACCACATGGCATATCGAGGACAAAGAATCGACGACACACATTGCAAGTAGACAAATATCTTACGACTTTTATCTTGTAACGAGACGAGAGTCACTAGCACGAAACGCAAGGGCAAATTACACCTTGAACAGAGTCGGTTTTACAGATTCTGTCTGCCTGGTATCAAGGCAGATCATTGAAAGAGCACCATTTTCGAAATTCTTGGGCAGGAGATAAGTTCTCGTTCATCCTGTGGCGCACGCTCTGGTGGCGTGTCACTTCACGTTTAGTGTTCGACACAGAAGGTAATACCGTTTTCACCACAGAAGGCATTGACTTGAATCTGTCAACCCAAGGAGAACTCTAGTGTCATGGCTCTCTGAGGCTCTCGTCGTGTACTGGGCGCTATCATGGATCTGTCTAAGCTTGGCTCCCTCCAATTTGTGGCCTCTTCTTTATGATTATGAAGCCGCTCGCTGATCAACGTCGTGCAAAATATTCCGACGCAGATAAACAACGCGAACCCCAGCAAATAAAATAGTGCTTGCGAGTTTTTCAAATTCAATTGGCTGGTTTGCACTTGTGTAGCGCATTGATAATCAACCAGCTTTGCCGCATCTTGCATGATTTCTAGTCGGCCGCTCTCGGACAGGTTCAAAATGGCTTCAGAGAACTTTGCTGTTTCTGCTGACAGACGTGAACCCTTGCGAAATGCCTGCAGAGTAGGAACCCGGAAGAAAATCATTAACACATCTGTCGGAGTCGCCAGTTAAGAGAACCAGAGCACTAAGAAAACGAAGATACGCAATTGAGGTATCCGATACATACAAAGCCGAAGGCTCCACTCATCAGCTTTGAGCCAGTGACTTGGTAGTTACAGTCTGAAGCTGTCAGGCCAGCCAGGAACAGATTGACATACGGGACTTCGTCGATCACGGCCGCTACTCCTCCTGGTGTTCCATTTTGCCACTTCAATAGAGTACTGGCATAATCGTCGGTTTTATTTAGCGGTACTAGCTGCGCCGCATTTATGTTGAATACTTGGATAAGGTAATCCTTTACAATTGACCCATTTTGGTAGCCGATTGGGAGCTGTTTCTTTTGGAGAGTCGAGATGTTCAAGCTTTCTGGAGAGCGCTCTTGAACCGTCAGAATTGAGCTCAAACATGCAGTGTAGGTGGAACTAAGGACGATGACGAAAACGATCCAAGCCATCACAACAATCTTTGATCGTGGGTTCTTTATCAAGCTCTCTGAAAAGGATGCATCAAGCTCAGATTATGTTCATTATCTACATTCATCTCTCATGCAAACAGTCAAAGTAGAATCACAATTTCTCGCCGCTTCATGCTCTAGTGACTTACGCTTAAAGAAGACGAGTACCTTTGCAACAAACCTGTAAGGTAAGCCACACACATACTTGTAAGACGGATGAAGATAAAAATCAAAATGCTCAAGTAATTACAACAATATTCAAGTAATCACTTCCTCTACCATGGCATTTAAACAAATATAAAAATAAAAGGCTTATTATATTATTGTGGGAGAGCTGGATTATTTTATAGTGGGTGGTCACCCTTGGAAGGCCAATTTACAAAATCTGGCAATTTGTCCATTAGGCCGAATTTCTTGATCTTGAGTTCTGTCCTCCTCTTGTGACCTAGAGACTCCAGAACAAGATGGCAAACAAACTTAGTGGTGCTTCCACAAAGCGTGCAGAACCAGGATGTACTTCGAGACCTTACCTCTCACAGAAAGCTAGTGATGGATTCTTTCCAGAGCAAGAAGTTGGTGTGGCCAACTTCATAGTGCTCCTACATTCCTTTGAATCTTTGCTTCCACTAGTCGAGGCTTATCTCTTTTGTGCGGGGAAGAGAGAGGGAGGCCTAAGAGAATTGAGCTTAGAGGTTTGAAAGAGAGAGAGAGAGAGAGGAGAACAATTAAATCTTACGAAGTTGGCATTAATAAACGTAGCTCATATATCAAATCAAACTATTGAGAAAGGTAACATGACTTTTCTTGACAACACGGAGGGACAAGTAGAAAAATCTATGACCTCGGAGGAAAGTGCTAACATGTGAGTGAGCGTCTGCATGGTAGACATGCGCCAGGTATTCCATGGAAAGCGGGGGGAGCCCATCGTGAAGAGACTACACACGGACACCAAGGCTGGTTTAACGCTTCAAGCGGGTGAGGAGATGATAGATGAGGGAGCACATGATGAGATAGATTCTTGCAAAGTCTGAAGTCGAAGGATGGCAGCTCTGACGCGGAGGACGGGGAGGAGGCCATTGGAGAGTCGAATCAGGCATCTCCCCCATCTTATTTTGAGGTGCTTACCAAGAAGCTCTAAAGTGGATTTTTTTTTCTTCTCTCACGGAAGAGGAGGCGAAACGGATTTTGCATGCTGAGCTTGCCAGGCAGGCAAAAGAGCTAGAGCACAAAGCATGGTTCGAGGCGGGGAGGGCTCACAATACCGTCTATATGCTTGATGTGGAGGACATGCAACTGGGAGCTGGAGAAACTGGCAAGGGGAGGGCTTTATCTGTTCTTCACAGGGCGCATCCCCTCACTGGAGGAGTTCAAGGAGTTTATGTCCTGTGAGGCGGACCTCCCAAGGGGGGTGCTTCAATACAAGGTTTTTG
The DNA here is from genome assembly GCF_047967505.1 of Dipteris shenzhenensis. Lineage (NCBI taxonomy): Eukaryota > Viridiplantae > Streptophyta > Polypodiopsida > Gleicheniales > Dipteridaceae > Dipteris > Dipteris shenzhenensis. The sequence goes on from NC_141624.1 coordinate 13,887,503, forward strand.
GGGAAGGGATTTTTCCTGGTGCAGTGCGTGTTCAATGCGATCAAGGATGAACTCATGGGGAGAAGCTTCATGTATTCAGGGGCACCAGTGTTGGTCCTGCCGTGGACGTCGGAGTTCAACATCGACCACTTCTTGCTACACAACCGTCCAGTTTGGATTGAGTTCCCAAACCTCCCTGCATGGCTGGGGGAAAGGATCGATCATCTGGCTACGGTGCTGGGAAGGGTGCTACAAATCCCACCTGAATCTAGGCAACCGGGGGGAAGGAGAAGGGTTTGGATCCTCTGGGACAGGACCCAAGACACGTCGGACTTTGTCTAAATTCAGTTCTCGGACATCCATGTCATTGCACATCAAGTTAGGTTTAGCCCTTTTCTAGATGCTTGTTATGTGTGTAAGTGCATGGGTCATTTTGCTAGAAATTGCCCGAGCAGAGTCTCAAACACATCGCTGGCTGAAGGTGGGATGGAGGGAATGGAGGTGCCACCTAGGCAAGCAGAGGGTTCATAAAATGGGAAGTCGAGCAACAAGACTGCCACGAGGGAGGATCATGCAATGGGGAGTGATCGGATACCCCGCACAGGATCGAAGCCTTGGGAGACAATCGGGAAGCGAGGCAAGCTGGTACTGGAGCATGATGGAACGAACACAGGTAAGTATGGAGGACACAGGGCGTCGCCTCAACCAAGTATGTCGAATACTTCAGAGGAGGAGCTCCCTGTGGGGATACAAGGCAGCTCAAGCATGGAGGAGGAGGTGCATAAGAAAGGTGACGAAGTGCATGGCAATCCCTCGACAATCCTAGGGAGGAGGACATGCCTGAGGCTAACCTCCGAAAGAGGGCACTGGAGGAGAAGACGATATATAAGGCCAAGGTGGGAGGAGTTCAAGCTCAGCCAAAGACATTGTCCAAACCTGAAGGAGGTGGCGAGGGGGTCGTCGTCCCTAGAAAAAAGATTCAATTTTCTATGGGATGCCTACAAGGTCCTTACGCATTAACCCCAAGTTGATCAAAAACGACGCCAAAGACTCAGAGGTCATGGTGTTCAGTTGGAATGTAATAGGTTCCTGTAGCAAATTGAAGCAGAAGGGATGTATCTCAGTAATCAAGAGATAGAGGCCGGGTGTAGTTTTGTTGCAGGAAGTGAAGTGTGGGTGTGAGGATGAGTGGTGGTTTGCCTTCAACCAATTGGGGTATGCTGTTTTTTATAGCGGAAGTGAGAGAGGGAGAGAGAGAGGAGTGCACACGATATAGCTACCTATACACTAAGTGTATTGACAATGAACATGAAGATATATATAACACCTATTTCATTAATTTTGGACTTTTTCTGTTGTTTTTGGATGAAGCCCAAAAATCCTTCCCAAATGAAAAGTTTACTTTGTGAAAATATCCTTCCCAAATCAAAATTTTACTTTCTGAAAATATTCTTTCCAAATCAAAAGTTCACTTTGTGGCACTATCATATTCACATAAAAATATTGTTTTTTCAATCTATACTTTTGCACCAACATGCAAGAATTTGAAATAATCCTATATTAGAAATTCTAGCTATACCTAAGTTATTTGTTAATTTAATTATTTTTAATATTTTTCCTTGACGTGATAAATTTATAAATCCATGAAAGGAGACTTAAATATTTCATGAAAATAACATTGTCACTCGTAATATGCACAAAATTTTTAAAACTTTTAATAAATAGAAAAAAGACATGATGCCATAAGACCCAAGTTTTGTAATGAACCAAAGAATTATAATAGCAATTATAGCTATTATTATATGATTACATTGAGAGATGTTGCTCTCAGCTAGAGTATTTATATCCAAAATGATATAGATTGAACATATGTTTACAATTTAAATTGTTGCTCTTAAAGAGCCTCAATTCGTGCCATCTGCATATTTTGACTCCCCATTGTCTTATTGCTCAATGTAATGACAGTCCCTTGCCAGGTGCCATCTGCATTAACTCCCACTTGTCTTGCCAAGCCTTGCCCCTTGGGTGCATTGACTCCCCATTGTCTTATTGCTCAATGTGATAGTCCCTTGCCAGGTGCCATCTGCATTAACTCCCTATTGTCTTGCCAAGCCTTGACCCTTGGGTGACATCCAGTGCATATTTTGACTCTCATTTGACATAGGAGGTGATGACTCTGATTATAATTGTCTTGAATTGGCTTCTTGCCTAGTACCCAAATAAAAGCCTTCAATGGACTTCAATACAAAGCTTTAATCATGGACATTCTTCATTTGCGCTGTCTCCTTCTACTTTCTCCATGGCGAGCATCCTTAAAAATTCGTGTATATGCAAAATACTTTGAAGTGGTATTTTTATTTTTCCTTCTACCTCATATCCCATGCACTTCTTTGATTTCTTTGCCCTTGAATGCCAAGACAATATGATTGTCTCCGCTTCATCATTTGGGACCCACTCCTTCATTATACAATTAGTATACAATGTGTTGTTATCCATATTCTCCTTCCTGCCCTTTGGCTCATACCATACCGCTATAAATGTTGTAGCTCTCCCTTGGTCATCTCTTTGCACATCAACTACTTTTGCAACCCAAAACTTCACATTCTCATATTCATCATCCGATGGCCGAACCACAACAAAACAATCGACCTCTATATCTACTTGTGGCATAAACTCTCCCTTCTTCGGTCCACAATATGGACGTGGGAGTAATGATACAAATTCATTTTCAAAGACTGGAGCTGGGCGCAAATCGTTATGAACATTTGGCCAAAACATATTGCATTCTTCCTTGACATCCTTTGAGCCTCGCATTCTCTCAAGGTCCTTTATTAAATTTCATGTCTTCTTAATTATAGTGGTAGTGTGTTCTCTCCAAGTAGGCTTCGAATTAGGATATCTCCGGAGCATTTCCTCTTTGTATGTAATAGATGCTTTTAATCCTTCTATTTCACAGTTAGACCTCTCATTGAATTCTTGTATAGGAGCCCATGTTGGATACCTTTCCTTGCTGGGAATTGAAGTTAAGAGACTGTAAGGTTCTTCAGGTTCCCATTTTGTATCATGAGAATACTGTTGCCATTGCATTACGAGTTTTTCATCTTTTAAAAAAGAACGAAAGTAGTGTGGATTGGTATGACCTATCAATGCATCACCACCCGTTTGTACGAAAGGTAGAATGAAGCTCTTCCAATCATACATTCTTTCGAGCCTCTCACATACTGTACTTTCCTTACGACCAGTCTACAAGATCAATGAAGCGCATACATCTTCGCTTGCAACATAGATATCCCAATGCATTTAACATGTTCTCCTCCTTCATTACTCTCTTCCTCTTTGGTTGCTTTTGTGGATCTGCCTGGATTCGCTTTCTCTTCATGCATATGTATGACCGTTTTCGTTCCTCGTGCACATTGTTATCTGTATTTATGTACTTCTTCTCCTCACATTTGTTTGTAACCAAGCATCCATGATTGGTCGTTGCATCCTTGGCCATATCACAATCAAAGTTAAATATTGAATAATCCTTTGTTGATCTCATCCTCGTTTTTAACATACTCTTAGGACCATTCAATGAATTCAATATTCTACGAGAGTATTGAGAACCTTGAAACTCTTCCACTCCTGAGAGAACATCACTCATTGGGACATCTTGCATGGCTTTCACAAATCCACAAGCTTGATTGACACCAAGTTTGTTAATATGCATGAACTCATCCACACTTGACAAGACATCGCTATTGAAACCTTTGCCCTTCTCACTGTGCAAGAATTCATCCACCCCAGATAAGGCTTCGCTTCTAAAATCATTTTGTTTCTCGGAACCAATGAACTCATCCACTCCAGATAAGATGTCACTTCTATAATTGAGTACATTGAAATCATCCACATTTGAAGTGATAGATCCTGGCACATGGGCACGCTCTTTAGGTCCTTTGATATTGTAGTATACCTTGTCTTTATCATTAAAAACCATGTGCCTCTTTCTCATGTTTAAAAATTGCATGCTCCATCTCATATTCTTGCCTACCTCATAGTAGGGATCACATAAGGATGTTATGTTATCAACCATACCATCATCAGTGACTTTTAGAATCCTCATCTGTGCAAATGACCATTGCTCCACTTGTTCAAATCCCAATACTTCACCTTCTGCTACAGTCTTATTTGCAAATGATCTCATCTGTAAAATGTTCCCTATAGTAAAATCCAAGGTGGTGCACTTTGTATTCTTGATAATGTCCGTTGCATAAGTCTCATCTTTGTCCCATGCTATAAATGATTTGTTGGATGTATTGTAGGGCATAACATCTCCAAGTGTTTCCATATCTCCACATTTATACTTTAGCTCAATATGTGCGCTAAGAATCTTTGATATAGTAACTGCCACCTTATCTTCACCAAGTCTTCGAAAGTGGCAAACTGAATTGAGATCACTATCATGGATTGTAGCAAATGCAACTACTCTTTTACTACATAAAATCACATCCATCCCTGCAACAAAATCTATAGCCATCTCCTTTGTGAGAGTCCTTTGCAAGCAAGCTCTGCAGTAGCAACAATTACATAAATATTAGTCTCTTTTTAATAATCTACTCACTTATTATACTTTTTAATTAGTACTTAATTTATTGGTGGGAGAAGTTATCCGATCAAGTACTCATCAGATGGACACGCCAAGTTATCCTTTGCATGGTCGAACGAGCATTCAATACTATTTTTGCTCTAGTGTCATGCACATCCGTAAAAAAACACGATGCTAGGTATGTTATGGGATGGGCATGCCACTTTGCATGTAAGTCAATTCCACCTAGTTGAAGGTGCTTTGCATGGTCGATCGAGCATTAATACCATTTTTGCCTTAGTGTCATGCACATCCGTAAAAAACATGCTGCTAGGTGTGTTATCCAATCAAGTACTTATGCGATGGGAATGCCACTTTGCATGTAAGTCAATTCCACCTAGTTGAAGGTGTGTGCAAAGTACTGAGCCCATCAGATATGATTTGCATTGTCGATCAAGCATAAAACACCGTTTTTGCCTTAGTGTCATGCACAATCATAAAAGAACACAGTCCTAGGTGTGTTATTCAAACAAGTACTTATCGGATGGGGGCTCCACTTTGTACACAAGTCCGTTTCAACTAGGTTGAGATGCATGCAAAGTATTGTCACCATCGGATATGCTTTCAATGCTCGATCGAGCATTAAATACCATTTTTGCCTTAGTGTCATGCATATCCGTAAAAAAACACGTTGCTAGGTGTGTTATCCGATCAAGTACTTATGCGATGGGAATGCCACTTTTCATGTAAGTCAATTCCACCTAGTTGAAGGTGTGTGCAAAGTATTGTGCCCATTGGATATGCTTTGCATTGTGGATCAACCATGAAACACCGTTTTTGCCTTAGTGTCATGCACAACCATATAAAAACACAGTCCTAGGTGTGTTATTCAAACAAGTACTTATCGGATAGGGGCTCCACTTTGCATGCAAGTCTGTTTCAACTAGGTTGAGGTTCGTGCAAAGTATTGTCACCATCGGATATGCTTTGCATGGCCGATCATGCATTATACACCGTTTTTCCCCTAGTGATATGCACATCCACAACAAAACATGCCCTTAGGTATGTTATCTGACCAAGTACTTATCGGATGGGTGTGCCTCTTTGAGAACATTTCAATACCACCTAGTTTGAGGCGTAGGAAAAGTGTTGTGCCCATCGGATATCCTTTGCATGGTTGATCGAGCATTAAATACTATTTTTGCTCTAGTGTCATGCACATACGTAAAAAAACACGCTGCTAGGTATGTTATCCGATCAAGCACTTATGGGATGGGCGTGCCACTTTGCATGTAAGTCAATTCCACCTAGTTGAAGGTGTGTGCAAAGTATTGTGCCAATCAGATATGCTTTGCATTGTCGATCAAGCATAAAACACCGTTTTTGCCTTAGTGTCATGCATAACCATGAAAAAACACGGTCCTAGGTGTGTTAATCAAACAAGCACTTATCGGATGGGGGCTCCAATTTCACGCAAGTCCGTTGAAACTAGGTTGAGATGCGTGCAAAGTATTTTCACCATCGGATATGCTATGGTCGATTACGCATTATACAATGTTTTTCCCGTAGTGATATGCACATCCGCAAAAAAACACACCCTTAGGTATGTTATCTGACCAAGTACTTATCGGATCGGTGAGAACATTTCAATGCAACCTAGGTTAAGGCGTAGGAAAAGTATTGTGCCCATTGGATATGCTTTGCATGGTCGATCGAGCATTAAATACCATGTTTTCCTTAGTGTCATGCACATCCGTAAAAAAACACGCTGCTAGGTGTGTTATCTGATCAAGTACTTATGCGATGGGAGTGCCACTTTGCATGTAAGTCAATTCCACCTAGTTGAAGGTGTGTGCAAAGTATTGTGCCCATCGGATATGCTTTGCATTGTCGATCAAGCATAAAACACCGTTTTTGCCTTAGTGTCATGCACAACCATATAAAAACACGGCCCTAGGTGTGTTATTCAAACAAGTACTTATCGGATGGGGGCTTCACTTTGCACGCAAGTATGTTTCAATTAGGTTGAGGTGCATGCAAAGTATTGTCACCATCGGATATGCTTTGCATGGTTGATCACACATTATACACCATTTTTTCCCTAGTGATATGCACATCCGCAAAAAAACACGCCCTTACGTGTGTTATCTGACCAAGTACTTATCGGATGGGTGTGCCTCTTTGAGAAAATTTCAATACCACCTAGGTTGAGGCGTAGGAAAAGTTTTTTGTCCATCAGATATCCTTTTCATGGTCGATCGAGCATTAGATACTATTTTTGCTCTAGTGTCATGCACATCCGTAAAAAAACACGCTGCTAGGTATGTTATCCGATCAAGCACTTATGGGATGGGCATGCCACTTTGCATGTAATTCAACTCCACCTAGTTGAAGGTGTTTGAAAAGTATTGTGCCCATCGTATATGCTTTGCATTGTCGATCAAGCATAAAACACCGTTTTTGCCTTAGTGTCATGCACAACCATGAAAAAACATGGTCCTAGGTGTGTTAATCAAACAAGTAGTTAACGGATGGGGGCTCCACTTTGTATGCAAGTCCTTTTCTACTAAGTTGAGGTGCATGCAAAGTATTGTCACCATCAGATATGCTTTGCATGGCCGATCACGCATTATACACCATTTTCCCCCTAGTGATATGCACATCCGCAAAAAAACACGCCCTTAGGTGTGTTATCTGACCAAGTACTTATCCGATGGGTGTGCCTCTTTTAGAACATTCGAATACCATCTAGGTTAAGGCGTAGGAAAATTATTGTGCCCATCGGATATGCTTTGCATGGTTGATCGAGCATTAAATACCATTTTTGCCTTAGTGTCATGCACATCCGTGAAAAGACACACTGATAGGTGTGTTATCCGATCAAGTACTTATGCGATGGGAATGCCACTTTTCATGTAAGTCAATTCCACCTATTTGAACGTGTGTGAAAAGTATTGTGCCCATCGGATATGCTTTGCATTGTCGATCAAGCATAAAACAGCATTTTTGCCTTAGTGTCATGCACAACCATATAAAAACATGGCCCTAGGTGTGTTATTCAAACAAGTACTTATCTGATGGGGGATCCACTTTGCACGCAAGTCCTTTTCAACTATGTTGAGGTGCATGCAAAGTATTGTCACCATCGGATATGCTTTGCATGGTCGATCACGCATTATACACCGTTTTTTCCCTAGTGATATGCACATCCGCAAAAAAACACACCCTTAGGTGTGTTATCTGACCAAGTACTTATCGGATGGGTCTACCTCTCTAAGAACATTTCAATACCACCTAGGTTGAGGCATAGGAAAAGTGTTGTGCCCATCGGATATCGTTTGCATGGTCGATCGAGCATTAAATACTATTTTTACTCTAGTGTCATGCACATCCGTAAAAAAACATGTTGCTAGGTATGTTATCCGTTCAAGCACTTATGGGATGGGCGTGCCACTTTGCATGTATTTCAATTCCACCTAGTTGAAGGTGTGTGCAAAGTATTGTGCCCATCGGATATGCTTTGCATTGTCGATGAAGCACAAAACACTGTTTTTGCCTTAGTGTCATGCACAACCATGAAAAAACATGGTCCTAGGTGTGTTAATCAAACAAGTACTTATCAGATGGGGGCTCCACTTTGTATTCAAGTCCTTTTCAAATATTTTGAGGTGCGTGCAAACTATTTTCACCATCAGATATGCTTTGCATGGCCGATCATGCATTATACACCGTTTTGCCCCTATGATATGCACATCCGCAAACAAAACACGCCCTTAGGGGTGTTATCTGAGCAAGTACTTATCGGATGGGTGTGCCTCTTTTAGAACCTTTCAATACCACCTAGGTTGAGGTGTAGGAAAAGTGTTATGCCCATCAAATATCCTTTGCATGGTCGATCGAGCATTAAATACTATTTTTGCTCTAGCGTCATGCACATCCGAAAAAAACACACTGCTAGGTATATTATCTGATCAAGCACTTATGGGATGGGCGTGCCAACTTACATGTAAGTCAATTCCACGTAGTTGAAGGTTTGTGCAAAGTATTGTGCCCATCGGATATGCTATGCATTGTCGATCAAGCATAAAAGCCGTTTTTGCCTTAGTGTCATGCACAACCATAAAAAAACACGGTCCTAGGTGTGTTATTCAAACAAGTACTTATCGGATGGGGGCTCCACTTTGCACGCAAGTCCGCTTCAACTAGGTTGAGATGCGTGCAAAGTATTTTCACCATCATATATGCTCTGCATGGTCGATTACGCATTATACAACGTTTTTCCGGTAGTGATATGCACATCCGCAAAAAAACACGCCCTTGGTATGTTATCTAACCAAGTACTTATCGGATGGGTGTGTCTCTTTGAGAACATTTCAATATCACCTAGGTTAAGGCATATAAAAATTATTGTGCCCATCGGATATGCTTTGCATGGTCGATCGAGCATTAAATACCATTTTTGCCTTAGTGTCATGCACATCCGTAAAAAAACACGCTGCTAGGTGTGTTAATCGGATCAAGTACTTGTGCGATGGGAATGCCACATTGCATGTAATTCAATTCCACCTAGTTGAATGTGTGTGCAAAGTATGGTGCCCATTGAATATGCTTTGCATTGTGGATCAAGCATAAAATACCGTTTTTGCCTTAGTGTCATGCACAACCATATAAAAACACGGTCCTAGGTGTGTTATTCAAACAAGTACTTACTGGATGGGGGCTCCACTTTGCAAGAAAGTCCGTTTCAACTAGTTTGAGGTGCGTACAAAGTATTGTCACCATCGGATATGCTTTTCATGGCCGATCACGCATTATACACCGTTTTTCCCCTAGTGATATGCACATCCGCAAAAAAACACGCCCTTAGGTGTGTTATCTGACCAAGTACTTATCGGATGGGTGTGGCTCTTTGAGAACATTTCAATACCACCTAGGCTGAGGCATAGGAAAAGTGTTGTGCCCATCAGATATCCTTTGCATGGTCGATCAAGCATTAAATACTAGTTTTGCTCTAGTGTCATGGACATCCGTAAAAAAACACGCTGCTAGGTATGATATCCGATCAAGCACTTATGGAATGGGCATGCCACTTTGCATGTAAGTCAATTACACCTAGTTGAAGGTTAATGCAAAGTACTGTGCCCATTGGATATGCTTTGCATTGTCGATCAAGCATAAAACACCGTTTTTGCCTTAGGGTCATGCACAACCATGAAAAAACACGGTCCTAGGTGTGATAATCAAACAAGTACTTATCGGATGGGGGTGCCAGTTTGCACACAAGTCCATTTCAACTAGGTTGAGATGCTTGCAAAGTAATGTCACCATCGGATATGCTCTGCATGGCCGATTACGCATTATACAACGTTTTTCCCGTAGTGAAATTCACATTCGCCAAAAAACATGCCCTTAGGTATGTTATCTGACCAAGTACTTATTGGATGGGTGTGCCTCTTTGAGAACATTTCAATACCATCTAGGCTAAGGCATAGGAAAAGTATTGTGCCCATTGGATATGCTTTGCATGGTCGATCGAGCATTAAATACCATTTTTGCCTTAGTGTCATGGACATCCATACAAAAACACGCTGCTAGGTGTGTTATCCGTTCAAGTACTTATGCGATGGGCATGCCACTTTTCATGTAAGTCAATTCCACCTTGTTGAAGATGTGTGCAAAGTATTGTGCCCATCGGATATGCTTTGCTTTGTCAATCAAGCATAAAACACCATTTTTGCCTTAGGGTCATGCACAACCATATAAAAACACGGCCCTAGGTGTGTTACTCAAACAAGTACTTATCGGATGGGGGCTCCACTATGCACGCATGTCCGTTTCAGCTATGTTGAGGTGCGTGCAAAGTATTGTCACCATCGGATATGCTTTGCATGGTCGATCACACATTATACACCGTTTTTTCCCTAGTGATATGCACATCCGCAAAAAAACAAGCCCTTAGGTGTGTTATCTGACCAAGTACTTATCCGATGGGTGTGCCTTTTTGAGAACATTTTAATACCACGTAGGTTGAGGCATAGGAAAAGTGTTGTGCTCATCGGATATCCTTTCCATCGTCGATCGAGCATTAAATACTATTTTTGCTCTAGTATCATGCACATCCGTAAAAAAACACGCTGCTAGGTATGTTATCCGATCAAGCACTTATGGGAGGGGCATGCCATTTTGCATGTAAGTCAATTCCACCTAGTTGAAGGTGTGTGCAAAGTATTGTGCCCATCGGATATGCTTTGCATTGTCGATCAAGCATAAAACACCGTTTTTGCCTTAGTGTCATGCACAACCATGAAAAAACATGGTCCTAGGTGTGTTAATCAAACAAGTACTTATCGGATGGGGGCTCCACTTTGCACGCAAGTCCGTTTCAACTAGGTTGAGATGCGTGCAAAGTATTGTCACCATCGGATATGCTCTGCATGGTCGATTACACATTATACAATCTTTTTCCAGTAGTGATATGCACATCGGCAAAAAAACACGCCCTTAGGTATGTTATCTGACCAAGTACTTATCGGATGTCGATCGAGAATTAAATACCATTTTTGCCTTAGCGTCATGCACATCCATAAAAAAACACGCTACTAGGTGTGTTATCCGATCAAGTACTTATGCGATGCGAATGCCACTTTGCATGTAATTCAATTTCACCTATTTGAAGGTGTGTGCAAAGTATTGTGCCCATCAAATATGCTTTGCATTGTGCATCAAGCATAATATACCGTTTTTGCCTTAGTGTCATGCACAACCATTAAAAAACATGGTCCTATTTGTGTTATTCAAACAAGTACTTATCAGATGGGGGATCCACTTTGCATGCAAGTATCTTTCAACTAGTTTGAGGTGCATGCAAAGAGTTGTGACCATCGGATATGCTTTGCATGGCCGATCACGCATTATACATCGTTTTTCCCCTAGTGATATGCACATCCGCAAAAAAACATGCCCTTAGGTGTGTTATCTGACCAAGTACTTATCGGATGGGTGTGCCTCTTTGAGAACATTTCAATACCACCTAAGTTAAGGCATAGGAAAAGTGTTGTGCCCATCGAATATCCTTTGCATGGTCTATCGAGCATTAAATGCTATTTTTGCTCTAGTGTCATGCACATCCGTAAAAAAAACACGCTACTAGGTATGTTATCCGATCAAACACTTATGGGATGGGCGTGCCAATTTGCATGTAAGTCAATTCCACCTAGGTGAAGGTGTGTGCAAAGTATTGTGCCCATCGGATATGCTTTGCATTGTGGATCAAGCATAAAACACCGTTTTTGGCTAAGTGTCATGCACAACCATGAAAAATCACGGTCCTAGGTGTGTTAATCAAACAAGTACTTATCGGATGGGGGCTCCACTTTGCACGAAAGTCCGTTTCAACTAGGTTGAGATGCGTGCAAAGTATTGTCACCATCGGATATGCTCTGGATGGTCGATTACGCATTATACAACGTTTTTCCCGTAGTGTTATGCACATTCGTAAAAAAACACGCCCTTAGGTATGTTATCTGACCAAGTACTTATCGGATGGGTGTGCCTCTTTGAGAACATTTCAATACCACCTAGGTTAAGGCATAGGAAAAGTATTGTGCCCATCGGATATGCTTTGCATGGTCGATCGAGTATTAAATACCATTTTTGTCTTACTGTCATGCACATCTGTAAAAAAACACGCTGCTAGGTGTGTTATCCGATCAAGTACTTATGCGATGGGAATGCCACTTTGCATGTAAGTCAATTCCTCCTAGTTGAAGGTGTGTGCAAAGTATTGTGCCCATCGGATATGCTTTCCATTGTGGATCAAGCATAAAACACCGTTTTTGCCTTAGTGTCATGCACAACCATATAAAAACACGGCCCTAGGTGTGTTATTCAAACAAGTACTTATCGGATGGGGGCTCCACTTTGCACGCAAGTCCTTTTCAACTACATTTAGGTGCGTGCAAAGTATTTTGACCATCGGATATGCTTTGCATGGCCGATCACGCATTATATATCGTTTTTCCCCTAGTGATATGCACATCCGCAAAAAAATACACCCTTAGGTGAGTTATCTGACCAAGTACTTATCGGATGGGTGTGCCTCTTTGAGAAAATTTCAATACCACCTAGGTTGAGGCGTAGGGAAAGTGTTGTGCCCATCGGATATCCTTTGCATGGTCGATCGAGCATTAAAACTATTTTTGCTCTAGTGTCATGCACATCTGTAAAAAAACACGCTGCTAGGTATGTTATCTGATCAAGCACTTATAAGATGGGCGTGCCACTTTGCATGTAAGTCAATTCCACCTAGTTGAAGGTGTGTGCAAAGTATTCTGCCCTTGGGAGGATTCAAGACAAAGAAGATGAAGAAGAGCCTACAGAACCACAATGGCAACGGCCATTCCTGAAGTGGGTAAAGCAACTTTTGGATGGCAGAGAACCTCCAACCATTGAGGAGAAACCATCCGAACACTGCCGGTCCAAGAGATTAGAGAAGCAAAGAAGGGCGTAGGAACACTTGCTCAACTATGCTTTGATGACAGAAGTGATCCGTGCTGATGAACCCAAGTGTCTTGAAGAGGCACAGGGTGATGATAGGTGGATGGAGGCTATGTAGTCGGAGTATGGATCCATAATGAAGAACAACATTTGGGACCTTGTGGATCGACCACCAAAGCGCAAGGTAATCGGAAGCAAGTGGGTGTACAAGATCATGCATTGTCAATCAAGCATAAAACATTGTTTTTTGCTTAGTGTCATGCACAACCATGAAAAAACACGGTCCTAGGTGTGTTAATCAAACAAGTACTTATCGGATGGGGGCTCCACTTTGCACGAAAGTCCGTTTCAGCTAGGTTGAGATGCGTGCAAAGTATTGTCACCATCGGATATGCTCTGCATGGTCAATTACGCATTATACAACATTTTTCCCGTAGTGATATGCACATCCGTAAAAAAACATGCCCTTAGGCATGTTATCTGATCAAGTACTTATCGGATGGGTGTGCCTCTTTGAGAACATTTCAATACCATCTAGGTTAAGGCATAGGAAAAGTATTGTGCCCATCGGATATGCTTTGCATGGTCGGTCTAGTATTACATACCATTTTTGCCTTAGTGTCATGCACATCTGTAAAAAAACACGCTGCTAGGTGTGTTATCCGATCAAGTACTTATGAGATGGGAATGCCACTTTGCATGTAAGCTGATTCCTGCTAGTTGAAGGTGTGTGCAAAGTATTGTGCCCATCGGATATGCTTTGCATTGTGGATCAAGCATAAAACACCGTTTTTGCCTTAGTGTCATGCACAACCATAAAAAAACACGGCCCTAGGTGTGTTATTCAAACAAGTACTTATCAGATGGGGACTCCACTTTTCACACAAGTCCGTTTCAACTACGTTGATGTGAGTGCAAAGTGTTGTCACCATCGAATATGCTTTGCATGGTCGATCACGCATTATACACCGTTTTTTCCCTAGTGATATGCACATCCACAAAAAAACACGCCCTTAGGTGTGTTATCTGACCAAGTACTTATCGGATGGGTGTGCCTCTTTGAGAATATTTCAATACCACCTAGGTTGCAGTGTAGGAAAAGTGTTGTGCCCATCGGATATCCTTTGCATGGTCGATCGAGCATTAAATACTATTTTAGCTCTAGTGTCGTGCACATTCGTAAAAAAACACGTTGCTAGGTATGTTATCCGTTCAAGCACTTATGGGATGGGCGTGCCACTTTGCATGTAAGTCAATTCCACCTATTTGAAGGTGTTTGCAAAGTATTGTGCCCATCGGATATGCTTTGCATTGTCGATCAAGCATAAAACACTGTTTTTTCCTTAGTGTCAAGCACATTTGTAAAAAAACATGGTCCTAGGTGTGTTATTGGATCAAGTACTTATCTAACCGACACGCCACTTTTCATGAAACTCAATAACACCTAGGTTGAGGTGGGTGCAAAGTATTGTGCCCATCGGATGTACTTTGCATGGTATATCACGTATTAAACTCCGTTTGTGCCTCTACGGCTCTTGCAGAGGCAGTATGGATTGGACATGCTCCACTCGTGATATGCAGGGTGACCGTTGTGCATTTATGTCACCGACTTGTTAGCTGCAGATGCGGTTGGTACACCGCCCATGAATAATAGCTCGATGACAGCTATCCTTATGTACTCTAGTGGACTGCCAAACCACTTTTGGGTTGAGGCTATCAATACTGTGGTTTACATCCTTAATCATAGCTATACAAAGGCACTCAAAGGTAAAACACCACATGAGGCTTACAACGGTAAGAAGCCATCTATCTCCCACTTCAGAATGTTTGGGTGTGAATGCTATGCGCATGTACCAAACAAAGAGAGAAACAAGCTACAACCAAAAACCACCAAATGTATCTTCTTAGGCTATTATGATGAGAAGAAAGCCTATAAGTTGTATGACCGAGAGGCAAAGAAGATCATAGCGAGCTGCGATGTGGTGTTCAACGAGCAGCCACATGTAGTGGAGGCAAAGAAGAGCTCTTCCACTTTATCATCAAGCAAAGAGGTAATTCACTATGAACCTGTCCCAAGAGCTATAAAGGAGGAGGAAATATCAGAGGATGAAGGTATAAGTCACCAACCTGTTGTTACACCATCGAAAAATCCATGGCCGCGATGGGTAAGGGAGCTCTATGACCATGATAACCAGATGCCTATGTTTGTTGAGCAGCATGCGAATGGACCAAGGCGGTCTCAAACAATTGAGGAGCAAAGGAGGGCTTCTGCTCACATAGCCAATATGGCCTTGATGGTTGAGATTATTGCAGAAGTAAAAGAGCCTGCGATTTTGGAGGATGCACTTGCACACCAAGATTGGAAAAACGCTATGTAAGTAGAATATAACAGCATCATGAAGAATGAAACCTGGGAGCTGGTAGATCGACCACCTAATAGAAGGGTTATTGGCACCAAGTGGGTTTGGAAGATAAAGTACAAGGCCGACATCTGGGACTTTGGAAAAGTACAAAGCCATATTGGTTGCACAAGGATTTTCGTAGGTTGAAGAATTTGATTTTCAGGAATCTTTCGCTCTGACTGCTAGAATGACCACCATTCGCACAGTACTATCGGTGGCTACTCATAAAAAGTGGTCAGTTTATCAAATGGACGTTAAATCGACATTCTTGAATGGTGACCTTAAGGAGGAGGTGTAGGTGGCTCAACCACCAAGGTTTGAGGCCCCCCTAAGAACAAGGTATGCAAGCTGAAAAAGGCTTTGTACAGTGAAACAGGCTCCAAGAGCATGGTACCAATGCATAGATAAATTCTTTCATAAATTAAACTTCAAAAGATGTGCCTCAAATGCTAACTTGTATGTGTATAGGTTAGGTGGAAAATCTGCTATTATTGTTCTATATGTGGATGATCTCCTTATTACAAGTGACTATGAAGACATGATCTAGCAGACTAGAAAGGCATTGAGCACTGAGTTTGAGATGATAGACTTAGGCTTGATGCACTACTGTTTGGGGATTGAAGTCTAGCAAGAGCCAGGTAAGATCTTCATCTCTCAGCAGGAATATGTAAGGGAGATCTTAAAGGAATTTGGTATGTCCGAGTGCAAGGAGATCGCTACACCTATGGAGGTAAATGCGAGGCTGCCTATGGAGGATGCCTCACCACCAGCAGACATCGGGAGGTACAAGAAGTTGGTCGGCAGTCTCATCTATGTCTGCAACACCAGACCGGACATCAGTTTTGCTGTTGGCGTTTTGAGCAAGTTCTCCAATAAGCCCTAGGACAATCATTGGAATGGAGGGATGTAGGTGGTCAGGTATGTGAAGGGCACTCTTGATTATGGCATCACCTATGGTACGGGCACTTCCTTGGTTGGTCATTGTGACTCAGATTGTGGGCTGGAGATGTTGATTCCAGGAAATCATTTTCTGGATATTGTTTCTCTTTAGGTTCAGGTAGCTTCTCTTGGATCAGTAAGAAACAACCAACAATGGCATTGTCCTCTACCGAGGTTGAGTACAAGGCATCATGTTTTCCTACATGTGAAGCAGTGTGGCTGAGGAGGATCTTATGGCACATGGGAGTGCAAGAGGATGAGGCAACTGTGCTGAGGTGTGACAATCAAAGTTGCATGGCCATTGCTAAAAATCCAGTGTTTCATGCGCGCACAAAACATATACAGATTTAGTATCACTATGTGCGTGATTTGATCGAGAACGGGATAGTGGAATTGGTCTATTGTCCAACAGAGCAAAATGGAGCAGATATCTTCACCAAGGCACTCGGGAAGGATCAGCTTTAGGGTCATCTTCAGAGACTCGACATTGAGCCGAGAAGGTAGTTCACCTATGGGTGGACATTGAGGGGGGGTGTTAGATATGCTCAATGCTCCACCCTCCTGGTAACCACCAATGGTCCAAGGTGCTCAAGTTGTAAGGCTCCCATATGAGGAGAAGCCATGTGTGAGCCCGGGACACTGGATGGATCCTGATTTGCATGTCAGATGATGTCTATCAATGAGATTGTTGATGGTAGAAAGGTGATCTATGTGAGTCTAGCCTATGGGCTAGGCAGGGTAGGTAAGTTGGTAGCACAATGCCGAGGCGACGGTATAGGGAATATTCCTTGAATATTCCATGGACGACTAGTCCATTCCACCGACTAGGTTGATTGGTTGGCTCCACCAACTAGGTTGACTAGTCGACTCTACCGACTATGTTGATCCGACTACTGCCCTCATAGCAATCCAAGGTGGTGCACTTTGTATTCTTGATAATGTCCGTTGCATAAGTCTCATCTTTGTCCCATGCTATAAATGATTTGTTGGATGTATTGTAGGGCATAACATCTCCAAGTGTTTCCATATCTCCACATTTATACTTTAGCTCAATATGTGCGCTAAGAATCTTTGATATAGTAACTGCCACCTTATCTTCACCAAGTCTTCGAAAGTGGCAAACTGAATTGAGATCACTATCATGGATTGTAGCAAATGCAACTACTCTTTTACTACATAAAATCACATCCATCCCTGCAACAAAATCTATAGCCATCTCCTTTGTGAGAGTCCTTTGCAAGCAAGCTGCAGTAGCAACAATTACATAAATATTAGTCTCTTTTTAATAATCTACTCACTTATTATACTTTTTAATTAGTACTTAATTTATTGGTGGGAGAAGTTATCCGATCAAGTACTCATCAGATGGACACGCCAAGTTATCCTTTGCATGGTCGAACGAGCATTCAATACTATTTTTGCTCTAGTGTCATGCACATCCGTAAAAAAACACGATGCTAGGTATGTTATGGGATGGGCATGCCACTTTGCATGTAAGTCAATTCCACCTAGTTGAAGGTGCTTTGCATGGTCGATCGAGCATTAATACCATTTTTGCCTTAGTGTCATGCACATCCGTAAAAAACATGCTGCTAGGTGTGTTATCCAATCAAGTACTTATGCGATGGGAATGCCACTTTGCATGTAAGTCAATTCCACCTAGTTGAAGGTGTGTGCAAAGTACTGAGCCCATCAGATATGATTTGCATTGTCGATCAAGCATAAAACACCGTTTTTGCCTTAGTGTCATGCACAATCATAAAAGAACACAGTCCTAGGTGTGTTATTCAAACAAGTACTTATCGGATGGGGGCTCCACTTTGTACACAAGTCCGTTTCAACTAGGTTGAGATGCATGCAAAGTATTGTCACCATCGGATATGCTTTCAATGCTCGATCGAGCATTAAATACCATTTTTGCCTTAGTGTCATGCATATCCGTAAAAAAACACGTTGCTAGGTGTGTTATCCGATCAAGTACTTATGCGATGGGAATGCCACTTTTCATGTAAGTCAATTCCACCTAGTTGAAGGTGTGTGCAAAGTATTGTGCCCATTGGATATGCTTTGCATTGTGGATCAACCATGAAACACCGTTTTTGCCTTAGTGTCATGCACAACCATATAAAAACACAGTCCTAGGTGTGTTATTCAAACAAGTACTTATCGGATAGGGGCTCCACTTTGCATGCAAGTCTGTTTCAACTAGGTTGAGGTTCGTGCAAAGTATTGTCACCATCGGATATGCTTTGCATGGCCGATCATGCATTATACACCGTTTTTCCCCTAGTGATATGCACATCCACAACAAAACATGCCCTTAGGTATGTTATCTGACCAAGTACTTATCGGATGGGTGTGCCTCTTTGAGAACATTTCAATACCACCTAGTTTGAGGCGTAGGAAAAGTGTTGTGCCCATCGGATATCCTTTGCATGGTTGATCGAGCATTAAATACTATTTTTGCTCTAGTGTCATGCACATACGTAAAAAAACACGCTGCTAGGTATGTTATCCGATCAAGCACTTATGGGATGGGCGTGCCACTTTGCATGTAAGTCAATTCCACCTAGTTGAAGGTGTGTGCAAAGTATTGTGCCAATCAGATATGCTTTGCATTGTCGATCAAGCATAAAACACCGTTTTTGCCTTAGTGTCATGCACAACCATGAAAAAACACGGTCCTAGGTGTGTTAATCAAACAAGCACTTATCGGATGGGGGCTCCAATTTCACGCAAGTCCGTTGAAACTAGGTTGAGATGCGTGCAAAGTATTTTCACCATCGGATATGCTATGGTCGATTACGCATTATACAATGTTTTTCCCGTAGTGATATGCACATCCGCAAAAAAACACACCCTTAGGTATGTTATCTGACCAAGTACTTATCGGATCGGTGAGAACATTTCAATGCAACCTAGGTTAAGGCGTAGGAAAAGTATTGTGCCCATTGGATATGCTTTGCATGGTCGATCGAGCATTAAATACCATGTTTTCCTTAGTGTCATGCACATCCGTAAAAAAACACGCTGCTAGGTGTGTTATCTGATCAAGTACTTATGCGATGGGAGTGCCACTTTGCATGTAAGTCAATTCCACCTAGTTGAAGGTGTGTGCAAAGTATTGTGCCCATCGGATATGCTTTGCATTGTCGATCAAGCATAAAACACCGTTTTTGCCTTAGTGTCATGCACAACCATATAAAAACACGGCCCTAGGTGTGTTATTCAAACAAGTACTTATCGGATGGGGGCTTCACTTTGCACGCAAGTATGTTTCAATTAGGTTGAGGTGCATGCAAAGTATTGTCACCATCGGATATGCTTTGCATGGTTGATCACACATTATACACCATTTTTTCCCTAGTGATATGCACATCCGCAAAAAAACACGCCCTTACGTGTGTTATCTGACCAAGTACTTATCGGATGGGTGTGCCTCTTTGAGAAAATTTCAATACCACCTAGGTTGAGGCGTAGGAAAAGTTTTTTGTCCATCAGATATCCTTTTCATGGTCGATCGAGCATTAGATACTATTTTTGCTCTAGTGTCATGCACATCCGTAAAAAAACACGCTGCTAGGTATGTTATCCGATCAAGCACTTATGGGATGGGCATGCCACTTTGCATGTAATTCAACTCCACCTAGTTGAAGGTGTTTGAAAAGTATTGTGCCCATCGTATATGCTTTGCATTGTCGATCAAGCATAAAACACCGTTTTTGCCTTAGTGTCATGCACAACCATGAAAAAACATGGTCCTAGGTGTGTTAATCAAACAAGTAGTTAACGGATGGGGGCTCCACTTTGTATGCAAGTCCTTTTCTACTAAGTTGAGGTGCATGCAAAGTATTGTCACCATCAGATATGCTTTGCATGGCCGATCACGCATTATACACCATTTTCCCCCTAGTGATATGCACATCCGCAAAAAAACACGCCCTTAGGTGTGTTATCTGACCAAGTACTTATCCGATGGGTGTGCCTCTTTTAGAACATTCGAATACCATCTAGGTTAAGGCGTAGGAAAATTATTGTGCCCATCGGATATGCTTTGCATGGTTGATCGAGCATTAAATACCATTTTTGCCTTAGTGTCATGCACATCCGTGAAAAGACACACTGATAGGTGTGTTATCCGATCAAGTACTTATGCGATGGGAATGCCACTTTTCATGTAAGTCAATTCCACCTATTTGAACGTGTGTGAAAAGTATTGTGCCCATCGGATATGCTTTGCATTGTCGATCAAGCATAAAACAGCATTTTTGCCTTAGTGTCATGCACAACCATATAAAAACATGGCCCTAGGTGTGTTATTCAAACAAGTACTTATCTGATGGGGGATCCACTTTGCACGCAAGTCCTTTTCAACTATGTTGAGGTGCATGCAAAGTATTGTCACCATCGGATATGCTTTGCATGGTCGATCACGCATTATACACCGTTTTTTCCCTAGTGATATGCACATCCGCAAAAAAACACACCCTTAGGTGTGTTATCTGACCAAGTACTTATCGGATGGGTCTACCTCTCTAAGAACATTTCAATACCACCTAGGTTGAGGCATAGGAAAAGTGTTGTGCCCATCGGATATCGTTTGCATGGTCGATCGAGCATTAAATACTATTTTTACTCTAGTGTCATGCACATCCGTAAAAAAACATGTTGCTAGGTATGTTATCCGTTCAAGCACTTATGGGATGGGCGTGCCACTTTGCATGTATTTCAATTCCACCTAGTTGAAGGTGTGTGCAAAGTATTGTGCCCATCGGATATGCTTTGCATTGTCGATGAAGCACAAAACACTGTTTTTGCCTTAGTGTCATGCACAACCATGAAAAAACATGGTCCTAGGTGTGTTAATCAAACAAGTACTTATCAGATGGGGGCTCCACTTTGTATTCAAGTCCTTTTCAAATATTTTGAGGTGCGTGCAAACTATTTTCACCATCAGATATGCTTTGCATGGCCGATCATGCATTATACACCGTTTTGCCCCTATGATATGCACATCCGCAAACAAAACACGCCCTTAGGGGTGTTATCTGAGCAAGTACTTATCGGATGGGTGTGCCTCTTTTAGAACCTTTCAATACCACCTAGGTTGAGGTGTAGGAAAAGTGTTATGCCCATCAAATATCCTTTGCATGGTCGATCGAGCATTAAATACTATTTTTGCTCTAGCGTCATGCACATCCGAAAAAAACACACTGCTAGGTATATTATCTGATCAAGCACTTATGGGATGGGCGTGCCAACTTACATGTAAGTCAATTCCACGTAGTTGAAGGTTTGTGCAAAGTATTGTGCCCATCGGATATGCTATGCATTGTCGATCAAGCATAAAAGCCGTTTTTGCCTTAGTGTCATGCACAACCATAAAAAAACACGGTCCTAGGTGTGTTATTCAAACAAGTACTTATCGGATGGGGGCTCCACTTTGCACGCAAGTCCGCTTCAACTAGGTTGAGATGCGTGCAAAGTATTTTCACCATCATATATGCTCTGCATGGTCGATTACGCATTATACAACGTTTTTCCGGTAGTGATATGCACATCCGCAAAAAAACACGCCCTTGGTATGTTATCTAACCAAGTACTTATCGGATGGGTGTGTCTCTTTGAGAACATTTCAATATCACCTAGGTTAAGGCATATAAAAATTATTGTGCCCATCGGATATGCTTTGCATGGTCGATCGAGCATTAAATACCATTTTTGCCTTAGTGTCATGCACATCCGTAAAAAAACACGCTGCTAGGTGTGTTAATCGGATCAAGTACTTGTGCGATGGGAATGCCACATTGCATGTAATTCAATTCCACCTAGTTGAATGTGTGTGCAAAGTATGGTGCCCATTGAATATGCTTTGCATTGTGGATCAAGCATAAAATACCGTTTTTGCCTTAGTGTCATGCACAACCATATAAAAACACGGTCCTAGGTGTGTTATTCAAACAAGTACTTACTGGATGGGGGCTCCACTTTGCAAGAAAGTCCGTTTCAACTAGTTTGAGGTGCGTACAAAGTATTGTCACCATCGGATATGCTTTTCATGGCCGATCACGCATTATACACCGTTTTTCCCCTAGTGATATGCACATCCGCAAAAAAACACGCCCTTAGGTGTGTTATCTGACCAAGTACTTATCGGATGGGTGTGGCTCTTTGAGAACATTTCAATACCACCTAGGCTGAGGCATAGGAAAAGTGTTGTGCCCATCAGATATCCTTTGCATGGTCGATCAAGCATTAAATACTAGTTTTGCTCTAGTGTCATGGACATCCGTAAAAAAACACGCTGCTAGGTATGATATCCGATCAAGCACTTATGGAATGGGCATGCCACTTTGCATGTAAGTCAATTACACCTAGTTGAAGGTTAATGCAAAGTACTGTGCCCATTGGATATGCTTTGCATTGTCGATCAAGCATAAAACACCGTTTTTGCCTTAGGGTCATGCACAACCATGAAAAAACACGGTCCTAGGTGTGATAATCAAACGAGTACTTATCGGATGGGGGTGCCAGTTTGCACACAAGTCCATTTCAACTAGGTTGAGATGCTTGCAAAGTAATGTCACCATCGGATATGCTCTGCATGGCCGATTACGCATTATACAACGTTTTTCCCGTAGTGAAATTCACATTCGCCAAAAAACATGCCCTTAGGTATGTTATCTGACCAAGTACTTATTGGATGGGTGTGCCTCTTTGAGAACATTTCAATACCATCTAGGCTAAGGCATAGGAAAAGTATTGTGCCCATTGGATATGCTTTGCATGGTCGATCGAGCATTAAATACCATTTTTGCCTTAGTGTCATGGACATCCATACAAAAACACGCTGCTAGGTGTGTTATCCGTTCAAGTACTTATGCGATGGGCATGCCACTTTTCATGTAAGTCAATTCCACCTTGTTGAAGATGTGTGCAAAGTATTGTGCCCATCGGATATGCTTTGCTTTGTCAATCAAGCATAAAACACCATTTTTGCCTTAGGGTCATGCACAACCATATAAAAACACGGCCCTAGGTGTGTTACTCAAACAAGTACTTATCGGATGGGGGCTCCACTATGCACGCATGTCCGTTTCAGCTATGTTGAGGTGCGTGCAAAGTATTGTCACCATCGGATATGCTTTGCATGGTCGATCACACATTATACACCGTTTTTTCCCTAGTGATATGCACATCCGCAAAAAAACAAGCCCTTAGGTGTGTTATCTGACCAAGTACTTATCCGATGGGTGTGCCTTTTTGAGAACATTTTAATACCACGTAGGTTGAGGCATAGGAAAAGTGTTGTGCTCATCGGATATCCTTTCCATCGTCGATCGAGCATTAAATACTATTTTTGCTCTAGTATCATGCACATCCGTAAAAAAACACGCTGCTAGGTATGTTATCCGATCAAGCACTTATGGGAGGGGCATGCCATTTTGCATGTAAGTCAATTCCACCTAGTTGAAGGTGTGTGCAAAGTATTGTGCCCATCGGATATGCTTTGCATTGTCGATCAAGCATAAAACACCGTTTTTGCCTTAGTGTCATGCACAACCATGAAAAAACATGGTCCTAGGTGTGTTAATCAAACAAGTACTTATCGGATGGGGGCTCCACTTTGCACGCAAGTCCGTTTCAACTAGGTTGAGATGCGTGCAAAGTATTGTCACCATCGGATATGCTCTGCATGGTCGATTACACATTATACAATCTTTTTCCAGTAGTGATATGCACATCGGCAAAAAAACACGCCCTTAGGTATGTTATCTGACCAAGTACTTATCGGATGGGTGTGCCTCTTTGAAAACATTTCAATACCACCTACGTTAAGGTGTAGGAAAAGTATTGTGCCCATCGGCGGATATGCTTTGCATGGTCGATCGAGAATTAAATACCATTTTTGCCTTAGCGTCATGCACATCCATAAAAAAACACGCTACTAGGTGTGTTATCCGATCAAGTACTTATGCGATGCGAATGCCACTTTGCATGTAATTCAATTTCACCTATTTGAAGGTGTGTGCAAAGTATTGTGCCCATCAAATATGCTTTGCATTGTGCATCAAGCATAATATACCGTTTTTGCCTTAGTGTCATGCACAACCATTAAAAAACATGGTCCTAGGTGTGTTATTCAAACAAGTACTTATCAGATGGGGGATCCACTTTGCATGCAAGTATCTTTCAACTAGTTTGAGGTGCATGCAAAGAGTTGTGACCATCGGATATGCTTTGCATGGCCGATCACGCATTATACATCGTTTTTCCCCTAGTGATATGCACATCCGCAAAAAAACATGCCCTTAGGTGTGTTATCTGACCAAGTACTTATCGGATGGGTGTGCCTCTTTGAGAACATTTCAATACCACCTAAGTTAAGGCATAGGAAAAGTGTTGTGCCCATCGGATATCCTTTGCATGGTCTATCGAGCATTAAATGCTATTTTTGCTCTAGTGTCATGCACATCCGTAAAAAAAACACGCTACTAGGTATGTTATCCGATCAAACACTTATGGGATGGGCGTGCCAATTTGCATGTAAGTCAATTCCACCTAGGTGAAGGTGTGTGCAAAGTATTGTGCCCATCGGATATGCTTTGCATTGTGGATCAAGCATAAAACACCGTTTTTGGCTAAGTGTCATGCACAACCATGAAAAATCACGGTCCTAGGTGTGTTAATCAAACAAGTACTTATCGGATGGGGGCTCCACTTTGCACGAAAGTCCGTTTCAACTAGGTTGAGATGCGTGCAAAGTATTGTCACCATCGGATATGCTCTGGATGGTCGATTACGCATTATACAACGTTTTTCCCGTAGTGTTATGCACATTCGTAAAAAAACACGCCCTTAGGTATGTTATCTGACCAAGTACTTATCGGATGGGTGTGCCTCTTTGAGAACATTTCAATACCACCTAGGTTAAGGCATAGGAAAAGTATTGTGCCCATCGGATATGCTTTGCATGGTCGATCGAGTATTAAATACCATTTTTGTCTTACTGTCATGCACATCTGTAAAAAAACACGCTGCTAGGTGTGTTATCCGATCAAGTACTTATGCGATGGGAATGCCACTTTGCATGTAAGTCAATTCCTCCTAGTTGAAGGTGTGTGCAAAGTATTGTGCCCATCGGATATGCTTTCCATTGTGGATCAAGCATAAAACACCGTTTTTGCCTTAGTGTCATGCACAACCATATAAAAACACGGCCCTAGGTGTGTTATTCAAACAAGTACTTATCGGATGGGGGCTCCACTTTGCACGCAAGTCCTTTTCAACTACATTTAGGTGCGTGCAAAGTATTTTGACCATCGGATATGCTTTGCATGGCCGATCACGCATTATATATCATTTTTCCCCTAGTGATATGCACATCCGCAAAAAAATACACCCTTAGGTGAGTTATCTGACCAAGTACTTATCGGATGGGTGTGCCTCTTTGAGAAAATTTCAATACCACCTAGGTTGAGGCGTAGGGAAAGTGTTGTGCCCATCGGATATCCTTTGCATGGTCGATCGAGCATTAAAACTATTTTTGCTCTAGTGTCATGCACATCTGTAAAAAAACACGCTGCTAGGTATGTTATCTGATCAAGCACTTATAAGATGGGCGTGCCACTTTGCATGTAAGTCAATTCCACCTAGTTGAAGGTGTGTGCAAAGTATTCTGCCCTTGGGAGGATTCAAGACAAAGAAGATGAAGAAGAGCCTACAGAACCACAATGGCAACGGCCATTCCTGAAGTGGGTAAAGCAACTTTTGGATGGCAGAGAACCTCCAACCATTGAGGAGAAACCATCCGAACACTGCCGGTCCAAGAGATTAGAGAAGCAAAGAAGGGCGTAGGAACACTTGCTCAACTATGCTTTGATGACAGAAGTGATCCGTGCTGATGAACCCGTGTCTTGAAGAGGCACAGGGTGATGATAGGTGGATGGAGGCTATGTAGTCGGAGTATGGATCCATAATGAAGAACAACATTTGGGACCTTGTGGATCGACCACCAAAGCGCAAGGTAATCGGAAGCAAGTGGGTGTACAAGATCATGCATTGTCAATCAAGCATAAAACATTGTTTTTTGCTTAGTGTCATGCACAACCATGAAAAAACACGGTCCTAGGTGTGTTAATCAAACAAGTACTTATCGGATGGGGGCTCCACTTTGCACGAAAGTCCGTTTCAGCTAGGTTGAGATGCGTGCAAAGTATTGTCACCATCGGATATGCTCTGCATGGTCAATTATGCATTATACAACATTTTTCCCGTAGTGATATGCACATCCGTAAAAAAACATGCCCTTAGGCATGTTATCTGATCAAGTACTTATCGGATGGGTGTGCCTCTTTGAGAACATTTCAATACCATCTAGGTTAAGGCATAGGAAAAGTATTGTGCCCATCGGATATGCTTTGCATGGTCGGTCTAGTATTACATACCATTTTTGCCTTAGTGTCATGCACATCTGTAAAAAAACACGCTGCTAGGTGTGTTATCCGATCAAGTACTTATGAGATGGGAATGCCACTTTGCATGTAAGCTGATTCCTGCTAGTTGAAGGTGTGTGCAAAGTATTGTGCCCATCGGATATGCTTTGCATTGTGGATCAAGCATAAAACACCGTTTTTGCCTTAGTGTCATGCACAACCATAAAAAAACACGGCCCTAGGTGTGTTATTCAAACAAGTACTTATCAGATGGGGACTCCACTTTTCACACAAGTCCGTTTCAACTACGTTGATGTGAGTGCAAAGTGTTGTCACCATCGAATATGCTTTGCATGGTCGATCACGCATTATACACCGTTTTTTCCCTAGTGATATGCACATCCACAAAAAAACACGCCCTTAGGTGTGTTATCTGACCAAGTACTTATCGGATGGGTGTGCCTCTTTGAGAACATTTCAATACCACCTAGGTTGCAGTGTAGGAAAAGTGTTGTGCCCATCGGATATCCTTTGCATGGTCGATCGAGCATTAAATACTATTTTAGCTCTAGTGTCGTGCACATTCGTAAAAAAACACGTTGCTAGGTATGTTATCCGTTCAAGCACTTATGGGATGGGCGTGCCACTTTGCATGTAAGTCAATTCCACCTATTTGAAGGTGTGTGCAAAGTATTGTGCCCATCGGATATGCTTTGCATTGTCGATCAAGCATAAAACACTGTTTTTTCCTTAGTGTCAAGCACATTTGTAAAAAAACATGGTCCTAGGTGTGTTATTGGATCAAGTACTTATCTAACCGACACGCCACTTTTCATGAAACTCAATAACACCTAGGTTGAGGTGGGTGCAAAGTATTGTGCCCATCGGATGTACTTTGCATGGTATATCACGTATTAAACTCCGTTTGTGCCTCTACGGCTCTTGCAGAGGCAGTATGGATTGGACATGCTCCACTCGTGATATGCAGGGTGACCGTTGTGCATTTATGTCACCGACTTGTTAGCTGCAGATGCGGTTGGTACACCGCCCATGAATAATAGCTCGATGACAGCTATCCTTATGTACTCTAGTTCATTGCTTAGTTAGTATGCCACTTTAGTTAGCTGAGTTTTGTTTGAGACCCACATATAGGGTTCTTTTATTTCTTTGTATTAGAGTTCTTTTGGCTTTCACAACTAAGAAGAGGAAAACTATTTTCAGCCTCCACCTTTGTGTGTATTCCCCCATTGTGTATGTGAGAAAGCTGCAAGTGAGACTCCTTCCTTCTCTCCCACTATCTTCACACCATGTGGGGAGACTCTTGACTTTCTCAATATTTTAAGAGTCTTGAGCATCTTTTGATGGGACACATGGCAAGAGTAGCCAAAAAGGACATGGATGGTGAGATACGAGCTTATGTGATTGATGGGGAAAAGAATCTACAGGAAGCAATTGTAAATGGGTGAAGGAGGGTGATAAAATCTCTATAAAAGGAGCCCTCCTCTCCCTTGTTCATCAACTCTTCCACCATTAGGCCTCATGTTGGTGTAGTTCTAGTCTCCTCAAGCCTCTTCTATGAGCCTTCTCTCCCTCTTGTAGATATTCTCTTATGTAGACTCTTGAGTCCATCTCTCTCTAGTTCATTCTCTCTCTATAAGTAGTCTTG
The DNA here is from genome assembly GCF_047967505.1 of Dipteris shenzhenensis. Taxonomy (NCBI): domain Eukaryota; kingdom Viridiplantae; phylum Streptophyta; class Polypodiopsida; order Gleicheniales; family Dipteridaceae; genus Dipteris; species Dipteris shenzhenensis. Next base: position 13,915,985 of record NC_141624.1, read on the forward strand.
GAGCTTCCACTCCCTCTTGTACATATGAAACCTCTTCTCCTCCCTTGTGTTTGTAGTATTTTGAGTTGCATTGGACTGGAGTCTCACTCTATTGGTAATGAAGGTCACTTCAGGTTCTCTCTTGAGTGTCTCTTCCCTTTTTTTCCATTGTTTTCTCTTCTAAAGTGTTGAAAAGTTTTGTCTATTCGGCCGCTCATTGCACATACATGGTTTATCTATTTCCCAAGCCATGAAGGGGGCTCTTTATTCCCTCCTATGCAACCTCTATGGGACTTGGATCGTTGATGAAGTCTAAGCATGGAGGTACTATTCTCCCGGCATCAATAGAAGGAGTAGGTGTTTTTCATCACAGTTTGACCCCTATCAGTATTTTACTCAACTTTTCACTCGGTGGTTTGATTTGGATAAAACTTATATCAATGCGAAGCTCTCTTCAAGGAGCATCATCCTATGTATTTTTTTATTGTATTAAGTTTCAAAACAAAAAATCTATGACTCTCTGAGTGTGACTATTTCTTTTTCAGATAGTTTTTACCCCCGTCCAGTAAACTGCCCATATCTTTCCGATTGCTTCTTTGTTTCTTATGAAACTTATATCAGAGCAAAGCCCATTTCAAGATGCATCTTGGTATGTGTTTGAATATTTGATATCATGTCTCTATTGAAAGTGATGGGTCTCTATGTCTTATGATATTTTGGAGAGTGTTTTGAGCTAATTGTAAAGGTTTCTATGAAGGACGTGTAATGTTTTCTCGGAACCTACCCATCCGACCCAATTAGCCCCTTCAAACTCCTTGATTAATATTAGTTCATGTCATGTTGAGCTAGAAGATCTTCTTTGAACAACGTATCGCTCTTCTCTTTGGCACAGACCGGCTTGCTAAGATTATGGCCTCTGTTGATCCTTTCCTTCTCCCTATGCTTGAGTACAACATCACTTGTGATGTCACCATCTTCATTCTCATCTAAGGGAGGATAGTATGGTGTGGTCTCTTGGTATACAAGCTTATTTTTCATGTCCCTTTTTTAGTGATGAATATCACTATTACTCAGTTCGAAAGTAGCAGGAAATGAAGAGGTGCATGAAGTTTATTACTCCCAACTTCATGTCACATCTTTTGGTGGAGACGCCGGGTACGTTTGGTATTGGATTCATCCCACCTTACTAGACGATCTCGAGTGTACTAATTGCATGTTATGCCTAGTATAAGCATGTGTTTTTTGATGTGATAAAGAAGATGCCTAGAAGAACTTTGTTAGAAGAGATTGTAGCCTGTTTAAGCAAACTAGAAGATTGTGAAGGTGATGCTCAAGCTATTCACACGGTCATTATGATCATATCCTTTATTTTTGCACTCTTGAATATGTTGGTGAATCAACAACACCGACAGTAGGCACAGTGACAGATTGGGGATTGTTTCATGCACTAGCAGCTTGGTGTGAAGAAGAGTTGAGTCTTTGGGTAGTTTTTGACTATAACAGTGGAGTGGTGATTCTCAATGCGAGAACTCTTGAAGCTCTGACAACCATTTTGCAAATCTCCCCCCAGGATTAGGCTTGCAAACTAGATATGCTAATACAAACTGAGAGGTAAGGAAGAAAAATGGCCGTGGTAATAAATAGGAGCAAAATTTTCTGACTCAAAACACCCAAAGAGAGGGCTTGTTGCTCCATTTCTTCATACCTTGTTTCCACCTCTGTAAGCTATCGACTGGCATAATAGATGGGTTGCATTCTACCTGCCTCTCCTTTTTGTAGCAATACAACACCAACTGAATGCAAAGATACACTTGGATTTACATAAAAGTCTTGAGACCAATCAGGGGGCTTCAATATTAGGCCCTTACTCATGACCTCCTTAAGTTGTTGAAAAGACTCTTGTTGCTCCACACCCCACTGGAAAGAAACTCCTTTTCTTGTCAACAAGTTCATGGGATGCACTATCTCTGTGAAATCATCACAAAACTGTTGATAATACTTGCTTTTTCTTAGAATTCTGCAAACATTAGTGACACTCTCAGGACTTGGCAATGCCATGATTGCTTGAACCTTCTCAGGATCCATTTGCAAGCCTTCTTCAGACACAATATGCTTCAATAAGACTACTTTTGTCATGCACCGAGAATAAAATGCAAAAATCATCCAAAAACACCCTTATGAACATTCCCAAGTAAGGCTCGAGCACTTGACTCATGAACCTTTGAAATGTAGCTGGTGCATTGGTCAACCCAAAAGGCATCACTCTATAGGCAAAAACTCCCCAATGTGTGACAAATGATGTTTTCTGATCTTCCTCCCGAATACGAATCTGAAAGTACCCAAAATACCCATCATATACAGAATACATCTCATGCCCTGCTACTTGGTCTAGTATTTCACCTTAGAACGGCAAAGGAAAATGATCCCTCTTAGTACATGCATTCAAAGGACAAAAGTCCACACAAACATGCCACTTATTTCCTTTCTTTGGTGTGACAACTACAAGAGATATCCATTTGGAATCATCAATAAGAAAGATGAATCCCGCCTCAAGTAGTTACTGTGTTACCTCTTTCTTTAGTGCCTCAGGTTGGATCACCCCCAATTGCCTTAAGCATTGCACAACTGGCTTGCTTTCTAGCTTCAACTCAATCTTGTGCTCCAGAAGAGAGACTGATCGAGCCTGTGAATATCTTGTTGCAAAGAGACAGGGAAAATAATCTAACATATCCAAGTATTGGAGCTGCTCACTACCTGCTCTGATAGAGAATCACCAAGAAGCTCTTCATTGCATTGGCATCGTTTAGTGTGCTCCACATCCTCCACATGAAGTGTCTCTATAGGATCTTCTTGCACCACCACCTTGTTCCTTCCTGACTCGTCTCGATTAGCACCAAGACCAAGACCAAAGGCCACTCCTTCCACCTCACCCTCTTGCCACCTATCATAACGTAGCTTCGCCATTTATCATTGTGCAACACAATCTTTTGCTATGTTGACCACTGTGTTGGTTCAAACAATGACGTTGGCATGGAGAGACCACCATGTTGGCATGAAGACCATCGTGGCACACCACTGTGACATGTCAAGCTCAAACGGGACCCCTCAAGGTCCATATCCACAACCACCGTGTTGGATGTTGGAGCTATTTTAGTTCTAAACCAAGGAAAATAGTGTTATTTTAGAGATATTTTAGTCGTAATAGTCCTTGTGCAACAATTTCTCAACCACCGCACACGTTCTTGGAGCTATTTTAGTTCCAAGCTAAGGAAAATTTAGACATTTGCAATTTAGTATAGTTTCCTTGCAACCACCACACTGGTTATTGGAGTTATAATAATTCTAAAGCACCACGCTAGTTATTGTAACCATTTTCACTATAGTAAGAATAGTTTTTTCAACAATTTCTTGTGCAATGATCCCTATGGTTGCAGTAAAATGTAAATGAGGGCAGAAATATGCCATTTTTTGTTCTTTAGAGCCACTTTCAGTACCAAGTAATAGCCAACAATAGTTTTGGCAATAATGGTACTACATTGAAATTGTAACAAAAGAAATTACATTATTAAGAAATGCATCCGATAGTTTTTGTGATAATAGTATTACATCAAAATTGAAACAAAATAAATTACATACGAAGCAAACATTTAACAAAACAGATTACATACAAAGTTGCTAGCACTTTGTTTTTGTGACACTTCACTTGTCAACACCACCACTGTGGCAAGATTGGGTTTCACTTATTGCCCTTATTAGCACTTTCTTACACTTTTGACCTAGTGCCTTGTATGCAGGAACAATACGAGCACCTCATAGTGCTATCGTAGGTAGGACTTTCTTACAATTTTGACTTGGAACTCCTCGTATGTAGGGGACAATACGAGCACCTAATAATTGAAATAACCTTTTTCATAGCAACTTAAGAATTCAAGGCACTAAAAGAGGGAACTCAACTTGGAGGTGAGCTCAATTGAGCACAACATTCAACATCGGACAGGGAACTCAATATGGTGTGGTGAGATCTAGCACACTGATGCATGCTCTCAGTGTGTTAGAGCTCATCACCAAGTTGAGTTCCTTCCCTAGTGCGAAAGGTTGTGCACAATCACGAGAGGCTCAACACCAAGTTGAGTTCTCTCCTAGTGCCTCACAGAACAATGTCGATGATCCGTTTCCCTTGGCTCCCCATCCTGCAACATGGTTGGTCATGAGGTTTTTCTTTTAAGTCTTTCAAGGAATTTCCTTTGTCATAGAAACTTCCCTCAAGGCACTGGCAGGGTTATCAAAGAATTACTTCTTTTTAGGCACTGGTAGAGAGAACTCAACTTGGCGGTGAGCTCAATCAAGTAGAACATTCAACAGTGGTCAGGGAACTCAATCTGGTGGTTATCTCCAGCACATTGATGTATGCTCTTAGTGTGTTACAGCTTATCACCTAGTTGAGTTCTCCTTCCCCAGTGCCAAAGGTTGTGTTCAATTACAAGAGTCTCATCACCAAGGTGAGTTCTCTGCCAATGCTTGATGGAACAATGACGACCCGTTTCCCTTGGCTCCCCATCCTACAACTCCCTTAGTCATGGCTATGGATGGTGGAGTGTTTCAGGATGGAGATTCAAGGCAAACAATGGATCCCATGACTTGGGCAGCATTATGAAGGGGCATTGAGGTTGCAGCAGAAGATTCATCTAGGGGTAGAAGGGGGCTTGGAGAGAGCATGGAAGGGGGTAGGAGAGAAGTTTTCCTAGGTGCGGTGAATTATTTATCTGCCCTTAAGGCCTTTATATAGCCCCCCCTCTCTTTCACCCTTCATTTCTTGTGTCAGTTCTGCGACTTTGGGTGCCTATCGCTGCTAAGAGCACACAATCCACCAGCTGGATTTTGTTGGTAGCGCAGCCTAGTGCAGGCAGTCATCTACATCATTGTCGAGCCATGATGTGCGATAGATGGTTTCCATGCTAGAATATCTTGGTCATCGGAGCTAAGATCATGATAATTCAATAGGATGAGGCGGGAGGAGCTGTGGCACATACACCTAGCTTTGTTGGTAGGCCAGCCTAGCATAGGCAGTCATATACATCATCGTCTAGCCATGACGTGCGATTAGATGGTTGCCATGGGAGAATTTCTCGGTCATCAGAGCCAAGATCATAGTAATTCAATGGGATGAGGGGGGAAGAGTAGTGGCACATACACCCAGCTTTGCTAGTAGCCCAACCTAGTGGAGGCAGTCATATACATCATCTTCTAGCCATGACATGCGATTAGATGGTTTCCATGGGAGAATTTCTTGGTCATTGGTGGAGCCAAGATCATAATAATTCAATGGGATGAGGGGGGAGGAGTAGTGGCACATACACCCAGCTTTGCTGGTAGCCTAGGCGGTCATATACATCATTGTCTAGCCATGATCTATGATTAGCTGGTTGCCATGGTAGAATTTCTTGGTCATCGAAGCCAAGATCATAATAATTCAATGGGATGAGGGGGGAGGAGCGGTGGCACATACACCCAGCTTTGCTAGTAGCCCAGCCTAGCATAGATGATCATATACATCATCATCTAGCCATGATGTGGGATTATATGGTTGCCATGGGAGAATTTCTTGGTCATCGAAAAATTCTAATAGTTTGATATGTTCTTACAGTCTATCTCTAGCTTAATGCTAATCTGAGCATGCGAGTTAGATGGTCCCTCATGAAAAGTCATTGCTATTATAATTTGATTTTGACTCAATGCTAATCTGGGCCGGCCTGTGAACTAGATGGCCCCTCATGCAAAGTCATTGTTATTATAGTCAACTAAAGAAAGGAAAGATTAAATCATGACATCAGATTAGCATTGAGTTGGTTCATCAGGCTATAATAACAATAGTTCTCATTCTAAACTATTGTTATTATAGCCTGATAAACCAATTGAATGCTAATCTAAGGTTGTGAACTCGATGGTTCCCCATGCAAAGTCATTGTTATTAGAGTCATTGATTCTGGCTCAATGCTAATCTGAGCCTGTAAATTCTAATAGATGGTCACTCATTGTTATTATAGTTTGATTCTAACTGAATTCTAATCTGAACCTATGAATTAGTTGGTCCCTCATGCGCGGTCATTGTCACTAAAACAAGCTCGGTGGCTGTTTGGGATTAGTATACTGTTTGGGATTTATATTTCCCTTGTTTGGGATTATTGAAACAAGTGCGGTGTTTGTTTGGGATTTACTAAAGATTATATTTTGTGGGGGTTGCAGTTAATTCTGAACCAACAAAAATGCATTTCGTTGCCAATGCCTACCTCCTCTAGCCAGTGCCTACATCAAGGAGCCAAAATTATCCCTCTCTTACAAAATGAGGAATTTTCTTTACATAGCCATCTTTGGGCTCCTACATGCAACTTGTACATGCGACTTGTACATGCAAGTTGTACATGCGACTTCTATATGCAAGTTCTACATGTAGAGAGAGAATTTGTTACAACTTCTATATGTGAGTTCTACATGTAGAAAGAGAATGTGTTACAACTTCTATATATGCGAGTTCTACATGTAGAAAGAGAATGTGTTACAACTATATGCGAGTTCTACATGTAGAAAGAGAATGTGCTACAACTTCTACATACGACTTCTACATGTAGAGAAAGAATGTGTTACAATTCCTACATGCAGAGAGAGAAGCTCTCCAACTTGTATAAATACCCCATAATGGAATGAAGCCCACACTCTTTGGGGCATTGTGTTGAGTTCTACTTTGGTATTCCAAGCAATTGTCTCAAGTGTCCATGCTTCCTTGCACTCCATGTCCAAAAGCATGTCCTAACCTTGCAACTCCTCCCCTCTCCTCCAACCTTGCAACCCATCCTCTCCCTCTCCTCCTCCCTCCTCCTCCTCCTCCTCCTCTCTCCTCCTCCCTTCTCCTCCTACTCCTCTCTCCTCCCTCCTCCTCCTCCTCCCTCCTCTCTCCTTTCCCCCATGCTCTTACACCTTCTTTCTCTCCCACTCCTATGCTCCCCCTAAACCCTTTGTTCCTCAACCCTTAAACTCCATGATCTATGAGGGAGATGAGTTCTCCACCATGTGCTCTACCCTAAACCTTGGATCATCCTTCTAACCGTGGAACCTCCTTCTAAACCTCAGAACTCCTTCTGACTGTGGAACCTCCTTCTAAACCTTGGAATTCCCTCTAACCCTAGACCTCCTTCTAAACCTTAGGACCTCCTCCTAAACCCTACAACCCCCAATGAAGGCGAAAGCCATCATTACCTCAATCATGATGATACATGTTTCTTTTACACATGCTTGCACTTTGTTTGCTTACCACACTTAAGCCTACGTCCCTCACCAAAACACGATGCGAGGTCCTAAGCTACACATATACTACAATCCACAACCCCAATATATCTGTAAGTGACAAAAAGCCTCAAAACCCTGCATACTCAAATTACTCAGCTCTTCCTACGAAAGCAGTAGGAAAGAGCCAACATTAGGTGCCACTGTCGGGGAGACTAGTGTCTCAAGTAATGAGTAAACATACACAGGTATGTGTAAAAAAAACAAACTACTTCAAACTTTCATGAACATAACACTCAAGGGCAAGGAGAGAATTTTTCTTTCCATTTCTAGCCAAACATATCTACCCCAAGCATCAACCTTGGGTTACTATCGTAAGAAATTTTCTTTATTTCTTAAATAGAAGCCACTTGATAAACAATCAGGCTAGGTAGTGGACACGAATGTGTAGAGCTTGCAATTTCGACCATTTCACCTTTTTGCAAAAGAGCAAACCGAGCTATCCATAACAAGTTACGGCTTAGGAAGAGTTTAGGGTTTAACCCGAAACCTAAACTCATTTCCTATAAAAACCCACTTCACCCCCTCATTCTTCATCTTTCACATTTTGCCTCCATCCTCTTCTTCATTCCGAGCCCTACGCAAGACACTCCTCCCTCTCCATCGACCACCACTTTACTACCATCCTCATATTGTAAGTGACTTCGAGCCCATATACTTTGCACGCACCTCAACCTAGATGAAACAGACTTGCATGCAAAGTGGAGCCCCTATCCGATAAGTACTTGTTTGAATAACACACCTAGGACTGTGTTTTTATATGGTTGTGCATGACACTAAGGCAAAAACGGTGTTTTATGGTTGATCCACAATGCAAAGCATATCCAATGGGCACAATACTTTGCACACACCTTCAACTAGGTGGAATTGACTTACATGCAAAGTGGCATTCCCATCGCATAAGTACTTGATCGGATAACACACCTAGCAGCGTGTTTTTTTATGGATATGCATGACACTAAGGCAAAAATGGAATTTAATGCTCGATCGAGCATGCAAAGCATATCCGATGGTGACAATACTTTGCATGCATCTCAACCTAGTTGAAAAACTTGTGTGCAAAGTGGAGCCCCCATCAGATAAGTACTTGTTTGAATAACACACCTAGGACTGTGTTCTTTTATGATTGTGCATGACACTAAGGCAAAAACGGTGTTTTATGCTTGATCGACAATGCAAATCATATCCGATGGGCACAATACTTTGCAAACACCTTCAACTAGGTGAATTTGACTTACATGCAAAGTGGCTCTCCCATCGCATAAGTACTTGATCGGATAACACACCTAGCAGCATGTTTTTTTACGGATGTGCATGACACTAAGGCAAAAATGGTATTTAATGCTCGATCGACCATGCAAAGCACAATACTTTGCACACACCTTCACCTAGGTGGAATTGACTTACATGCAAAGTGGCACGCCCATCCCATAAGTGCTTGATCGGATAACATACCTAGCAGCGTGTTTTTTTATGGATGTGCATGACACTAGAGAAAAAATAGTATTTAATGCTCGATCGACCATGCAAAGGATATCTGATGGGCACAAAACTTTTCCTACGCCTCAAACTAGGTGGTATTGAAATGTTCTCAAAGAGGCACACCCATCCGATAAGTACTTGGTCAGATAACACACCTAAGGGCATGTTTTTTTGCGGATGTGCATATCACTAGGGGAAAAACGGTGTATAATGCATGATCGGCCATGCAAAGCATATACGATGGTGGTACTTGAGGACAAGCGCATAGAGCTTGTCAAGGTTCATACAGATGATAACCCTGCGGATATGCTGACAAAGAGTCTACCTAGTCAGCGGTTTGAGTATTGTTGTGTATTGATGGGCATTGGATAGTATGCTCATTGGTTGTTCTCCCTTAAAGGCACATTGTCCTTTAAGTGGGAGGTTATGGGGGTTAAAGGTCACTCTGCCTTTACCCCGGTTATGTACAATACTCAAATACATATATAAATGAATGAAAAAGAAGATTAGGGTGGTTCTGCACCCATCAAAACTTGTTTGGCTCTTTGTCTCTCTCTCTCCTTCTTCCGTTCTTACTTCCGTTGAGAGCACTCTCACTTTATGGAGCAGCCACCAGGTTATGTTCCTGCTGTTCATCCTGAGTTTGTTTGCAAGTTGAAGAAAGCTTTGTATGGCTTGAAGCAAGCACCTAGAGCATGGTCTGACAAGATAGGATAGTATCTTGTCACTATTGGCTTTCAGATTTCCAAGGAAGATTTCTCACTTTATGTGAGAAAAATAGAGAAAGGTATTATGCTGCTTGTCATTTATGTTGATGATTTGATCATCACAGGTGATAGTGATGAAGATATCCTTCATGTGAAAATGCTATTGAAGTAGAAGTTTGAGATGAAGGATTTGGGAGAGCTGCATTATTTCTTGGGCATTGAGGTGATTAGATCACCAAGTGGGATATGGCTCTTGCAGAGGCAGTATGGATTGGACATGCTATCCATATATGGGATGACAGGCTGTAAGCCTATTTCAGTTCCTTTGGAGCAGAATGTGAAGCTGAGCGCAGATGCAGGTGAGCTTCTAGAAGACCCTACTATGTACAGACACATAGTAGGAAGTTTGATTTATATGACTATTACCAGGCCAAATTTGAGCTATGCTGTTGGATTCGTAAGTCAGTTTATGCAGGATCCAAGGAAACCGCATTTGGATGCAGCTAGATGCATACTCAGGTATGTGAAGTCCACATTGCAGTATGGACTATTTTATGAGACTGGGGTTCAAATACAGTTGCATGGATACACTGATGCTAATTGGGCTGGTAGTATTTCTGATAGACGACCTACCAGTGGATATGTGCTCTCTTTTGGGAGTGTTACAGTCACTTGGAGCAGCAAGAAACAGCCTACAGTTGCCTTGTTGAGCATAGAGGCTGAGTACAGGGGTGCAACAATGGCTGCATGTGAGGTAGCTTGGTTGCATAAGCTACTTTATGATGTGCATCAGTCTACAGATGGGCCAGTTGTCATTTATTGTGACAACATGAGCAATATACACTTGGCAAATAACCCAGTCTATCATGTTAGAACAAAGCACATTGAGGTGCATTATCACTATGTGTGGGAGAAGGTTTTACTAGGTCTTATTGATCTAGTTTATGTCAGCACAGAGGATCAGGTAGCTGACATATTCATGAAGGCATTGGGCACAGAGAAGCTGCGCAAGTTCAGAGACCTGTAGGAATTGGGATTGAGCTCGAGGGGAGTGTTGAGATATCGAGCTCCACTCGTGATATGCCAGGGTGACCATTGTGCATTTATGTCACCGACTTGTTAGCTGCAGATGCAATTGGTACACCGCCCATGAATAATAGATGGATGATAGCTATCCTTATGTACTCTAGTTCATGGCTTAGTTAGTATGCCACCTTAGTTAGTTGAGTTTGGTTTGAGACCCACATATAGGGTTCTTCTATTTCTTTGTACTAGAGCTCTTTTGGCTTTCACAACTAAGAAGAGGAAAACTGTTTTCAGCCTCCACCTTTGTGTGTATTCCCCCATTGTGTATGTGAGAAAGCCGCAAGTGAGACTCCTTCCTTCTCTCCCACTATCTTCACACTATCTCACTACCTAAATTTACTAAGTACTAGCACTCAATACTGTATTTAGAATTTTTTGGCTCTTTCTTTTGTTTGGGAATTTTTTGTCAAGCCTGTCAAATTCACCTCCAGGCTCCACTCATTTATGGCTTATAGAAACAAAAGTACAAATGTGGGTGGGGAACCAAATGCTTGAAATAACATGAGGGGAAAGAGAAATCTTTTTAATAAAGTATTTTCCACATTAGACACCAAAGCAGTACTCCATTTCTTGAAACATATTGATTGGTAAAAGCTACAACTGATACCAAGTTCTAACAACATACAAACTTGTGAACAGTGCTTGATTTCTCTACTCTTATTCCAAAAAGACCTAATGAAATGATCAAGTCTTCTCTTGATGAGAAAAGATCATAGATATTACCCTACTATGTGTTCTTACTTTGAGTAAAAACTACTAAGTTTATCATGACTCATTTGTCCATCATATATATATATATATATATAGATAGATGCATGGCAAGGCTTAGACCTACCAACATAAAACGGTCCTAGGTGTGTTAATCAAACAAGTACTTATCGGATGGGGGCTCCAATTTCACGCAAGTCCGTTGAAACTTGGTTGAGATGCGTGCAAAGTATTTTCACCATCGGATATGCTATGCATGGTCGATTACGCATTCTACAACGTTTTTCCCGTAGTGATATGCACATCCGCAAAAAAACACGCCCTTAGGTATGTTATCTGACCAAGTACTTATCGGATGGGTGAGAACATTTCAATGCAACCTAGGTTAAGGCGTAGGAAAAGTATTGTGCCCATCAGATATGCTTTGCATGTTCGATCGAGCATTAAATACCATTTTTGCCTTAGTGTCATGCACATCCGTAAAAAAACACGCTGCTAGGTGTGTTATCCGATCAAGTACTTATGCAATGGGAGTGCCACTTTGCATGTAATCCAATTCCACCTAGTTGAAGGTGTGTGCAAAGTATTGTGCCCATCGGATATGCTTTGCATTGTCGATCAAGCATAAAACACCGTTTTTGCCTTAGTGTCATGCACAACCATATAAAAACACGGCCCTAGGTGTGTTATTCAAACAAGTACTTATCGGATGGGGGCTCCACTTTGCACGCAAGTATGTTTCAACTAGGTTGAGGTGCATGCAAAGTATTGTCACCATCGGATATGCTTTGCATGGTCGATAACGCATTATACACCATTTTTTCCCTAGTGATATGCACATCCGCAAAAAAACACGCCCTTAGGTGTGTTATCTGACCAAGTACTTATCGGATGGGTGTGCCTCTTTGAGAAAATTTCAATACCACCTAGGTTGAGGCGTAGAAAAAGTTTTTTGTCCATCAGATATCCTTTGCATGGTCGATCGAGCATTAGATACTATTTTTGCTCTAGTGTCATGCACATCCGTAAAAAAACACACTGCTAGGTATGTTATCCGATCAAGCACTTATGGGATGGGCCTGCCACTTTGCATGTAATTTAACTCCACCTATTTGAAGGTGTGTGCAAAGTATTGTGCCCATCGTATATGCTTTGCATCGTCGATCAAGCATAAAACACCGTTTTTGCCTTAGTGTCATGCACAACCATGAAAAAACACGGTCCTAGGTGTGTTAATCAAACAAGTAGTTAACGGATGGGGGCTCCACTTTGTATGCAAGTCCTTTTCAACTAAGTTGAGGTGCGTGCAAAGTATTGTCACCATCAGATATGCTTTGCATGGCCGATCACGCATTATACACCATTTTCCCCCTAGTGATATGCACATCCGCAAAAAAACACGCCCTTAGGTGTGTTATCTGACCAAGTACTTATCGGATGGGTGTGTCTCTTTTAGAACATTCGAATACCATCTAGGTTAAGGCATAGGAAAATTATTGTGCCCATCGTATATGCTTTGCATGGTCGATCGAGCATTAAATACCATTTTTGCCTTAGTGTCATGCACATCCGTAAAAAGACACGCTGATAGGTGTGTTATCCGATCAAGTACTTATGCGATGGGAATGCCACTTTGTATGTAAGTCAATTCCACCTATTTGAAGGTGTGTGCAAAGTATTGTGCCCATCGGATATGCTTTGCATTGTCGATCAAGCATAAAACACCATTTTTGCCTTAGTGTCATGCACAACCATATAAAAACACGGCCCTAGGTGTGTTATTCAAACAAGTACTTATCTGATGGGGGATCCACTTTGCACGCAAGTCCTTTTCAACTATGCTGAGGTGCGTGCAAAGTATTGTCACCATCGGATATGCTTTGCATGGTCGATCACGCATTATACACCGTTTTTCCCCTAGTGATATGCACATCTGCAAAAAAACACACCCTTAGGTGTGTTATCTAACCAAGTACTTATCGGATGGGTCTGCCTCTCTAAGAGCATTTCAATACCAACTAGGTTGAGGTGTAGGAAAAGTGTTGTGCCCATCGGATATCGTTTGCATGGTCGATCGAGCATTAAATACTATTTTTACTCTAGTGTCATGCACATCCATAAAAAAACACGTTGCTAGGTATGTTATCCGTTCAAGCACTTATGGGATGGGCGTGCCACTTTGCATGTAATTAAATTCCACCTAGTTGAATGTGTGTGCGAAGTATTGTGCCCATCGGATATGCTTTTCATTGTCGATCAAGCACAAAACACTGTTTTTGCCTTAGTGTCATGCACAACCATGAAAAAACATGGTCCTAGGTGTGTTAATCAAACAAGTACTTATCAGATGGGGGCTCCACTTTGTATTCAAGTCCTTTTCAACTATTTTGAGGTGTGTGCAAACTATTGTCACCATCAGATATGCTTTGCATGGCCGATCACGCATTATACACCGTTTTGCCCCTAGTGATATGCACATCCGCAAAAAAAACATGCCCTTCGGTGTGTTATCTGAGCAAGTACTTATCGGATGGGTGTGCCTCTTTTAGAACCTTTCAATACCACCTAGGTTGAGGTGTATGAAAAGTGTTGTGCCCACCAAATATCCTTTGCATGGTCGATCGAGCATTAAATACTATTTTTGCTCTAGCATCATGCACATCCGGAAAAAACACACTGCTAGGTATATTATCTGATCAAGCACTTATGGGATGGGCGTGCCACTTTGCATGTAAGTCAATTCCATGTAGTTGAAGGTGTGTGCAAAGTATTGTGCCCATCGGATATGCTATGCATTGTCGATCAAGCATAAAAACCGTTTTTGCCTTAGTGTCATGCACAACCATAAAAAACACGGTCCTAGGTGTGTTATTCAAACAAGTACTTATCGGATGGGGGCTCCACTTTGCACGCAAGTTTGATTCAACTAGGTTGAGATGCGTGCAAAGTATTGTCACCATCAGATATGCTCTGCATGGTCGATTACGCATTATACAACGTTTTTCCGGTAGTGATATGCACATCCGCAAAAAAACACGCCCTTGGTATGTTATCTGACCAAGTACTTATCGGATGGGTGTGTCTCTTTGAGAACATTTCAATATCACCTAGGTTAAGGCATATAAAAATTATTGTGCCCATCGGATATGCTTTGCATGGTCGATCGAGCATTAAATACCATTTTTGCCTTAGTGTCATGCACATCCGTAAAAAAACACGCTGCTAGGTGTGTTATCGGATCAAGTACTTGTGCGATGGAAATGCCACATTGCATTTAATTCAATTCCACCTAGTTGAATGTGTGTGCAAAGTATGGTGCCCATTGAATATGCTTTGCATTGTGGATCAAGCATAAAATACCGTTTTTGCCTTAGTGTCATGCACAACCATATAAAAACACAGTCCTAGGTGTGTTATTCAAACAAGTACTTACTGGATAGGGGCTCCAATTTGCAAGAAAGTCCGTTTCAACTAGTTTGAGGTGCGTACAAAGTATTGTCACCATCGGATATGCTTTTCATGGCCGATCACGCATTATACACCGTTTTTCCCTTAGTGATATGCACATCGGCAAAAAAACACGCCCTTAGGTGTGTTATCTGACCAAGTACTTATCCGATGGGTGTGCCTCTTTGAGAACATTTCAATACCACCTAGGCTGAGGCATAGGAAAAGTGTTGTGCCCATCAGATATCCTTTGCATGGTCGATCAAGCATTAAATACTAGTTTTGCTCTAGTGTCATGGACATCCGTAAAAAAACACGCTGCTAGGTATGATATCCGATCCAGCACTTATGGAATGGGCATGCCACTTTGCATGTAAGTCAATTACACCTAGTTAAAGGTGAGTGCAAAGTACTGTGCCCATTGGATATGCTTTGCATTGTCGATCAAGCATAAAACACCGTTTTTGCCTTAGTGTCATGCACAACCATGAAAAAACACGGTCCTAGGTGTGTTAATCAAACAAGTACTTATCAGATGGGGGTGCCAGTTTGCACACAAGTCCATTTCAACTAGGTTGAGATGCTTGCAAAGTATTGTCACCATCGAATATGCTCTGCATGGCCGATTACGCATTATACAATGTTTTTCCCGTAGTGAAATTCACATTCGCCAAAAAACACGCCCTTAGGTATGTTATCTGACCAAGTACTTATTGGATGGGTGTGCCTCTTTGAGAACATTTCAATACCATCTAGGCTAAGGCATAGGAAAAGTATTGTGCCCATTGGATATGCTTTGCATGGTCGATCGAGCATTAAATACCAATTTTGCCTTAGTGTCATGCACATCCATAAAAAAACACGCTGCTAGGTGTGTTATCCATTCAAGTACTTATGCGATGGGCATGCCACTTTGCATGTAAGTCAATTCCACCTTGTTGAAGATGTGTGCAAAAAAAGTATTGTGCCCATCGGATATGCTTTGCATTGTCAATCAAGCATAAAACACCATTTTTGCCTTAGGGTCATGCACAACCATATAAAAACACGGCCACCTTAGCTAGTTGAGTTTGGTTTGAGACCCACATATAGGGTTTTTCTATTTTCTTTGTACTAGAGTTCTTTTGGCTTTTACAACTAAGAAGAGGAAAACTGTTTTCAGCCTCCACCTGTGTGTGTATTCCCCCATTGTGATTGTGAGAAAGCCTCAAGTGAGACTCCTTCCCTCTCTCCCACTATCTTCACATGGTATCAGAGCCTTGTTCGAGGGTAGGACCTCAAGAAAGCAAACCAAGTTCGCAGTGTCCTGGTAAGAGGACAAGTGTTGCTTTCCTTTTTCGAGTTTGGGAGCAAATCTCTGCAGGTAGCACACACTAAAATTTTTGAAGGTGAACCCCCCCATGCTTGATTTTGATTTTCGTCCCTTCTTTTATTCTAGGCCTGTGATTTTTTTTCTTCCCTCATTGATGATAATCTTTTTAATCCATAGAGACTCCATTAATGATTACGGTTGAATAAAATTTGATGGCACTTTTTCTATGAGGCCCCATGAAGTTTTGTTTTAACCATTAGACTACAATGCTTTCACTATGTTTTAGAAACCTAGATATTTGAATTGGTCAAGTTCATTACTAAATTACCATTAACTTGTTTTTGTTTGATGTGAAAATAATAATGTTACAAGCTATTGAGACCAAGTAACATGAGAAAATGTGTCAGTCCTCTGATTTGAGGTTGTGGAGAATGGCACTAGTGCCACTCTCTCTATGAGGTGATATCGAACGGTACTAGTTTCATTCTTCCCTATGACATGTAATACCAAATGGTACTAGTTCCATTATTCCTACGATGTTGTGGAGAATGGTCCTAGTGTTATTCTTCCTATGAGCTTATGAAGAATGCTACTAGGGTCATTGTTTGCTTGGGTGTTATTACGAAAATTATATTTCGGATATATCTTTCTTAGGATATTATTATTTTAGTCAAGTGTGACTATGGCAAAGTACTCCATAGGAGCGTACCGGACACGGTGGGGGTCCTAGTGGATACTTTGTGTGGCTAGTTGGGGACGCTTGACTAGCTTGTGTTTTGCCATGCTAGATGGTCGGTATTGTGGGTGATTCGACGTTAATACTGATGTCACTAGTGTTATTGGTGTTGTTCTTGATTATTGTGCTTTGACTGTGGTTATGTTGGGATTGGTTGATTCGATGATTCGTTCAATCGATTGTTAATAACTAATGTAATTGGCAGCTTGAGTACAGGTGATGGAACTCATAGCGAGGATTGGAGTTAGTGCAAGGGTACCAATTAAGGTGTCGCACAATGCATTATTTATGGCTGTGGGCCAATTTTGTATTTCTTTATTATTGCAAGTTTGAGCAATATATTTTGGAATGGTGTTGGCTCTTTCTTATTGCTTTCGTAGGAAGAGCTGGGTATTCTCAGTATGCAAGATTTTGAGGCTTTTTGTCACCTACAAATATATTGGGGTTGTCGATTGTAGTATATGTGTAGCTTAGGACCTCGAGTCGTGTTCCGATGAGAGACGTAGGCTTAAGTGTGGCAAGCAAACAAAGTGCATGCATGTGTAAAAGGAACATGTATCATCATGATTGAGGTAATGAAGGCTTTCCCCTTCATTGGGGGTTGCAAGGTTTAGGAGGAGGTTCCAAGGTTTAGAAGGAGGTTCCAGGGTTAGAGGGAGTTCCAAGATTTATAAGGAGGATCCACGGTTAGAAGGAGTTCTAAGGTTTAGAAGGAGGTTCCAGGGTTAGAAGGAGGATCCAAGGTTCAGGGTAGAGTAGATGGTGGAGAACTTGTCTCCCTCGTAGATCATGGAGTTTAAGGGTTGAGGAACAAAGGGTTTAGGGGAAGCATAGGAGTGGGAGAGGAAGAAGGTGTAAGAGCATGGGGGAAAGAAGAGAGAGGAGGGAGGAGGAGGAGGAGGAGCGAGGAGGAGAGAGGAGGAGGAGGAGAAGGGAGGAGGAGAGAGGAGGAGGAGGAGGAGGAGGGAGGAGGAGAGGGAGAGGATGGGTTGCAAGGTTGGAGGAGAGGGGAGGAGGAGTTACAAGGTTAGGACATGCTTTTGGACATGGAGTGCAAGGAAGCATGGACACTTGAGACAATTGCTTGGAATACCAAAGTAGAATCAACACATTGCCCCAAAGAGTGTGGGCTTCATTCCATTATGGGGCATTTATACAAGTTGGAGAGCTTCTCTCTCTGCATGTAGTAATTGTAACAAATTCTCTCTCTACATGTAGAAGTCATATGTAGAAGTTGTAACAAATTCTCTTTCTACATGTAGAACTCACATATAGAAGTTGTAACACATTCTCTTTCTACATGTAGGACTCGCATATAGAAGTTGTAACACATTCTCTTTCTACATGTAGAACTCGCATATAGAAGTTGTAGCACATTCTCTCTCTACATGTAGAACTTGCATATAGAAGTCGCATGTAGAACTTGCATGTACAAGTCGCATGTACAAGTCACATGTAGGAGTTGCATGTAGAGGTCGTATGTAGAACTTGCAAGTTGGATTTCTTTGAGGGATTATTTCAAGCCTTATGCAAGTACAAGTAGAGCTTTGCCGCTACTCTACACACACATTCTGTTCTACCTAAGTCCATGTTGGCACAGAGACAACATACTCTCGGATCCATTTTATTACCCATCCTTGGGTTATGGCTGATTGCGAGCATGTACCTGTGTTGCCATGCTTTTAGTCCAGTGGCTGTGGAACTTGTGTCATGCCAGTCGATCCTGCTGTAAAGCCTTGGCACCATACAATTTTTGCACAGTCTCCAGGTAGCCTATATCCACCATTTTCTCAAATAGAGATATGTGGCATGCTTCTAAGAAGATCACTCTTTGATAGAGTCGGCTTGTAATCTAAGCATCGACTCTTTCATTGGGATTAAAGCTGAGTGGAGGCAAATGGGAATCGAGGTAACATGGGACCTCCAGAATGAATTCCAATGTTTTACATAATATAGCACTTAGGCAAAGGAAGCGATTAATGTTTCTGTGCATTACTTGCTCATGCTGCTGAAGTGCTCGGACCATTGTGACTTGGATATTCCATTCTACACCAGAGTATGGTTCAATCATTGGCCAATTAATGGTTCAATCTTTAGCCAAAGTGTGTATGTTGGCTTTCCATTTTTTATGCCCTGGAACTGCATAGAACTTGGGATGGGTTCTGAGACATGGAGGTGCCCGTAAGTACTCCTTTAAGAAGATTACATCAAAGAGCTTGGGATGGCACCAATCAGGTTCTGGATCCAACTTGCTAATCCAACCTTCACTAATTTGACACTGACAAAAGTTGGTAGGAAAGTTTGTCCAGGGTCCATCCACCTCGAGTTTTCATATCAGGACATTTGCTCCAAAATTCTTTGATGGGGAAACTGGGAAGTGGTATCTCATCAAAATCATACCCATCATTAGAACTTGGCATGGGCGTATAAATTGGATTATCTGGATCCTGATATTCAAAATCAAATACTGTGTCATTTTCTGCTAATGGAAGCACCAGAAGTGTCGGAGGTGATGAGGGGGCAGGGAGAGAATATGAGGACATGGGGGAGAAATATGGCAGAGATATAGTTGCAGAAGGGGGAGCAAAGGGGAGGGGGGAAGAATTGGGCAAATGGTTTGAGCAGCTTGGTAATCCTCAAGGGAAGGATTAGCAAGGGAGGGGGAAAAGCTAGGTGTGAGGGGCTCATAAGTTTGTGACTATTGGGTTAGTTGAAAACGGTGAGAGGAATGAGCAAAGAGACGATGGAGGGAATAGATGTTAGGATGGAGCTTGGGGAAGGTTAAGAGGGTGGTAGCAGTAAGGGTAAGTGAGGTTATGATGTTGGCAGAAAGAGTGGTTAGACATGGGAAGTTGGATGTGAGATAGGCCTTGTCATCTTCCGACACTTCTTTTTGTTGGTGCAATGGGATGATCAGCTACATGGGTGGGATGTCGGTTATGTCGTGCCTTGAAAATAATAGGGATGGCCTTTGTAGAAATGGTAACAAACCTGCAATAACCCTGAGGGTAGGACTAGCCATGAGGTAGACATATGTAATGAAAGCATCCGTCTTGAGTGTTATAAACCCGGCATGTGTAGATAGGTAGAAGATATTTTTCTCATCTTCGGACAAGTCTTGGAAAATTATGTGTAGGGTTTTGGTCCCAATGGAATGTTCCCAGTTGATTGTTGGATTAGCATATATGATCCTGATTTGGAGTTGCTTCCATTGGATAAGCACGCATGCGTTGAGGTGATCTTCCACTTGTAGAGCAGCCACAAGCTCTTGGTACACCACAGTTGTGCATTGTAGTTGGGCGTCATTGGTGTTGTCTTCCAATGCAATTGGAGTTCAAGCTTGGAGATGATTATCTTTTGGGAGTGCATCTCATTCATTTTTTCTTTGTATTGATGGTAGATGGTTGTGTATGCCTCCTTAAGCTTTCTCATTTGCAAGGTGACCTTTGCCTGTTGAGGAATGTCTTCAGTGGTATTGGACCATTGGTCCAAGACTTGTGCTTGTGAAGTGCTGGCCTTTTGAACAGTAGCAAGTTGGTCTTTTAAGATTCTGCAATCCCTTGTAAGCTCGTCAATGCTGAAGGCACGTACTGCAAAAGATTGTTTCATGTCTTCAAGCTTGTCTTTGCAATCCTGCAGCTCTTCTTCTTTGTGAATTAGAGTGAGTCTAGCTTGTGCCACTACCTCCGTCTATTGTGCATGTGTGGATGTCAAGGAGTTATAGTAGGCATATAGGATTGCCATTGTTTCTACTACCGCAGTCAGCTGTGATGCAGTCTGCCTTTCCAATTCTCTTGCATATTCTTCCTTGGCCAAGCTAGTGAATAGTTCTGACATTTGGATCATTTGGCTAGCTTGATGTTGGAGAATGATAGACAGTGATGAGGTCTGGCAATACTGCAGATACAAGTGGTGCCCATGGAGCGATCCCGATGATTCTGTAATACTTGGGGGAGGTTGTTCCAATGGCATTTTAGTCCCTTGTGTACAATAGTCATATTGTTGATTGGGCACTAGCTCCCCTTGTGGCTCATCGACTGGCATGGCATCGATGGGCGGTTTGAGTGCTGATGTAGCCTCAGGCTCTAGTGCCAATCTTTCCTCAGGTTCGGGTGTCGATCTTGTCTCAAGCTCTAGTTACTGCTGTTGGTGGAGACATATTGGTTGCAATTGTGCACCGAGCTATAGCATCTCGTGGGGCAATTCCGTAATCTCAACCTCTAGAATAGGTATTTTTGCTAAGGCATCTGCACTTATCAATGTGATAGTAGAAGAAGTTGGTGGTGGCTCCCATACTGGTGAGAAGGGTATGTCCAACTCCTCAATTGGTTTTGGTGACTAGGGCAGAGTCATTTCTCTTCCTTGTAGTTCCTTTGTAATGATTATAGCTGATAAGTGTGGACTTTTACGTTTTTGGCGTGAAGAACCATCGAGTTTCTTTGTAAAGAAGATGACGAAGTGCTAGACCCAGTCTTGTTTTAGCTTCCTACTCAGCAAAACAAATGTGCAAAGTGGAAGGGAGCAATTTTTGTTGCACTTAACCCCCAGGATTGTGGATAGGAATTGTGCTGCTTCCTTGAGGCGATGGTCAAGCATTGTGCAAAAGCAATATGCCATCTCTATGGATGAGTGTGCCCTTGGTGAGGAGAGACTGTACTTTGATAAACTTTGCATCAGCAGGCCGTTTAGGGTATTTGCCACCTTGTTTTGGCAGTGAGAGAGCTCATTGAATGACTGTACTGTCGAGGATAATGTTGAGTGGGCTTTGCTATACAGTGATTGTACCATACTTGCCGACCTTTGCATTGATGGAGTAGTAAGAATGGAGAAAGTCCTTGATGTCTGTGGTCATGGTAGGACTGTCCCCCAAGGATTTTAGGCTCTCATGCAAATTGCCTAGACCCCGTTGTAAGATGTTGCTTCCTGGGAAAGAGCATAAGTCGATGTGGGTGGCCAGACAAGTTCCAGTGACTGGGCCCCATCAATGGCTATGTAGGCCGGTGGTGACTGGGGTGGCATTTATTTTGCTTGGTCACGCATTGAATCCTCTTCGGAGCTATCGCTTTGGACCACGAATGCCTATGATCACCGTGGTTGAGAGGATGTAGATGGCTACAAACTCTGGAGGGGGTCTCGTTGTTGAGGCGATGGGAGAGGGGAGGGGGCAAGGAGGGGGAGTAAGGGTGGTAGAGAGAGAGAGAGAGAGAGAGAGAGGAGTTTTTTACTTCGTAGCAAAATGCCAAGAAGCCTTAACAGGCTTATCCGAAGCGATCCGCAGGGATCGAACACACACACACCACGACATGAACCAAAGCCTCAACCACCAAGACCCACGCGGGTTTTACAAAACTTGGTGGGGAAGGATGGCTTATACACGAGAGAGAGAGGGAGGGAGAGAGAGAGGGAGGGGGGGAATTAGAGAGAGAGAGGGGGAAAAGAGAGAGAGAGAGAGAGAGAGAGAGAGAGAGAGAGAGAGAGAAAGGGGAGGGATAGAGAGAGAGAGATAAAGGGGAGGGATAGAGAGAGAGAGAGAAGAGAAAGGGGGAGGGAAAGAGAGAGAGAAGGAGAGAGAAAGGGAGAGGGATAGAGAGAGAGAAGGAGAGAGAAAGGGAGAGGGGGAGGGAAAGAGAGAGAGAGAGAAAGAGAGAGAGAGGGGGAGGGAAACATAGTGAGAGAGAGAGAGAGAAAGAGGAGAGGTATGAGAGAGAAGAGGGAGGGGAGGGAAAGAGAGAGAGAGAGAGAGGGAGAGGGAAAGAGAGAGAGAGAGAGAGAGAGAGAGGGGGGGGGGGGGAGGGAAAGAGAGAGAGAGAGAGAGAGAGAGAGAGAGAGAGAGAGAGAGAAAGAAGAGAGAGAGAGAGAAGAGGGAGGGGGAGGGAAGAGAGAGAGAAGAGAGGGGGGGGGGAAGGGGGAGGGGGATGGTGGGGATGGAGGGTGGGGGGAGGGGAGGGGGGGTGGAGGGTGGTGGAATGGAGGGGGAGGGGGAGGGGGGAGAGGGAGGGGAGATGGAGGGGGGTGGTGGAGATGGAGGAGGGGGGGGGGGGAGGGGGGGAGGGGGAAGAGGGGTGGTGGAGATGGAGAGGAGGGCGGAGGGGGTGGTGAGATGGAGGGGGGAGGGGGGGGGGCAGGGTGGTGGAGAGGGAGGAAGGAGGGGGGAAGGGAGAGGGGGTGGTGGAGATGGAGGGGGGGAGGGGGGGGGAGGGGGGGGAAGGGGTATGGTGGAGATGGAGGGGGGAGTCGGGTGTTGGGCAGGCGGGGGGAGGGGGGGGAAGGGTGGTGGGAGGGTGGGGGAGGGGGAAGGGGGCGCGTGTGGAGGTGAGGATGGAGGGGAGGGGGAGGGGTGGAGGAGAAGGAGGGGGAAAGAGAGAGAGAGAGAGAGCGGGAAGAGGGGAGGGGTGAAGGGGGAGGGGGGTGGTGGTGGAGATGGAGGGGCGGGCGGGGCGGGTGGAGCGGGGGGGGTGGTGGAAATGGGAGGGGGCCCCAATCCCGGAGGCAGAGGTGGTCCCCTGAACCCTCTCCAAGCCTTTTCAATGTAACGGGATTAATGAGGAACACATACTAACTGAGCCACAAACTAGAGTAGATAAAGATAGCTGTCATCCAGCTATTATTCGTGGGCGGTGTACCAACCGCATCTCCAGCTAACAAGTCGGTGACATAAATACACAACGGTCACCCTGGCATATCGCGAGTGGAGCTCGATATCTCAACAGGGCCATGTCGACCAAGATGTCGAGCGTAACTCGAAAGGGTTCACGCCATCCATGGCAAGCCCAAGATGTAAGTTGCATGGCTCCCTTGCAAAGACTGGCCACTGATTGTATATGTGCTTCCAAGCTGCACAATCTATGGGAATCCTCAATGTGTCATCAATGGACCGATGAGATGCATGCCAAGTTATCAACTCTGTTATGGATTTGCATCGAAACATGTGTTGTATTCTTGTAATGATCGGAAAGTGTCTCAAGACCTTTACCGGCATCTTCTCACCCTGCAAGTCATCTCTATATCGTTGTTCCCCACACTCCGGATAACTAGCCAAATCTCCATGCTCACGACGAAAGAGAATACAATCATTACGGCAAGCATGGATGGTATCATAATCCATACCCACTGTTGTTAACATCTTCTTCGCTTCATCTCTTGACACTGGCATGGTATTTGGTGTCGGCAACATCTTCTAGAGCAACCTATCACAATTCAAACATACATAGGCTTCGAATAATGATGATTCTCAAAACAAATAATATCCAAATAATGAGTCAAATCAATGTGGGAGCTAACCTCATTAAGATCGAGACACTTGTATAAAACCACCCATACTTTGCTTGTAGATTCAAGATTGAGAGACAAGCCTGTAGTTTAGACATCCTAGCACCCTGGTACAATTGTGTTGATTGCAACTCTCGCGTATTGACCTCAGACTCGGACATCATGTGTACATGTAATGTAGTGCCCCAAAAAATAGAATCGATCATGTCCACCATATCCTCATCATCATCTGGCACATCTGGGAGACTATAGTCTTGCTCAAATTGTGAAGGTATATGCACACCCTTGCCACCATTGCACTCATTGCAAGCGAGAAGTATGACATCAACGTTGTATTGTCACGTGCCACTTGTGGATGTGTGGGGAGGAGCCTGAACAAGTACCCACCGTTGGTGTTGCATGTGGTTCGTGATCATTAGTAAGTCAATGCTATTTGAGTTGGTGATTAATATTGCATACGTACATGACATGAAACCTTGAGACAAGATCTTATATTTACACAAAATCTTGAGACAGGATGAGGAGACAATACAACCTCTCCGTAAGCCACTCTGTGCTCTTGGGCGTTGGCACATCATCTGACGAGCTTCCACTTGTCCCTTCCATCTGCACACCTCCAAAATCACAACATGAGCTGCAAGGAAATCTATTAAAATCCAAAAAATAGCCACCCATGAGCTCCTTCCCTCTCTTCTAACAATAAGTGCCCTGAAATGTCGCTATATAGCGACGCTTTGTCCTATTCTGTGGCTATATAGCAACGCTTTTAGGATATAACCGTTGCTATATAGCTATTGACCAAGGTCGCTATATAGCAACGCTGGGGACTAAAACTCGAATCCCTGCACGATGCCGTCTTTCACATCTCTATTGCTAAAAAAGCAAAAATCGATCCTCCTACCTTATATTCGATGACCTTGCTTTCCTCTTCTCTATTCCGCACACTCCTCACCCCTACCTAGCCCCTCTCCCAACACTTGTGCTCCCTCTCCACCCTTCTCTCTCTTTGCTTGTGTGAAATGAAGTTTTTCAAGAAGGTGTGTCTCTTTAAGCAATGTAGGTTCATTTTTGTGAGATTTCGTTTTGTTAGTGTTGAAGCATGTTTCTCCTTATATTGCTAAGCCTATGTGCGAATTTTCATGCTTGATTTTCAGAGTTTAAGGATAAAAATTGATTTGTTGAAAAAAAGAAGACTTAGCTCTTCTCTTTTTGGCATTTCTCTTCCTCCTCTTTCTCCTTGTTTGTAGGCTTATGATTTCTCCTTGTTTGTAGGCTTATGTTTGTCTCCTCAATCTAATCCCTTTGAAAAGTTGCTTCTCTAAACTCCTCCTTCCTCTAACTAGTTATCTGAAAAAATGTTATGTTTCCTCTTTTTTTAGGGCCAGTCCACGAAACACCGAGCGGGACTTCTCCAAGTAAGAAAGTGCTTCCTCTTTTTTCCTTTTGTTATTTCCGTTATTTGCATTGACATGCAGCTAACGCCGTAAGCGCTAGCTGTAGTGATGGGCGTAGGAACCCTCTCTTCCCCTCTCTTCTCTTATTCCCTCTTCTTCCCCTCTTTTCCTCTTTTCCTCCCTCTTTCCCCCCTCTTTCCCTCATATGCTCATGCATAAGCATAAGCATATCCTTTCTCTCTTTTTCTCTTATGCATATGCTTTTCCTTCTCTTATGCTTGTGCTTTTTTCCCCTCTTCCTTCTCTTCTTTTCCCCTCTTTCTTCTCTTCTTTTCCACTCTCTTTTTTCCTCTCTTTTTCTCATGTTTACATAAGCATATACATTTGCATATGCTTATGCTTATGCATGAGCATATGCTTATGCTTATGCTCATGCTTATGCATGAGCATATGCTCATATGCTCATGCATAAGCATAAGCATATGCTTTCTCTCTTTTTCTCTTATGCATATGTTTTTCCTTGTCTTATGCTTATGCTCTTTTCCCCTCTTCTTTTTCCCCTCTTTTAATCTCTTTTTGCCGCCTACTTCTCTTCTTTTTCCCCTCTTTTCAATCTCTTTTTCCCGTCTTTCAATCTCTTTTCCCCCCTTCCTTCTCTGATGCTTATGCTCTTTTCTCGTCTTCCTTCATTTATGCTTATGCTCTTTCGCTCTCTTCTTTTTCCCCTCTTTCAATCTCTTTTTTCCTCTTCCTTCTCTTCTTTTTCCCTCTTCCTTCTCTTCTTTTCCACTCTCTTTTTTCCTCTCTTTTTCTCCTCTTTTCATAAGCATATGTATTTGCCTATGCTTATGCTTATGCATGAGCATATGCTCATATGCTCATGCATAAGCATAAGCATGCTTATGCTCTTCTTTTTCCCCTCTTTCAATGTCTTTTCCCCTCTTCCTTCTCTTCTTTTCCCCTCTTCTTTTCCCCCTCTTTTCAATCTCTTTTTCTCCTCTTTCAATCTCTTTTCCCCTCTTCCTTATCTTATGCTTATAATCTTTTCCCCTCTTCTTTTTCCCCTCTTTCAATCTCTTTTCCCCTCTTCCTTCTCTTCTTTTTCTTCTCTTTTCAATCTCTTTTTCCCATAAGCATAAGCATAGGCATAGGCATAGGCATATGCTTATGAAAAGAAGAGAAAAAAGAGGAAAAAAGAGAGGGGAAAAGAAGAGAAGGAAGAGGGAAAAAGAGATTGAAAGAGGGGCTCATGCATAAGCATAAGCATAGGATTTCTCTCTTTTTCTCATATGCATATATTTTTCCTTCTCTTATGCTTATGCTCTTTTCCCCTCTTCTTTCTCCCCTCTTTCAATCTCTTTTCCCCTCTTCCTTCTCTTATTTTCCCCTCTTCCTTCTCTGATGCTTCTCCTTCTCTTTTCCTTCTCGTTTGCTTCTCCTTCTCTTATGCATATGCTTATTTCCTTATCCTTAGTCGTATTTGGTTCTTTTTTCACATGCTCCTTAGCCATATTTGGTTCTTTTTTTTTTCAAATAGATTATAAATGGAACAACCACACCCTCACCCATGGGTGTCCTCCCTAAACCCCAAACCGGTTCCCTACGTCGTAGGGATTATAGACATAGCTTCTCTACTAGCTCATGTAAAAGAGAAGATTGCACAAGAGAGCGACTGGTTGAAGTACAACATGGGGGTACGTGCGCTTGGGTGGGGTCCAAGCTGAAGGGTAGTGGAGCAAGGGCGACTGAGGAATGCTTAACACAACCTATGGGAACTCCGTAGGTTGTGGAGAGACCACGACGACTGGTGAAGCCTCAAATATGATTGTGTAAAGGACATAATGGATTGTGTGGAGGCATTTGTGGATTGCGAGTACATAGTCACTGAAGCATGACCACATATTAGAAGAGGTGGAGGATGAGGTTCCCATAGACCCCCACCTAGTGGTGCAGAGGAGGAAACTACCTCAGATAGTAACGCAGAGCAGTAGACCTCCTCCACCATTTTGGCATTTTTGGAGAATGTCTCTTTTGGAGACAAACTTTGCTTTTATATACATAATTTTGGAGATATACATACTTTTGGTCTCTATTTTTTATATATGAAAATCTTCTTGGATTCCACTTGTCTTTCATAAATATTTGCCATTTCAAAACTAGCTCTTGGATTCCACTTGTCTTTCATAAATATTTGCCATTTCAAAACTAGCTTTTCATAATTGTCTTAAGCAAATAATTGTCCTTTCATATTTATCCTTTATGCATTGATGTCATTTCATAATTTTCACAAGTGATTAATTGCCTTTTCATAATTTCTTGAGTTTGACTTTCATAATTGTCTTAAGTAATTAATTATCTATCCACTTCTTACCCGCTCGTGTTTTTTGTTTTTTGTTTTTTGTCTTCATGTTTGTGTCTACGC
The DNA here is from genome assembly GCF_047967505.1 of Dipteris shenzhenensis. Lineage (NCBI taxonomy): Eukaryota > Viridiplantae > Streptophyta > Polypodiopsida > Gleicheniales > Dipteridaceae > Dipteris > Dipteris shenzhenensis. The sequence goes on from NC_141624.1 coordinate 13,943,865, forward strand.
TTGTCCAATCCCCCCAAATTAGACATGGGATCACGTCACATGTCCGATGAGTATAGAAACCCTTGTAGGAGGAGACATCATGATCTCTACTCTCTAAATGACTTTGATTTCACTGAGGCGACACCTCAGGGGCCTACCCTTGTGACTACCCGTGGTCCAACTCCTCTCAAACCTAGCACTGTGACTACCCCTCGGGGAACTCCTTTACTAGTAGCCCATGGCTTTGTTGGGAGTCCCGATAAGTTTGTTGCACATATGACCGATGCGGAGGCAGCGAGATTCTTCTCTTTGCTATCCCAGAGGACGTCAGCAAATCCCTCTCCTACACCAATGGCTGGACCTACTATCCAGTCATCCCCTCTAGCCCCTTCAACTGAGCGGTCATCAACTAGGCGTGCCTATTTTAAGGGAAGGAAGAGTAGGAAGGGTCGCTTATGTAGACGAGTCAGCACACTCACATCCCTACAAGTCTCCACTTGGTCCCGAGACCCAATACCAGTCAGGTCCCTTGCCTTCTCCTACTCCCACTACTACTCCTCGCTCCGTAAGCACTCGTAGTAACACCACTCGCTCTAGCTCTACCGCTACCATGAGTCCTTCTTACCCAAGTTAGGACCTGTCCTATGAAATCACGGCTGCTGAAGAGATAATAGAAAATAAAAAGGGCTCAGCAAGTGATGGCCACCATGAGGCGTTTGATGAGCCATCACTTTAGGAGCGGCATAGCTACTGACTGGCGGTACCAAGATGACAAAAAGAAGCAGGCAGTCATCAATGAATTGAAAAGACAATACCCTAACCCCCCAAATTGGGAGTTCATTTTGGTTTACATGCGAGAGCGCATGGGTGGGGTCTTGAAGCATCGTAGGTCAACCTTACGTACTTCAATCGCAAAGGGGAAGGCTAAACCTAGCTGGGCAGACAAAGCTGACTGGAAGTTTTTCAAGAAGTAGTACAGGGACCATCTCGAACTGTTTGAGGGTCAGAGGAGGGTGGCGAGAAGACGGTTGGACTCTGTCGGTACTTCGCACTTTGGTACAGGCCTCGAGGCAACCGTGGTCAGTCTACTTCTTCTCATTTAATTTATTGTTCTATTTGTTTTATTACATATTGCATGCACTTTATCTAACTCTCATAAATTGGGCCCATAGCAAGCTGCGATGGGTCACCTTCCAACAGACGCATAGACAAGATGCGGGTTTCGCATAGGTACAAAGCCATGGTTTATTGAGCAGGAGGCATTGGGAGCAACGGTCGATTGGACTGAGGTGGCTACTCGCACAGTATAAGTCTACTCCTACTTGTGTAATCTCACTTTTTAAACTGTTTTATCCTCTAAGTTCTTATCTAATTTCCAATTAATATGGTTTCACTCTTAGAATCAAAGCTCGAACGTCCCATCAGCGGAGGTGAGCGGTGATGATGAGGGATTAGGCTTACGTGGCTTCGATGAGGGCCAAGGATCAGGCACAGCTCACGAGGGCTAGGGATCAAGCCAGCACGACGAGGATGGGGACGATGATTCGGATGAGCAGTAGTAATAGTAGTTTGCATATACTTCGACATGTATATGCTTTCTGCATGTCGGCTCGTTTGAGAGATTTTGTATCACCCTTTTCGAAAGGGTAATTTTGTAACAAACAATGTTGTATATCTTTGGCATGTATATGCTTCTGTCGCTCGGCTCGTTTGAGCAATTTTGTATCACCCCTTTCACAAGGGAAATTTTGTAACAAACAACATTCTTTTGTAATTACCAAAAAAAAAAAACATTAGTGGGGCAAAACAGGGTTTGCTGTGGCCCTGTTTAGCCCCACTAATGTTTTTTAAAAGCTTCCATTAATCGTCACTGTATAGCGACATTTACCAGTGTCACTATATAGCAACACTTATATAGTGACACTTATTTTCTGACGTTAATAGTGATGTAAATACCAACCTTTGCGCCCATTTAAAAAAAATATTTTAGTGTACAAAAGGTCGGTATTTCCGTCGAAAAATGGCCTATGCCTTGTAGTGTTGCGCACAGAACTCAGACCCCAAGGGGATGGTAACTCCGCTGATCTCCCCAACCCCCATCTTAACCTTGAGCTTGTGTATCAACGAAATAGAGCACTTGATTATGCCACTTGGGTGAATGGCCACATTGTGATACGAGTAAAGAAAAGCTCGCTTGATTCGCAAAGGAAAAGACCCGGTGAAGTAACTTTCGACCCGGTGTTCGATAGTCCGACTGTAGTTAAGTCAATTGTGGTGGCATTTGTCAGTAGCTTGGTTCATCTCTATCCCATTTCATATATGTTCGAGGCACCGCATAGCCCTCGATTTATGTGTTATTTATCCATTTCTACTTTTTTAATGCCAATATTGGTTACCGGAGATAACTCCATTTAATTATTTCTAGGATGGGAGGGAGTCGGTCTCGCTCTATATTTGTTGATTAATTGCATGACTTTAAGCCAATAAAGCAGCTATCAAAGCTATGCCTGTCAATCAAGTAGGTGATTTTGGATTAGCTCCCGGGATTATTGGTCGTTTTACTCTCCTTCAAACAGTAGACTCTTCTACTATAGTCGCGATGGCAAAAAGAAGAGGCGCCAGTGGACATCCTTGCCTTACCGATCTATTGAGCGTGAAGCCATCGCCGCATTCCCAAACAAGCAGGTAACCTTCTGAATAAACTCGGTCCCAAATCCCAGACGGTCGAGCACCTTCAAATGAAATCCCAGCGTATCCTATCATATGCCTTGTCTAGATCCAGGCCTAGCATGATCGCTTTCTAGCAGCACTTTTGCGAAGTCCAGGGTCATGGCTACGTTCAACACTTTCTCGAATATGTCCCCTTCACGAACCCGTTTTGTTCTTCATCCATCATTGAGTAGAAGAGTTCTCTGATTTGGAGCGCCGTGGCTTTCACGATAACCTTGTAGGAGGTATTGAGCATGGTAATGGGCCTTTAGTCCCCTACCCGGAGTCTATCCTGCTTCTTTGGAATCAGCCTCATCAGGCCCAAGTTCACATCCTCGGAGAGGGAACCATCCTTCATAGCCTCATTCACCATTGCCGTAAGGTCCTGCCCCAGAACGCTTTAAAGAATTCTGCTGTCAGCAGCCTGTTCGGCCCTGCTGGTGCCTTTTCATCTGCTAGCAGGCTAAGTGCCTCCTCTAGTTCGGTGAGCGTGAAAGGGCGAGCTAGCTACGCCCTCTGGTACTCTAAGACTTGGGCTCAAGGCCTTCCATGGAGTTAAGGAGGCTGCACTTCTACTCAGCGTCCTAAGTTGTTGTTTTGCCCACAATCGCACTTAATTCCTTCTAGAACACAGCCACAATGTGCCAGAGATCTGTGAACATCTCTCCTTGCGAATCCTGCACCCAGTCTATCAGATCCCTTTGCCGATTTCTCTTTAAAGATTGGAAGAAGACATTATAAGGGCAGTCCCCTACTGCCAACCACTTTTGTCTGCTCCTAATCCATGCTTGCTCTGCCTCCCGGAGTTCAGCTTCCTGGACTAAAACTTTCATGTTCACCATTCAGGTGGACAGCACTTATCCTTCAAATTCTCGGCAATCGCGATCGTGAGGGCCTCCAGCACCACTGCAACCACCAACCGTTGCCCTTTCAGGGTCGTTTGGGCCTTAAAGTCCTTCTCCTTGGCAATCCAAAGCACACCTTTCACGGCCACATCCCACCGGCCTTTAGGATCTCCATTCTTCGCCCACTGACTTCGACCAGGATCTTCTGCTCCGCCTGTAGAAAGCTTTGGAGTCAAGGAGGGCACTTTGGAATTTGAAGGGAATGTCCTTTGGCCTCTCGCTTTTTACGGGGACCGAGAAGTGCCACAGGATGGGGGAGTGATCGGAGAGAGCCGAGAGCACCAACGACCCTTGTAGAGGGCCTCGCATCCACCACCCTTCCTCAGTGAAGTAAAATCTATCTAGCCTGCCAGCACGAAAATTTGCTCCCTTCCTTCGGTTTGACCGCGTAAACGCCCGAAACCCTACCGAGTCAAGCTCCTTTGCTCCGATCAGACCTCTGTCCATGCACAGGTCCTCCCACGCTTCCTTCTCCTCCTCCACGAGCGTAGCCCTACTGTGAGACCTATCTTCCCGGCCCTTGGTGACATTCTAGTCCCCCCTAAGAATCCACCTCCCCTCTCCTACCAACTCGTTGATAGTTCTCCAGAGTTTTGGTCTCTCCCCCGCCCCATTGGGAGCATACACGCTCATCACTTGAAATTCATACCCTTCCAGCAAGACCTCTACCCCTAAGACACAATCGTCTTCGCTCTTGACAGTTTCCTGGACCTAAGCGCACTATGGACTAACACAGCCGTGCCCCCTCTCCCTCTTGTTGGTGAATTAACGAAAACTATTAAAGATAGTGTAAATTGCACTATCCACATAGGGCATAGGGGCAAACCCTAACCCTAACCCTAAGGGGTTCACATGTATATCTTCATGTTCATTGTCAATACATTTAGTGTATAGGTAGCTATATTGTGTGCACTCCTCTCTCTTTCCTCTCTCACTTCCGATATCATGGTATCAGAGCTAATGGTGCTACACTCCCTTCATGAGTGTCAAGCCCTCCTTGCATGAGGGATCTTCCATTGATAGAGATTTCCATCGAGAGAGAGTCAAGCCCTTGCTTCATCAAGGCACGCAAGCTCTTGCTCTGTCAAGGCACAAGCCCTCTCCGTGAGGCACCTTCATCATCTTCTCTAGCTCTTCTTGTAGAGCTCCTTCTTTTGTCCATTTTAGTTTAGAAAGCTCGCCATTCGGAGCTATGGATAGAGAGATATGTTCATTCGGTTGTTCTCTGTTTCTTTGAGAGATTTCAAGAGGATGAGGGAAGAGAGATTCAACTCTTTCTCTGAGAGAGTAATGAGCTCTTCTTTTGGTACCCGAGATAGAGCTCTTTAAGGGTTTCTTTTGGCCATTCTTCAAGCGACTATTCAAGTCCAACATAGGTGGTTTGACTCAGACGGAGAAAGATTAGAGCAAAGGCCTCATCAACGATCCTACAGCTCGAGCGTCCTCTTCTACACTCTAGTTCGTAGCTCTTAGCGCCTTCTCCCTGCATGCAGCTCCAACTTAGACCCGAAAAGCCCGGCTCTGTCAACAAGGCAACCCCCACGGCATTATCTTCTCAACTATGATAGCACCAAGCATATGCTACTCCAAGGCCTCCAAGCTCCAGCGAGCCTCGTTCTCAGCAAGACAGACCGTACTGCAGCACAGTGGCTCTCCTCCAACGAGCCGAGTTCACGAAGGTGCTCACGGGCCTTCAACAACAAGCGTCTGCTCACCCACAGCTTTAGCTCGACACGACGACTTACTGCGCTTCCAACAGCCAACCTTAGCGAGCCAACTCCAGCTTCCATGACGGCTCCCCAGATATGGCCTTCAACTGCGTCAAAGCTTAATGCATGAAGCGCCCATAGCATCCACGCTCAAGTCTAAGATGCCTAAGCAACGGTTGTAGCCTCAAGTGCTCACCTTCTCCAGGCAACGACTCCGTAGCTACTACCAACGTCTTCCACACAGAGCCTTCGCAAACAAGGAAGGAGTCTCTCAGCCCTCAACAAGCCTCAAGCGCCTTACTACACTGCCAACAGGCTCAACGCCATAGCCCATAACGAGTTCCCTTCACCGGTCGACAGACTCTGCAAGCCCAAGGTTCACGGCTCTAAATCAATGCCTCCCTGCTCCTTGATGTGCATCATGCACCTCAGAGCCAACGAGCTCCGGCTCTAGTCACAAGGCAGCAGCGCTATAACCACTAGAGATCTGAGGGGCGTCTCCTAACATGACCTCACATAACAGCTTGGCCTCAAACAACGGCCATCCTGTTCCACACCAACTAGCTCAAGCGGCACACACGAGCAGCTCCTCATTGCGTCCCCTTAATGGACTCCTCAAACAATGGCTGGCAACAATGAGCTACAAGTTAGTAACGCTTCACGGCCTCCGACGCTGAACTCCTCCAATGGAGAAGGGCACCTCCACACGACGATGCCACCGACGGACGTCCATGCACAGATGTCTCCACACCTCTTCTCCAACAAACACAAGCCAATAGTGCTCTAGCCTCAACGATGTCTAGCTCCTTCACGGGAAACGGCGCCCTACGGTCGACTCTCCAGCATCAACGAAAGTCCTCCCGACAACAGAATATGTAAAGATTCCATCATACGTTATCCTTTGACACGTGGCATCACTTTAGCCAACCATGAAGGGATAGGGTTGGTTAGGTCACTTGGGGGCTTAGTAAGGTTAAGTGACTTTGGCATTGGTTAAGTTAATCTAACCTTGGTTAGCTAGGGTTTGGTCAGCTGTAAGATTTAACCATGGTCGGTGGTCAGATTTAACCATGTGTTAGTAGGATTAGTTAAGATTGTTGCCACATCTGTAGGTCCAGTCACCTACCAACTCACCTCAGTTGCCCAGTCAATTGCACAGTCAGCCTGCCATGTCAGCAGTGCTAGCCTCTTCACAAGCACACAATGCATTTGCCATATGACCACCAGTCTGCCACATCACCCTACAGGACACCTCATCTTTTTTATCACCTTCATGGGATCAAAATTTGGCCATCCTTCCAAGAGCCATAACTTTTGATGCAGGGGGAATTTGGAGGTGATCCAAAAAGAAAAAATGATCACCAGCTCGTGCTCTACACGTTGAGCACATCAGATATTTCATCTGACATTTTCATAGGCCAGCATCATTAAATACTCATCATCGGAACCACCTCCCGATCCATTGCAGCGCATCCAGCACATAAAATGAACAAACTAAAACTCATTTTGCTGCATTTGATGCAATGATGTGTAGTCTAGTTGTAGACTAGCACTGCCATAGAGGAGATCCAACTCCACAAATCCAAGTCAGCTATTGCCACATTACCCGATTAGTTCCCACCGGCATCAATCCCATCGGATCTATCATTGGTATTCACTTTCACACATCTAACACCAGTTCAGTTCTCTTGGCATTTGGCACTTCATCACTCAATGTGACACTTGGCAGTGATCTTCCTCTCGGATTCAGGAGTGTTGCATTCTTCTTGCACGCACACATGCCATCCATGTATAGTCACATTTGTTGACTATTTTTGGCATTGGTTCTTACACACATACATCAGCCTTGTATAGCCTCTTGGCTATGCCCGACACGCAGTTGTCATCATTCTACTACAAGCTTGATCCTTTTGGCACACAGACGTTCTCTCACATGACTAGGTTTTGACCGTTCAGTGTAAGCCCCCCAGTGGTAGCTCTCACATAGTGTTCTCATGGGTAGACACTCTCGTCGGTACACAGGTAAGCCTCTTGCACATAGCACCAGACCGTCTCCATCATGGAGTTATCTGCATCACATAGTTGATGATACACTAGTCATGACTCCAAACGAGATCTGTGAGTGGAAAGAGAACCTTCTTCGACCATTTATTGCCACAGGGTATGTACCAGTCTATGATGCAGGCTCAAGCCTCATTGGCCTTGACAGCTAAGTTGCATCAATTCGCTCGAATTTTTTTTCCGGTTCGAAAAATCATGAAAAATTGCGATTTTCCTAATTTAAAATGAATCTAATGATTTTTCCTAAATTATTCGTATGAACAACTTATTCGTACGAATACATTAAGTTTTTTTTTTTTGAATAATATATTGGTCCATTCAATAGATAATAAAAAAACCACACACTTTCCCTTTTTACAGCTCCTCAATCGGAGCTACAGATCTCAAGTTATGGCCATGGGAATCTCCATGGACATAACATGAGATCTACAACTCGGATCAAGGAGCTGTAAAAGGGAAAAGTGTGCAACTTTTTATTATCTATTCAATAAAGTTATTTTAATTTAACAAAATATTTTAATTTATATTGATATATTTTATATTATAATTACTATGGTATTTATTTAGTAATATATTTACTAAAGCGTTTACTATAGACTTATACAAATGATGCACTACCAAGTTATTGACATTAATAATTTATAACTTTATTTCATAGAATTTATTCATAAAAATTTTTTTTACATAAGAATAAAATTTAATTTACTCACATAAGAAATAAATTTATTTCATAAAATTGATTCACGTAAACTTTTTTCACATAAGAAATAAACTTGTATTTATTACATACAAGAATTACAATTAAAACCCAAACAATTTGCTTATATATTTTTTCAAAAAAGAAAGAACACAAACAATCACATTTCACACAAATAACTTAAACTAATATAAATAAATACACAATTTACAATTTACACAAGAGATCCTACGAACTCTAACAAACAAAAACACAAAAATAATCTACACAAGAGGTTCTAAGAAATTTAACAACAAAAACACAAAAACAATTTACATAAAAGATCTTAAGAAATAAAAAACAAGAGATCCTAAGGACTCTAACAAACAAAAGCACAAAAACATTTTACACGAGATCCTAAGAACTCTAATAAACAAAAACATGAAAACAATTTACATAAGAGATCTTAAGAACTCAAAAAAGAGATCCCAAGAACTTTAACAAAAACACAAAAAATTATCACAGAAAAGATCCTATAAACTCTAACAAACAAAACCACAAAAACAATTCACACAAGAGATCTTAAGAGCTTTAAGAAAATCTCCTAAGAACTCACACATACAAAAATAAAAATTCCATCTTATTTTAGACCTTAAAGATTGCTTGAGCAATCTAAGAGGCCTTCCTTGTTTTCTTTTCCTTCTTTGATCTCTATTGCTCAGCTAGAGAACCAAGCACGAGATGAGCAAACTACAAACAACTCTTGGCCTATATAGGAGAAATTATTCATAGTATTAGCTTTATTCATATGAATAAGCTATTTGTATGAATACTTATTCATACGAATACTTTTTATTCGTATGAATATTGATGGATGACGTGGTGAATTGTGAAAAAAACGTGACATGGCAACGAATTTTTGCTCGTTGTTTTTTCTTAAACGAATTATTCGTCCGAATTTTTCGAATCACAAATTTGAATTTTTCTACTTAGCTTGACAGATCAGATGCAGATGCTCCAGATGTTAGCATGGATCAACCCGCAGTTTATGATCATGCACATTTCTCAGTAAGCCCTCAGCATGAGGCACACTTCTCGGTAAGCCCTCAGCATGAGGCACACTTCTTGGTAAGGCCTCAGCATGAGGCACATTCCACAGTAAGCCCTCAACACAAGGCAAATTTGATGGTAAACCCTCAATACGAGGCAGTCCCATCAATATCAGCTCATACTGATTCTTGTGATGCACATCCATCACCTGCATGCATGGATACGAGTCCATCTACTATCACATCATATGCAGATACTCAGCACGAGTTCACTAGTGATCATGCAGTTATTCAGCAGGTAAGTCCTCAGTACGACACACTCACATCTTTTGCCGCATGCAGAGATATATGCCCCAGCACATTCAGCTCTTCAAGTGATTCCATTCCAGTATCCATTATTACTGATGCTTTCACCATTGACATAGAGCATACCTTGGGCTTAGTTCCCTTTAGCACTTTAGATCAGCAGATCAGTCTTCAGGACATTTCAGCATCAACTCACTCATGTTGCATTGCACCCTTGGATCTAGTTATCACCACCACTTTCGAGCAGTAGATCATTCCTCACGAGGATACTTATGCATTAGTGTAGTCCTACCCTAGTGTAGTAGACATCATCAGGTTCAGCCATAGTGCAACCTAGGGAGACTCAGTGTTTCAGCATGCACTTATGGCTGTAGTATATAGTCCTTACATGATGCAGATTAGTTGTTGGATCCACGACTTCAGATCTGTCCCTTCATCAGCATTTAGCACCACATATGCCTCAGGGACATCTTATGATTTTTCAGTTGTATTTTAGGCTTCTAGGCCTTTATACTGTCAGCTCCTTCTCGACGAGCCTTTGACAGATGCTACATCCCATGCCGATGGATGTTTAGCCATGCACACATTAGATGACCTTCAGCTCATGACAATTGAGCATACAGGTTTGACAGGTTGCCATACCTTGTCATTTGTACGGGCCTCTTCATCAGCAGAGAAGCATATCATACCTGCACCTTCGGCCCTAGATTTTCAGTTCTTGGATCACTTTGTCCACATCAACCATGCGGTCTTCTTATATCCCGCATCATTCGATAGAGACTATACTTCTACTACAGCATACCTCGCACATTGCTATCAGTTCTTTTGGGTTGGTGACACCCTTATTTGTCACAACCTACCGGATTGTTTCTCCATTGCTACATCGACTAGCCTCACATCCAGATGCCTCTTCTACAGAGCAGCTACACAATCCATGATGACTTATGACATGTTCAGCTTTGACATGTTCAGCACGCAACCATACATACCGTTCTTCATGCAGTCATCATTTGATTGACCAGTCTTCGATCCAGGTGGACTTGACTTTCTGCATATTTCCTTCCTCTTCCCTTCGGCCTATCTTATGGGTTTCGTTCCCAAAGGCGAAGGATGACCCACAACTTAAGAAGGGGAAATCCATGATATGTACAAGATTTCATAAGTTGTACTCATTGTACATGCTTCCGCTACATAGTCATTGTGCTCACATATGCACATACTACTCTGATTTCTTTTCAGTTTTAGATGCTATCATATGCACCAAACGAAATCCACAAACACGTCTTGTACATGCACCCTCTACTTACCCAGTGCAATTTAAGAGGGGGTGTTAAAGATTGTGTAAATTGCGCTATCCACATAGGCATAAGGGCAAACCCTAACCCTAACCCTAAGGGGTTCACGTGTAACACCTATTTCATTAATTTTGGACTAGTGCACTGTCCGAATTCGTTTTGTGAGATAATTTTGGATAAAGCATTTAAAAAAAAGAGGCTCTTATAAAACAAAACTTTGAGTCAAAAAGTAAGATTTTAAAAAATCAAATTAGAAAAAATGACGTGACATGTTATTAAAACTAGAGTACATTAAAAAACGAGGACTTCATGTTGTTAAAAGAGACAAAAAGTAAGATTTTAAAAAATCAAATTAGAAAAAAAACTAGAGTACATTTTAAAAAAAGCATGACACATTTGTACAAGAAGTAGATCATATAACTCAAAGCCATATGGTGTTAAAAAACACCTTCCATTAGCTCAGCCTAGAAGATGTCATCTTTGTCTCTCTTGTCTATTACAACTTTACATTAGAGAAGCAAAAGAAGGGATTTTGATGTAGAGGCTAAACCTGCATGTGAGAGAAATGAAGAACAAGTATCTAAAGAAAAGTTAACATTTTTCAATTTAAAAGATGAATATATATAAAAATATTATCTCACCTTCAAAACAAACCATAAATTCACTCTTTTATAATTTTTTAAAAGTATAATATAAAACATGTAAATATATAAAACTCTCTCTTTCCTCTGAACTTTCTCTCTCTCTCTCTCTCTCTCTCTCTCTCTCTCTCTCTCTCTCTCTCTCTCTCTCTCTCTCTCGACTCCTAATTCTCTCTGTAGCCATAGTCAAGACACCTCATTCTCTCTCTTAATCTCTCTCTCTCTCTGACAACTCTTATGTGTTTCCCTCTCTGTCCTCATCCCACTCATTCTCTCTCTTAGTTTATCTCAAGTCTCTCTTTCTCTCCCTCCCATGGCGGCTAAGATTTATCATTCTCTCTCTCTCCCTAGGATTTGTAATTATTTCTCTCTCTCTCTACCTCTCTCCTCTCTCTCTCTCTCTCTCCTCTTCTCTCTCTCTCCCTCTCTCTCTCTCTCTCTCTTAGCCTCTCTACCTCCCTACCTCTATCCTTCTGGCCGCTAGGATTTGTCATTCTTTCCCTCTCTATGTCTCTCTCTCTCTCTCTCTCTGAATTCTCTCTCTTAATCTCTCCCAGCCTTCCTCCCTCCCTCCCTCCCTCCCTCTCTCCCTTTCTCTCTCTCCTATGTCCCTCTTCTCACTCTTAATCTCTCTTTCTCTCCCTCCCCTCTTCTCTCTCATTTCTCATTCTCTCTCTCTCTCTCTCTCTGTCCCTCCCTCCCTCCCTCCCTTGGTGGCCACGGCCGCAAGAAGTCTCACTCTCTCTCTCTCTCTCTCTACCTCCCTCTCTTGGTGGCCACGGCCGCTAGAAGTTTCATTCTCTCTCCCTCTCTCTTTATCTCTCTCTCCCTCTCTCTCTCCAAAAGTCTCCCTCCTCTCTTCTCTCTCATCTCTCTCTCTGTCTCTCTCTCTCTCTCTGTCTCTCTCTCTCTCTCTCTCTCTCTCTCTCTCCCTCCCTCCCTACTCTCTCCCTCCCTCTGGCGGCCACGGCTGCCAAAAGTTTCATTCCCTCTCTCTCCCTCTCTCTCTTTCTCTCTCTCTCCCTCTCTCTCCCTCTCTCTCCCTCTCTCTCTTTCTCTCTCCCTAAGTCTCCCTCCTCTCTTCTCTCTCTCTCTCTCTCCCTCTCCCTCCCTACTCTCTCCCTCCCTCTAGCATAGAAGTTTCATTCCCTCTCTCTCCCTCTCTCTCTTTCTCTCTCTCTCTCTCTCTCCCTCTCTCTCTTTCTCTCTCCCTAAGTCTCCCTCCTCTCTTCTCTCTCTCTCTCTCCCTCTCCCTCCCTACTCTCTCCCTCCCTCTAGCAGCCACGGCCGCCAGGAGACTCTCTTCTCTCTCTTAATCTCTCTCTCCCTCTCTCAGCTCTCTCTTTCTTTCCCTCCCTACTCTTCTCTCTCATTGCTGCCAGGAGACTCGCTTCTCTCTCTCCCTCTCTTAGCGGAGACTCTCTTCTCTCTCTTAATCTCTCTCTCCCTCTCTCAGCTCTCTCTTTCTTTCCCTCCCTACTCTTCTCTCTCATTTAAGGAGCCCCTCTTCTCTCTCTTAATCTCTTGTCTCTCTCCCTCTCTCTCTTTCTCTCCCTCCCTACTCTTCTCTCTCATTTCTCATTCTCTCTCTCCCTTTGGCGACCACGGCCGCGAAGAGCCCCTCTTCTCTCTCTTAATTTCTCTCTTTCCCTCTCTCCTCTCGCCACGTTTCATTCTCTTAAACTTCCCTCTCTCTCCCTCTCTCTCCCCCTCTCTCTTTCTCTCTCTTTCCCTCTCTCTCCCTACTCTCTCCCTCCCTCTAGCAGCCATGGCCGCCAGGAGACCCTCTTCTCTCTCTTAATCTCTCTCCCCCTCTCTCCTCTCTCTCTTTCTTTCCCTCCCTACTCTTCTCTCTCATTTAAGGAGCCCCTCTTCTCTCTCTCTCTCCCTCTCTCCTCTCTCTCTCTCTCTCCCTCCCTACTCCTCTCTCATTTCTCATTCTCTCTCTCATTTCTATTCTCTCTCTCCCTTTGGCAGCCACAGCCGCCAAGAGCCCCTCTTCTCTCTCTTAATTTCTCTCTTTCCCTCTCTCCTCTCTCTTTCTCTCCCTCCCTATTCTCTCTCATTTCTCAAATTTACAAACTCAAATATAAATAAGAAACTAATTAGAATAGAACTCAAAAACTCAAATAAGAAACTAATTTAAAAAGAATTGTAATGCCTTCTAAAAAACCCCCCTCCTCTAGCTGCCACGGCCGCCAAGAGTTTTCTCTCTCTCCCTCTGCCCCTCTTCTCTCTCTTAATCTCTCTGTCTCTTTCTCTCTTTCTCTCTCTCTCTCTTTCTCTCTCTCTCTCTCTCTTTCTCTCTCTCTCTCTCCTACTTTCTCTCCCTCCTTTCTTTTCTCTCTTAATCTCGTGCTATCTCTCTCACACACTCTTTCTCTCTCCTCTCTCTCTCTAGCTCTCTCTTTTTCTCTATCTCTCTTTTCAAATTTAGAACACAAATTTCAATAAAAAATTAATTCAAATAGAACTCAAAAACTTTAACAAGAAACTAATTGAAAAAGAATTGTAAGTAAAGAAAAAGAATTGCAAGACGAATTTTAAGAAATAGAACTCAAAAACTTTAACAAGAAACTAATTGAAAAAGAATTGTAAGTAAAGAAAAAGAATTACAAGACGAATGAAAAAGAATGCAAGTACCTGGAAAAAGTGAACAAAGTAAGGCTCCGCTTATCCTTTCTCTTCCGCTCTTGGTTGCTTCAATAAAATGAGGAGAGAATGAGAATGAATGAATGGAGAGAAGAGTATATATAAGAAAAACTAGCCCACTCCTCCCATGCATAAATTTGAATTTTTAAAAAAGAGAGGGAAATTTGAATTCATTATAAATTTGAATTCAAATTTGTGTTCAACATTCTTCTTGATACTTTCTTCTCATACGTTCCTTTTGAATTCAAATTTGTGTTCAACATTCTTCTTGATACTTTCTTCTCGTAAGTCCCTTTCATTCTTCTCGTAAGTCAAATCTTATTTGTCGCTCTTGCTCGTGATAGTAAGTCAAATCTTATTTGTCGCTCTTGCTCGTGATAGTTCTACTCTTAGTTGTAAGAATTCAAATTTGTGTTCAACATTCTTCTTGATACTTTCTTCTCGTAAGTCCCTTTCATTCTTTTCCTAAGTCAAATCTTATTTGTCGCTCTTGTAAGAATTCGACCTCTCTCCCTCTACTTCTCTCCTCTTCTCTATGTAGTGGGCTCTCTCTCTCTCTAATGGAGCTCCCTCTCTATGCGATGGAGCTCCCTCTCTAGTCGCATATATCTCTCTCTCTAGTCCCATACCTTCCCAACCTTCCTCTAATCGCGTACCATCCTCTCTCCCTCAAGTCTTCTTATCTCTCCTCTCTCTCTCTCCCTCCCCTCCCTCCCCTCACTCCTCTCTCTCTCTCTCCCCTCCCTTTTCCTCCCTCTCTCTCTCTCTCCCTCCCCTCTCTCTCCTCACTCCTCTCACCCCCTCTCTCTCTCTCTCTCTCTCTCCCTCCCCTCCCTCTCACCCTGGCGGTCATGGCCGCAAGAAACCCCTCCCCCCTCTCTCTCTCTCCCTCCCCTCCCTCTCACCTCCCCTCCCTCTCCCAGAACCCCCCCTCTTTCTCTCTCTCTCCCTCCCCTCCCTCCTCTCCCCTCCCTCTCACCCTGGCGGCCGCGGCCGCCAAGAACCCCCCCCTCACTCTCTCTCTCGCTTTCTCTCTCCCTCCCCTCACTCTCTCTCTCCCTCCCCCCCTCTCTCTCTCTCTCCCTCCCCTCCCTCCTCTCCCCTCTCTCTCCTTCCGCTCCCTCCTCTCCCCTCCCCCTCACCCTGGCGGCCGCGGCCGCCAGGACCCCTCCCTCCTCTCCCCTCCCTCCTCTCGCTTTCTCTCTCCCTCCCCTCCCTCCTCTCTCTCTCCCCCCGGCTCTCTCTCTCTCTCCCTCCCCTCCCTCTCACCTCCCCTCCCTCTCACCCGGTGGCCGCGGCCGCCAGGAACCCCCCCTCTCTCTCTCTCTCCCTCCCCTCCCTCCTCTCCCCTCCCTCTCACCTTGGCGGTCGCGACCACCAGGACCCCCCCCACTCCTCCCTCCCCTCCCTCCCCTCTCTCTCTCCCTCCCTCCCGCCTCTCTCCCCTCCCTCCCGTCCTGGTGGCCGCGGCTACCAGGACCCCCCCTCCCTCCCCTCCCTCCCTCCCCTCTCTCTCTCCCTCCCTCCTGCCTCCCTCCCCTCCCTCCCGTCCTGGCGGCCGCGGCTGCCAGGACCCCCCCACCCCTCCCTCCCCTCCCTCCCCTCTCTCTCTCCCTCCCTCCGGCCTCCCTCCCCTTCCTCTCGTCCTGGCGGCGGTGATTGCCAGGACCCCCCCCTCCCTCCCCTTCCTCCCTCCCCTCTCTCTCTCCCTCCCTCCCGCCTCCCTCCCCTCCCTCCCGTCCTGGCGGCCACGGCTGCTAGGACCCCCCCTCTCCGTCCCTCCTGACCTGGCTGCCCCTCCTCTCGACGTCGCCCCTCCCTCCCGTCCTGGCAGCCGCGGCTGCCAGGACCCCCCTCCCTCCCCTCCCTCCTCCCCTCTCTCTCTCTCCCTCCCTCTCGCCTCCCTCCCCTCCCTCCCGTCCTGGCGGCCGCGGCCGCCAGGACCCCCCCACCCCTCCCTCCCCTCCCTCCCCTCTCTCTCTCCGTCCCTCCTGCCTCCCTCCCATCCTGGCGGCTGCGACCGCCAGGACCCCCCCTCCCTCCCCTCCCCTCCCTCCCTCTTCTCTCTCTCTTTTCCTCCCTCCTGCTGTCCTGGTGGCCGCAGCCGCCAGGACTCCCCCCCACCCCTCCCTCCCCTCTCTCTCTCCCTCCCTCCCGCCTCCCTCCCCTCCCTCCTGTCCTGGCGGTCGGCCGCCAGGACCCCCCCTCCCTCCCCTCCCTCCCTCCCCTCTCTCTCTCCCTCCCTCCCGCCTCCCTCCCCTCCCTCCTGTCCTGGTGGCTGCGGCCGCCAGGACCCCCTTGCCCCCCCTCTCGACCCCGCCCCCCTCCTCTTGACGCTGCCCCCCCTTGCTGCCCCTGCCTCTCCACCCCGCCCCCCTCCTCTCGACGCTGCCCCCACCTCCCTCCCCCTCCCTCCCGTCCCTCCCCGCCTCCCCCCCTCTCGCCGCCGCCCCTCCCTCCTCTCGACCCAGCTGCCCCCCTCCTCTCGACGTCGCCCCCTCTCTCGACGCCGCGCCCCCTCCCTCCTGTCCCCCCTTCCTCCCTCCCTCTTCCTCCCTCCTCCTACTTCCCTCCCTCTCTCCCCCTACCTCCGCTCCTCCCTCCCTCTCTCCCTCTTCCTCCCTCCCCTCTTCCGTCGCTCCTCCCTCCCTCCTTGGCTCCTCCTTCTCATCCCCCTCCACTTCCCTCTTCCTCCTGGAGGCCGCGGCCTCCAAGGCTTCTCTCCTTCTCTCTAAGCTTTCTCTCTCTCTAGTTCCTCTCTCTCTTTCTTTCTTTCTCTCTCTTCAAATTAAAAAAAAAAATCTAGATAAAGAATTAATCAAAAAAATTTACAAGTACCTGGAAAAAGTTTGTAAGTTTGCTCTTTCTTGCTTTCTTGCTCTTCCTTCCTTGCTTTCTTGCTCGTCCTTGCTTTCTTGCTTTCTTGCTTCAATGAATGAAATGAGGGGATAATGAATGAAGAAGGAAGACTATTTATAAGAAAAATTAGGTTTTCCTCCTCCTCTCCTATTGGCTTTCCATTCCTCCCCTCTCTCCTATTGGCTTTTCATTTCTCCCCTCTCCCATTCGCTCCCATTACTCCCCCTCTCCCATTG
The DNA here is from genome assembly GCF_047967505.1 of Dipteris shenzhenensis. Classification (NCBI taxonomy): domain Eukaryota; kingdom Viridiplantae; phylum Streptophyta; class Polypodiopsida; order Gleicheniales; family Dipteridaceae; genus Dipteris; species Dipteris shenzhenensis. Next base: position 13,960,942 of record NC_141624.1, read on the forward strand.
GACCCCCATTCCTCATCCCAATCTTCCATTGGCCCTCCCCCCATCCATTTCTTCTTCCTCCCCCATTGCCACCACTCCCATCCCACATTTCCACCATGTCCCATACTCCTCCCATTTCCCAAAATCCCATATTTCCCCATCTCACCCTCCTCTTTTTCATCCCCTATTAACTTCCCTTACTCAATTCACTCCCTTATTATCCTACTCCCCTATTACCTCCCCCTCTCCCATTCCATTCTTCCCTCCCCACTCTCACTTCCACTTCCCATTACTCACTTGCCATTTGAAAACTATTAATATATTATTATACTATTTTTTATACTTATTATCATACACCCCTATTACTTCCCCTCTCCCATTCCACTCCTCCCTCCTCACTCCCACTTCCACTTCCCATTTATGAAGGTGAAGAAAATTGCAGATGCACTTGCTTCCATTGGGTCGCCAGTGGAAGATGATGATCTAGTTTCTGTGACCTTGAATGGTCTAGGAAAGGATTATGCGCAGTTCCGGACATCCATTGCCGTCCGTGAAAAATTTCCAGATTTTGAAGAGTTGTTTGCTCTTCTAATTTCTGAAGAGCAGAGAAATGGGGGTGCATCTTCTTCAGGAGGAACTTCAAAAGAAACTGTCTTCTACTCAAATGCTGGCAGAGGTAGAGGCAAAGGTGGAGGAGGCTGATCTTTAGGCCGTGGTAGAAATCAGAATATGCAGCAAACGCAAGAAAACCAGTCCTATGCAGGAGGACGTGGTAACTCTAGAGGCAGGGGGAGCCTAAGAGGCCGTGGTGGCTGGTAGAGAGGCCAAAATGCAAACAGCAATGTTGAATGCTACTACTGTGGCAAAATGGGTCATATGGCTAAGGACTACTATAAAAAGCAGAATGACATTATAAATGGAAAATTGCAGCAAGGCAATTATGCATCTTCTAGTAGGCAAGGTGATGACAGAAATGAGCATCTATTTATGGTGCAGCATATGACCAATTCTGTGACAAGTGCAGAAGAACAAAATGATGTGTGGTATGTTGACTCAGGTGCGTCACACCACATGACAGGTCATGCAGAATCGATGCAAGATGTAAGGAAAATGGAAAAGCCAGGATTTGTGGAGACTAGTGATGATACTGCACATCCTATTGTGCAGATTGGTAAAATTCCTTTGTCTATGCAGGATGGGAAAAAGAAATACTTGTCCGATGTATTTCATGTCCCGAATATCACCAAGAACTTGGTTTCTGTTGGTCAAATGGTTGAGCAAGGCTTGCAGGTTAGATTTAATCCTCATGGATGCTTTGTTGAGGATATGAAAAATAACGGTCGCTTGATAGCAAAAGGAAAGAAGAAGGGCAGGATGTTTACGTTGGATGTGGACATGCCTGAATTGAGTGCAGCAATGTTTGCACATGGGACCAGTGTAGTTGCAGATATTGATATCTGGCACAAACGCATTGGTCATGTTAATATACAACGACTTAAATCAATGCAAGCCCAAAATATTGTTGCAGAATTGCCTAAATTCAAGGTTGCAGAAATGCACAAGGTTTGTGAAGCCTGTCAATTTGGGAAACAGCCAAGGAAACCTTTTCCTAGGCATGTTCAAGAGAGTAAAAAGCTATTGGAATTAATCCACTCTGATGTGTGGACTACTAAAGCTGCATCTATTGGAGGCTGTCACTATTTTGTCACATTTATTGATGACTTCAGCAGAAAACTTTGGGTGTATTTTATGAAAAAGAAAAGTGAAGTGTTTCGGCATTTCAAAGCTTTTAAAGCTATGGTTGAAAAAGAAACGGGCCTACAAATAAAATTCCTAAGGTCAAATGGAGGGGAAGAGTACCTCTCAAAGGAGTTTGCAAGGTTCGTGCAGGAGGATGGCATAAAGCAGAAATATTCATGCAGTCATACCGCACAGCAAAATGAACTTGCAGAAAGGAAAAACAGGCATATTGGAGAGGTATCTCGGGCCATGCTAAATGAAAAAGACCTACCAGATTATTATTGGGCTGAAGCAGTTGCTACAGTAGTTTACATAATGAATAGGACTCCCACTGTAGCAATACATGGCATGACGCTAGAGGAGATGTATACTGGTAGGAAACCAGATATTTCTCATTTGAAAATTTTTTGTTGCATTGCCTATGTCCATGTGCCAGATGAGTTGAGGTCCAAGTTGGATCCAAAAGCTGAGAAGTGCGTCTTTATTGGTTATTCTCTGCAGCAGAAAGAATATAGATGCTATAACCCTTCTACTCGTAAGTTTACAGTGAGCAGAGATGTTGTTTTTGATGAGATGAGCAGCTGGTATAAACCAATAAATGTGATGATTGATGTAGATGCACAAAATGGTAATGCTGCACAGAATTCATAGCAGCAATCACAAAATATCAGTGGACCTGCAGTGTCGTCTAGCAGTGGTTCACATACTTCGCCATGGACAGGCAGATTGAGATCAGGAGAATCTCCTCAAAGCAATGCAAAGAGTGGTATGCAGCTATCACGAAAAGGAAAAGAGAAGGTAGATCAGCCCATGTTTGATGTGAATGCAGGTCACTCTTATGTGGATGGTGAATCCAGTGGCTCAGAATAGAGCATTAATGATGAGTTGGGTATTCCTTCTGTTGTTACACCTGGAGCAAGGAAGACCAGGGATGTTTTGAGAGCACCTGGAAGTGAGCCTATTTTTCGCAGGTCTACCAGGGTTAGGTATCCTGTGGATAGGCTTAAATATGATGGATTTACAGCCATTCACTATGCCTATATGGTCAAAGTGATACACGAACCAGAACCCACTTCTTTTGAGCAAGCCATGGGAAATGAAAAATGGGAGAAAGCCATGGATGAAGAAATGGATGCCTTGGACGCTAATGCTACATGGGAATTGGTGCCTTTGCCTAAAGACAAGAATGCAAGAGGTCACAGAAACTAGATCATCATCTTCCACTGGCAACCCAATGGAAGCAAGTGCATCTGCAATTTTCTTCATCTTCATGTGTAGATATTGATGCTCATATTTTCTCTCTGCACATTGTGCAACTCCTACTTGAGCTACATTTTCCTGGCTTGCATATTTGTGTTGTACATTTTTGCCAAAGTATCCCATGCCTCCTTTGGCATACTTGCATCCTGAATATGCACAATCATAGAATTTGAAATACTGATAGACAGCCAGTACATAACTTTTCTGGCTCTCTCATGCCATCCTTTAAATGCTTGCATTTCCTGTTGATTGGGAACATTAGGAAGAACTGGTTCTTCATTTCTTGTAATGAACTCCCAATAGCTTTTCCCATAAGGAAATTGGTCATTCTAAACTTCCATGCTTGGAAGTTGTTCTTGTCAAGCTCAGTGACAATCTGTGAAAGAGAATCAGACGCCATTACAGAACACTACAAAATATTCTGTCACTGCAAAAAACACAGCTTCTGCCTCACAAGGGCAAATCTGCAAAACTGACGAAAGTGGTATTTGACCACACAGTCACTTCCTAGTGATGATTTTGCATCAACAGGTAGTAAGGATGATTCTGTAACTCCCAATATCTATGCACACAGGCATACGCTGTAATTTCTACGTCAACTTTTCACCGACCTATAGAGCAGTGGTTGCACAGCAAAAACAAGGCCTTTTTCTCAATGCTTGCGGAGAACTTTCGCCTCCAAAACGGGCCCCAAAATGACCTTGAATCAGAAAAATAAAGTCACCGTGGGCTTTGCCTTGTCTCGCAGCATATAATGCCCTCTCGCCACACTGCGAAGGGCATCTCAATCTGAGACAATGCACTCTTGCACTTTCCGATTGTGCTACCTGTAGAGATTTGCTCCCAAACTCGAAAAAGGAAAGCAACACTGTTCCTCTTACCAGGACACTACGAAATTGGTTTGCTTTCTTGAGCTCCTTACCATGAACCAGGCTCTGATACCATGTGAAGATAGTGGGAGAGAAGGAAGGACTCTCACTTGCGGCTTTCTCACATACACAATGGGGGAATACACACAAAGGTGGAGGCTGAAAACAGTTTTCCTCTTCTTAGTTGTGAAAGCCAAAAGAACTCTAGTACAAAGAAATAGAAGAACCCTATATGTGGGTCTCATACCAAATTCAGCTAACTAAAGTGGCATACTAACTGAGCCACGAACTAGAGTACATAAGGGTGGTGTACCAACCACATCTACAGCTAACAAGTCAGTGACATAAATGCACAATGGTCACCCTGGCATATCACGAATGGAGCTCGATATCTCAACACATGGAGCCCATAGGGACCCTCTCTTTTCCATATGTCCACATCCTCCTTATTCCACATGGAAATTCTAGAAGGATCCCTCTTCACTCCACACTCCTCCACATGCCTTCCACATGCTTGGCATGTGGCCTCTCTTATATTATTGGAACACATGGACATGAGCCCACCTCTTTATATGACTCACTCTTCCTATTTTCTAAAAATCCCATAATATCCCATACACAAATAACTCTCACCCCATACCAAGGTATTTATAATTCATACCTATGGTATTTACAATGATCAATTCCACTCATCCTCTCAATCCCATACAATATCTTAGAAAATAGAAAAAAGTGAGAGCCGCTAGGCTATCACTTGATACTCAAACTCTTATAAAACATAGAAGAAAACAATACCAATGCCAAATAAAAAATATCAATTTTTGGCATCACAATACTTTAGCAGACAGTGCTAGAGCAATGCTTAGTGAGGAGCATCTTTTGAACCAGTATTGGGCAGAACCAATAGCCACTTCAAACTACTTGCTTAATTGGCTTCCTACTGAACTAATACAAGGTATGACTCCTTATGAAGCATTCACTAGACACAAGCCACACATTGGGCATCTTTGCATATTTGGTTGCATAGCATATGCCCACATACATGATGATCATCGCACGAAATTAGATGCAAAGTCACGCAAATGAATCATGGTTGACTATAGTGAAGAAAGCAAAGCATACAAGTTGTATGATCCCATCAATAGAAAGGTCATTATCTCCAAAGATGTAATCTTTGATGAGGAATCAGAATGGAAAACCTCAAACATGTAGGAGATAGACACACCGATTTCACAGTCATCTACAGAATAGCTTGATGAAGAAGAGAAACAACTTGCAGTAACACCCCAGGTAGAGCCATAGCAGCTCAGACGCTCTACTAGGGAAAGCAGACCTCCAGCCAAATTGACATATGCTTAGAAAGGCAAATCAATTCAAGTTGAAACCACCAACTATGCTCTTATGACTACCATCATGGCTACAGAAGAGCCAGTGTTCTTTGAAGATGCAGTAGACAAGTTAGAATGGCAAACTGCTACTATGAATGAAGAAATGGATGCTTTGTATAAGAATAATACTTGGGAATTATGCGACCTTCCACTAGGAAAGAAGGCCATATCAAACAAATAGGTATACAAAGTGAAGTACAATCTGGATTTAAGTATTCAAATATACAAAGCCAGACTAGTTGCAAAAGGATTTGCATAGCAATATGGTCAAGACTATGATGAGACTTATGCTCCAGTAGCAAAGATGGATTCCATACAGTTCTTGATATCACTAGTGACACTCAGTAGATGGAATGTGTATCAGCTCGATGTCAAGAATGCATTTCTCAATGGTTATCTAGTTGAAGAAGTCTACATGTAACAACCAGCAAGTTATGTTGAACCAGGAAAGGAGAATAAGGTTTGCCATCTCAACAAAAGTCTCTACGGCTTAAAGCAAGCACCTAGAATTTGGTACAGTAGAATCGACAAGTATTTTGCTGATCTAGGATACATGAAGTCCAATGCAGATCATGCTCTCTACTACAAAGTTCAAGGGGAAGACATTACTATTGCACTTTTTGACAAAACATGTGTGCCTCAAGATCTATGGAGCACTCTATGGTGGGTGAAACCTATGTGGAAACATGATGAAGAGAGTGCTCATGACATGTATCTCAAGTCAATTAGGTTCCAAGATAGATTAGCTTGGACTCATAAAAAGAATCTTGAGATAGTGCAAAGTGCTTGATTTTTATTACTTCAAATGAACCTCCCTTTTATAGGTGAGGGTACTTACATCCATTTGCTTGCTCACATGTGGGATATCTCCTCCATGCCATGTGGCAACTTACCCTTTCCTCATACCTTTGCTCTACATGTGCTCATGGCACCACAACTCTCAACACCTCCCCTTGGTGCCATGATCCTTTGGCTACTGCAAGGTGGTCAGATGTGAGTTACAAATCCATCACCTCCCCTTAGTGCATACATTGCTACTTAAGGTGGTCAAGTGTGGCTTTTACATGTCAATACCTCCCCTGGGTGCTTTCATAGCTACTCTCAAGTGGTCAGGTTTGATTACAAACATATAGGTAAGGTTGGCAAGGGTTTTCGTTTCTCAATACATTCCATTGATGTCACCTTTTGGCTCATGGCTTGATGACGACTCGTTTGCTTCTTTGTTTGGTGTAGCTACCTGCATGATGCTTTGTTCTTCCATGTGCCTTAATGCTTTGTGTGTGGATGCCATGCTTTCCACTATGGTCATCTCATGCACTTGTGCTTTTGGCATGCTTTCTACATTCATGCGTTGCTTTTTCATTTGTTGCAAAGGTCTTACCAATTGAATTCTTTCAATATTGGTAGTGTCTAATTGCATACAATAATTCTAACATGACAAGCGCATGGAGCCTGAAAAGACGATCACTTTTCCTTTTTGGAGCATGTCCAAATTCTTCCTGGATTGCAAGTTATGGCTTGTTGAAGCTTTTGTGAAGAAGAGGGGCCTTTGATGATGTGGCACAGCGATTCACATGCTGTGCTTACCAAGAGGTTGTGTGCTTTGAAGGCACTGCTGACTGTGCATGCTGATGTGGCTTAACTAACCCTAACTCTAACTTAACCATGGCATATTGGGTTGACCTGACTGGGGTTAGCTTGACCAACCTTATCCATTGGTTGACCCAAGGTCAAATACACCTAACCGTGGTTTGTTTCTATCTTCTATGTGTCTTTTCTGAGACTTTGGAGAAGAGATGGCTCCGTCCATCGATCTAATGGCGTCGCTCATGAAGGAGAGGATCTGTCTGGTTGAAGGTCGTAGTTGTGGGAGCTGCAAGTGCCTGTTGAGCTGCGGATCATGCCCTTCATCATCTGTATTGCTGCCTCTCCCACCATTTTGATCTGAATACAGAGTTTTTGCCTCTAGCTCCGTGCCTGGTTTTGCCTCTTTCGCTGCCCAGGGCCACCTCCATCCTTAACTTTACAGACTGCTTTCGTTTCCTTTCGATCTTCTTTCCCTTAGTAAACCTTTAGTGGCAGATGGCGTAGGAAGCTGTAGGAGCCTCAGACTCGCTGGCTGCTGTGGTGTGTTTAGACGTTGGAGAGGCTGTTCGATGAAGCGAGGGACAACCATGGCCCGGCTACACTAATTCCAACGAGAGGCACGTAATAGAAGGTGAAGTGTAGGTTGGAGTGCCCGGGCATTCGGGTGGGATTCGTCTGCTACTGGAGAGTGTCGTTGGCGGCAGCTACTAGGAGCTCACGTTGGAGGAGCTGTTGAGCCACTCTAGCTCTATCGGCTGCCTTGCTGGAGTGGCTTGTTGGAGTCGCTAGAGCTTTGCAGTCATTTAGTTGACTGTTGGCTGCCTATTTGCAGGAGCATCTTGTTGATATGAGCCATTGCGCACTGTCTGTTGGAGGCCTTTGCTCACTGATAGGCAGAAGGTTCGTTGTTGTAGCAGCGAAGCTATGGTGGCCGAGAAGCTGATTTACAGGCTGCCTACTCGTAGATAACGATGTTGATGGTTGTAACTTGGTCATTTGAGTGTAGCGCCTCAGGGCTGGTAGTGTAGGCAAACGAGAAGTTGTAGATAGGCATTGCCTTTGCTGGATATGGAGCCTATGTTGCAGTGAAGCGTGGGAGAGTGAAGGCTTTGGAGGCTCGTAGTACTTGCACTTTAAGGCACGGATTCAGGAGTAGAGCTATGGAGGCTCGAGAAGCACATTTCTGATCCTCTCTCCCTATCATTTTTTTTTTCACAAGAAAAATGAGGACGGAAAATCTCTCTCAGCAAGAAACACTCAAGCTCACAATGAACTCAACTCTCTAAATGAAGAACTCAGAGATCTAAAACTAATCTTACATTCTAAAACTAATCTAGGAATGGGAGCAATCCTAGTGAACTACTAATGAGCTAAACTAGGAGAGCTAAACCTATGCTCTGATACCATGACAAAACATGTGTGCCTCAGGATCTATGGAGCACTCTATGGTGGGTGAAACCTATGTGGAAACATGATGAAGAGAGTGCTCATGACATGTATCTCAAGTCAATTAGGTTCCAAGATAGATTAGCTTGGACTCATAAAAAGAATCTTGAGATAGTGCAAAGTGCTTGATTTTTATTACTTCAAATGAACCTCCCTTTTATAGGTGAGGGTACTTACATCCATTTGCTTGCTCACATGTGGGATATCTCCTCCATGCCATGTGGCAGCTTACCCTTTGCTCATACCTTTGCTCTACATGTGCTCATGGCACCACAACTCTCAACACTTTTGTATGTAGATGATCTGATTTTGATCGGAAGCAAGGATAGCTTCATCAAAAAACTAAAACAAGACTTATCTGCAGAGTTCGACATGAAAGATCTTGGACTTATGCATTATTGTGGAATTGAGTTCTGGAGAGATTTAGATAGCACATTCATGAGTTAATATGTTGACAGTCTCCTGGAGAGGTTTCACATGGCAGATTGCAAGATTGCACCACTCCCATGGAACAAAATTTTTTACAAAAGATTCAGAAAAGCCTACAGTCAATGATAGGTATTATAGGCAACTCATCGGATCTCTTATATATCTGACCATCACACGGCTAGATATTTGTTATGTAGTAAGCTCAGTGGCAAATCCAAAACAGTCTCACTGGAATGCAGACAAAAGAGTCTTAAGATACATAAGAGGTACAAGACAGTTTGGGATAGAATACAAAGGAAGTCATCCACGGTTGCATGGGATATTGTGACAGTGACTATGTCGGAGATCAGGAGACCAGGAAATCAACACAGGGATGTGCATTTTTCCTTGGTCAAGGTGCTATATAATGGTTGTCAAACAAACAACCAATTGTTTCTTTGTCTTTAGTTGAAGCAGAATATAGAGCACTCACTACAGGTGCATGTGAGGCTATATGGCTCAGAAGACTATTTTTAGAAATAGATTACTTTGATGAGTCAAATCCAACAACAATATACTGTGATAATCAATCAGCTCAAGCATTGGCCAAGAATCTAGTATATCACTCCAGGACCAAGCACATTGATGTCAGAGATCACTTTATCAGAGAAAGAGTGTTACTTGTGACATCACATTGTAGCATTGTGATAGCAAAGAGAATGTTGCAGACATCTTTACCAAACCACTTGGTAAAGAGATTTTCGAGAAACACCGACTAGCTCTTAGTTTGACGCAAAGGAAGGACATTCCCATTAAAGGGGTGTGATGGAATGTAATGCTAAGTCCTTCTTCAATTCCCCAGAATCATCATCTTGAGGGAGGGCCTACTTCATGATGTTGATCTTGAGAGAAGGTGTTGAGAGTTCATGTTCAACATCATGTGATCATGTGTGCATAGCACCATCATGTGATCATATGTGCATAGCACTAACCTTATAGAGTGCTATAAAGGAAAGGGTTAGATGCCCTAATCCTAACCCTAAATGGGTTTGTATATATTCTACATTATGATACCCCCCATTTTGAGCTATCAAATTGAAAAAAAATCCAAATAAGAAATTACATATTTTTGGAAAAAAATGCAAAAAAGTTCAAAATCTACAAACTTTTTTTGAAAAACCCTCATTTTTTAATATTAATTTTGAGAAAAAATAAATTAAGAAAACCCCCATTTTGAGGTATAAAATTGGAAACCCCCATTTTGAGGTATAAATTGAAAACATCTTACAAAATTGAAATTATGTTTTTTGGGAAAACTTTTATCAAAAAATCAAATTGTAGAACCTTTTTCTTAGTAACCCTCATTTTTAACTATTAATTAATACCCATGACAATACCATTCAAGCATCCAAGCAACAAGTGATGATGAATTGGACATTCAAACAAACTAGTTACCTATTTGTACTTAACACATTTGTAAAGGCAGAATTGAGTTATTGAAAAGGCTGCATGTCAGACTCCTTTGTACAAAGACTCATGGAGAGCAATATTTCTTGTAAACATATGACATTGTAAAATTGCAAGCATAGCTATTACTATTTTTGGAGCACATTTAAAGAGTCTTCTATGCCTCTTGTCTATTTTAACCTTTAAATTTTTTGGGACTTCAAGAGTGTTATAGTTTCTACATCAAATTTTAAGTGCATTCTTTTGGATTAAATTATATTAATAAGTCTTTATTTTGAAAGTGATTTTTCATGGATTTGAATTAATAACTCATGATTTTCTTAAAACGTGAATAGGATTGTTAAAAGGAAGAAGTACAAAAGTAGGATTTAATCGAAGTTTTTGCATTAGTAGTGCACCATTATAGAGATAGATTGCGAATTTTATTATGTGGAAATGATAGTGCAAAAAAGTGAACTTTTGATTCTCGAATGATATTTTCATAAAATTTTCAATTGGGAAGGATTTTTGGGATTAGAAGAGTAGACATATGAGTCCAAAATTAATTAAATAAGTGTTCAATGCACAAGTTATTGGTCATGCAAGATACCTACATATAAAAAATTCCTTGAACCTCACCAAAAATGGCTACGCCAAATCAAACAATGAACCTTTCATAATATTTCTTTGTTTTGAATTATTTTTCATAATGACCAAGTTTTCAATCATAGTTGCATCATATGCTTCTTGATGCATTATTTAACATAATGACCAAGTTTGCAATAATAGTTGCATCATATGCTTCTTGATGAATTTCCACTTTCTTGGACATTTCCTCTATGTGAAGGATTGACTTAGTGTTGACAATTTCAACTTTGAATGTATTGCTTGTTGCATTGATTTATGTTTTAATAGTGATGCTAATGCTGACATTGATGTTATTGTCAATGTCCACCTCTATGCAGTGACCTACCTCTTTGAGCCACTTTACCTACTTTCGTTTCAGGTGGCAAATGCTTCCTCACCTATGTAACCTTCTCTATCTTGGAATATTGCTTGTATCCCCTACTTTGGAAAATATTCAACACCACCCCCCTTACCCCCCCTTCTCTCTCTCTCTCTCTCTCTCTCTCTCTCTCTCTCTCCTTCTCTCCTTCTTTCCCCTCCCTTGTTCAAATATTGTTGGAAATCAATGCATATGACTAAGATTTCTCCTCACAAACTGAAATAATCAGAGCTTGAATCCTCGGGGGGGTCACTACGTATAAACCCTCTATACCACGTGCGTTCAAGGCCTATTTCTAAAATCCCTTATCTGTAAATTTTTCATTAATAAAATGTACCCCTTTTCTATACAAATCTGTAAATTTTTCCCAAAACTATTTTAAATAGTCCCTTATGTATATTTATTTATGTAAATTTTAGAAATAAAAAATATCGTTCTGTTGAACTCACGTGATAGGGTTACATATGATGAGTGACCCCCCCGAGCTTGAATCTCACATAAAATATTACGTAAATATGAAAACATGAGTATTTTTTGCAACGCACAAAAAATAGTTATATTACCTTGAACAAATGACTCAACTTTTGTTCATCTCATCGAGCTTGTTGTAGCTTACAAGAAATAGAAGATATAACTAAAGAATCACAATAACACTACTATACTCATGACCAGTTGTTGCGACTTTATGAACTTAAAAAAGACTTGAGATGATGCTTGAAGTCCAATGCCTAGATGTCCATATTGATAGCCAAGAGGAAACTTCAAGCAACTATTCAAAGGAATCCTCCACTCTCATGAAGACACACCCATGAACTTGGGAAGATCACTATAGTATAAACCCTATATATCACATGTGTTCAAGGCCAATTTGTAAAACCCCTTATCTATAAATTTATCTTATGGACCACCATGAACACTTATGCACATCCCATATTTGATACTAGTATCTCAAGCCTTTCCTAAATATGCTCTGTGCCAGAGGAAGGTTAGCTAGAGAAGCTGAATACACAATCAAAGTTAATTCCAGAGGAGATAAGAGAGAAAAAGAGAGGAGATAAGAGAGAAAAAAAGAGAAAGTGAAAAGAGGAAAAGTGGGGATAAAAGAGAGGAAAAGTGGGGATACAAAGGCTTCGAATAATGATGATTCTCAAACATACATGATGATTCTTAAAACAAACAATATCCAAATAATGAGTCAAATTAATGCAGGAGCTAACCTCATTAACGCCGAGACACTTGTATCCGACCACCCATACTTTACTTGCAAATTCAAGATTGAGAGACAAGCACATAGTTTAGACATCCTAGCACCCTCGTACAACTGTGTTGATTACAACTCTCGCATTTTGACCTCAAACTCTGACATCATGTGTACATGTGATGTAGTGCCCCTAAAAAAAGAATCCATCATGTCCACCATACCCTCATCATCATCGAGGAGACTATAGTCTTGCTCAAAGTGTGAAGGTATATGTGCACCCTCGTCACCCTCCTTATCCTGTTTCAAGATTTTGTGTAAATATAAGATCTTGTCTCAAGGTTTCATGTCATAATGGTATCCAATATTAACCACAAACTCAAATAGCATTGACTTATCGATAATCCATCACCACGTGCAACACCAACGGTGGGTACTGGTTCGGGCTCCTCCCCATACATCCGCAAGTGGCGCATCAGAATATGATGTTGATGTCGTACTTCTCGCTTGCAATGAGTGCAATGACAATACCTCTTCGTAAGCCACTTTGTGCTCTTGAGCATTGGTGGATCATTTGATGAGCTTCCACGTGTCCCTTCCATCTGCACACTTTCGAAATCACAACATGAGTTGCAAGGAAATCTATTAAGATCTAAAAAATAGCCACCCATGAGCTTCTTTTCTCTCTTCTAATAATAAGTGCCCTGAACCGTCACTATATAGCGACTTTTTGCTTTGTTCCATCGCTATATAGCAACTCTTTGCCCTGTTTCATCACTATATAGCAATGATTTTTGGATATAAGCGTCGCTATGTAGCGACTGACTAGGTCGCTATATAGCGATGCTGTGGGCTTAAACTCGAAACCCCGTGCCACGATGCTTTCTTTAGCATCTCTATTGTGGGAAAAGCAAAAATCTCTCCTCCCACCTTATATTCGATGACCTCACTTTCCTCCTCTCTATTCTCCACTCCTCACTACTACTCAGCCCCTGTCCTAACACTTGTGCTCCCTCTCCACCCTTCTTCCTCTTTGCTTGTGCGAAAAGAAGTTTTTCAAGAAGGTGAGTCTCTTTAAGCAATGTAGGTTCGTTTTTTGTGAGATCTTGTTTTGTGAGGGTTGAAGCATGTTTCTCCTTGTATTGCTAAGGCTATGTGCTAGTTTTCATGCTTGATTTTCAAGGGTTAAAGACAAAAAACGAGATTTTGTGAAAGAAAGAAGACTCACCTCTTCTCTTTTTGGTATTTCTCTTCCTCCTCTTTCTCCTTGTTTGTAGGCTTATGGTTTCTCCTTGTTTGTAGGCTTATGCTTGTCTCCTCAATCTAATGCCTTTGAGAAGTTGCTTCTCTAAACTCCTCCTTCCTCTAACTAGTTATTTGAAAAATGGTATGTTTTCTCTTTTTTGTAGGGCCAATCCACAAAACACCGAGCGGGACTATTCCAAGTAAGAAAGTCCATCCTCTTTTTTCCTTTTATTATTTTTGTTATTTGCATTGGCCTGCAGCTAGTGCCTTAAGCGCTAGTTGCAATGATGGGCATAGGAACCCTCTCTTCTCCTATTCCCTCTTCTTTCCCTCTCTTCCTCTCTTCCTTCTCTTCTTTTTCCCTCTTCTTTATCCCCTCTTTCAATCTCTTTTTCCCCTCTTCCTCCTTTCCTTCTCTTCTTTTTCCCCTCTTTCAATCTCTTTTCCCCTCTTCCTTCTCTTATGTTTATGCTCTTTTTCCCTCTTCTTTTTTCCCTCTTTCATCCCCTCTTTCAATCTCTTTTCCTCTCTCTTTCCCCCTCTCTTTCCCCTCTCTCAATATCTTTTCATAAGCATATGTATTTGCCTATGCTTAAGCTTTCTCTCTTTTTCTTTTATGCTCATATGCTCATGCATAAGAATAAGCATATCCTTTCTTTCCTTTTCTCTTATGCTTATGCTCTTTTTCCCTCTTCCTTATCTTATGTTTATGCTTATGCATGAGCATATGTCTCCTTCTCCTCTTTTCCTCTTTTTCTCTCTCTTTCTCCCCCTCTTTCCCCTCTTTCGATCTCTTTTCATAAGCATATGTATTTGCCTATGCTTAAGCTTTTTCTCTTTTTCTTTTATGCTCATATGCTCATGCATAAGAATAAGCATATCCTTTCTTTCCTTTTCTCTTATGCTTATGCTCTTTTTCCCTCTTCCTTCTCTTATGCATGAGCATATGTCTCCTTCTCTTATGCCTATGCCTATGCATGTCCTTTTCCTTCTCCTTCTCCTTTTCTTCTCTTCTTTTTTCCTCACTTTCTCTCTTCTTTTCATAAGCATATGCGTATGCCTATGCCTATGCATATCCTTCTCCTATCTTTCTCTTCTTTTTTCCTCTCTTTTTCTCTTCTTTTCATAAACATATGCCTATGCATATCCTTCTCCTTTCTTTCTCTTCTTTTTTCCTCTCTTTTTATCTTTTTTTCATAATCATAAGCCTATGCCTATGCCTATGACCTTCTCCTTCTCCTTCTCCTTTCTTTCTCTTCTTTTTTCCTCTCTTTTTCTCTTATTTTCATAAGCATATGCCTATGCCTATGCCTATGCATATCCTTCTCCTTTATTTCTCTTTTTTTTTTCTCTCTTTTTCTCTTCTTTTCATAAGCATATGCCTATGCCTATGCCTATTCATATCCTTCTCCTTTCTTTCTCTTCTTTTTCCTCTCTTTTTCTTTTCTTTTCATAAGCATATGCTTATGCCTATGTCTATGCCTATGCCTATCCATGTCCTTCTCCTTCTCCTTCTCCTTTCTTTCTCTTCTTTTCATAAGCATATGCCTATGCCCATGCCTATGTCTATGCTTATGCTTATGCATGAGCATATGCTCATATTCTTATGCATAACCATAAGCATATTCTTTCTCAATGTATTCTCTTATGCTTTGTCAATGCATTCTCATATGCTTTCTCAATGTATTCTCTTGTTTTTTGGCTTTTGTTTTCGTATTTGTGTCTATGTTAGACATGGGATCACGTCGTACATCCGATGAGTATGAAAACCCTCGTAGGCGGAGACATCATGATCTCTATTCTCCAGAGGACTTTGATTCCCCTCAAGTGACACCTCAGGGGCCTACCCCTGCAACTACCCTTGGCCTGACTCCTCTCAAATGTAGCACTGTGACTATCCCTCGGGAAACTCCTTTGCTAGTAGCCCATGGCTTTGTCAAGAGTCCCGATGAGTTTGTGGCATAGATGATCGATGAGGAGGTAGCGAGATTCTTCTCTCTACTATCCCAAAGGACCTTAGCAATTCCCTCTCCTACATCGACGGCTGGACCTACTGCCCAGTCCTCCCCTCGTGCCCCTTCCACTAAGGGGTTATCACTTGGGCATGCCCATCATAAGCGAAGTAAGAGTAGGAGGGGTCGCTTATGTTGTGCTGACTCAGGAGATGTAGACAAGTCAGCACACTCACATCCCTACAGGTCTCCACTTGGTCCCGAGATGCAGTACCAGTCAGGTCCCTTGCCCTCTCCTACTCCCACTACTACTCCTCGCTCTGGAAGTGCTCGCACAAACACCACTCGCTTTGAATCTGCCACTACCATGAGTCCTCCTTACCCAATTGAGGACCTGTCCTATCAAGAGATAATAGAAGATAAAAAGGGGAAAGCAGTGATGGCCACCATTAGACAGTTGATGAGCCACCACTTCAAGGGTAACATTGCTACTGATTGGTGCTATCAAGATGACCAAAAGAAGTAGGCAGCCGTCGATGAATTGAAAGAAAAATACCCTAATCCCCCAAATTGGAAGTTCAATGAGAATTACATGTGAGAGTGCATGGGTTTGGTCTTGAAGCATCGTAGATTGATCAACCTTGCGTACTTCCATCGCAAAGGGGAGGGCTAAACCAAGCTAGGCAGACAAAGCTAATTGGAAGTTTTTCAAGAAGCAGCCATCCCAAAATGTTCGAGGGTCAGAGGAGGGTTGCAAGGAGACGGTTGGATGCCATAGGTACTTCACACTTCGGTGCAGGTCAACAGTTGGCATTCGAGGCAACCGTGGTAAGTCTACTTCCTCTCATTTAATGTATTGTTCTATTTGTTTTACTACATATTACATGCACTTTATCTAACTCTCGTAAATTGGGTCCACAACAAGTTGCGATGGGTCCCGCCTTCCTAAAGATGTAGAGACATGATGCGCATTTTGCATAGGAACAAAGCCGTGGTTTATTGAGCAAGAGGAAATGGGAGCGACGGTCGATTGGGCTGAGGTGGCTACTCACAGAGTATAAGTCTACTCCTACTTGTAATCTCACTTTTTAAATTGTTTTATTCTTTAAGTTCCAATCTAATTTCCAATTGATATGGTTTTACTCTTAGAGTCAAAGCTCGAGTGTCCCACCACCAGAGGTGAGTAGTGACAAGGGCCTAGGATCAGGCACAGCTCACGGGGGCCATGGATTAGGCGTAGCTCATGAGGGCCAGGGATTTAGGCCAGCAAGATGAGGATGAGGAGGAGGAGGATGATTCGAATGAGTAGTAGTAGTAGTAGTAGTAGTTTGCATATACTTCACCATGTATATCCTTTTGTATATTGTCTCGTTTGAGCGATTTTGTATCACCCTTTTCGAAAGGGTAATTTTGTAACAAACAATGTTGTATATCTTCAACATGTATATGCTTTTGTCACTCGATGGGTTCATTTGAGCGATTTCGTATCACTCGTTTCGCAAGGAAAATTTTGTAATAAAAAACTTTTTTTGTAATTACTAAAAAAAAAACATTAGTGGGGCAAAACAATGCTTGATGTGGCCCTTTTTAGCCCCACTAATGGTTTTTTTTAAGTTCTATTAATCATCACTATATAGCGACGTTTATCAGTGTCGCTATATAGTGACGTTTACCAGATTTGCTATATAGCGATGTTTATTAGCGTCGCTATATAGTGATGCTTATATAGCGACTGTTCTTTTTCGATGCTTATAATGACATCAATAACGACCTTTGCGCTCGTTTAAAAAAAAAAGTGTAAAAAATGTCGATATTTTCGTCGGAAAAGGGCCTATGCGTTGTAGTGAAAAGGCTAGATTTGGAAGCATGAGTATGCTAGCAATTTTCTTTTTGAAAAATTCATGAAGTTTTGGATTTTAGAATCCACTATGTTGACAAGCGTGAACATAATGATATTTTTGTCTAAAAAAATGTAAATTTTTGTCAATAGAACAAAATTTTCATATGAAAAAAGATGAATTTTGATTTATGAATGAACAAAAATATCGTTCAAAAAACTTCATCACGTAAAACTTTCATCGACGAAAATTTTTCGTTGATGAAATTTTTTTCTTGTCGATGGAAATTTCAATCCGTCGACGGATTTTTTTTCCGTTGATGAATATTGGGATTCTAGAATCTAGTGGAATTCTAGGGAAAAAAATTTCCATCGATGAAATTTGGGATTCTAGAATCCCACTGGATTCTGGAATCCCAAAATTCATCAACGGACAAAATTTTTGTCGACAAAAATTTTCTGTTAATGAAAGTTTTACGTGATGAAATGTTTTTCCTTATACTAGAATGACATTTGCATTCACTCATGTTAGAAATTTTCCTTTTTTCAGAAATTTTTATCCGTTCAACTTTAACACAAAAAAGTGGATTCTAGAATCTAGATTTACATCATTTTTAAAAAGGACAACAATTTTCATCTTCAAGATTCATATTTAGATCAAAATAAAGTAAAATACTAAATTGTACTACTCACAATCGTCTAAAATTTGACCGTTCAGATATTTGATTTTCTTTCTACATCTATCGAAATATTTTCTTTCAACAAGCCTCTTCTTTGTCTATGATGACATATACCTACTTATCTTATAACCACACATATTCTCTAATTCAATGATAAGGATGAACTTCAATGATTGGGATGAAGTTTTCGTAGAAGAAAAAGCACATTTTTGTAATACTAAGTAAGTAATGTATTATACTTTATGTAGACATGCATGAATTATTAGTAGTTTCAAAGAATATTAGAACATATCATTGATCTTGTTTTTTCAATTTGTCACTTGATGTGAAAAGTAGAAACTTTTTCATCTTTCAATTAGCAATATGTACATTTTTCAAAAGAAGTTTGAAACTATGCTTACTTTGTACACGTTCTGAAAATAGTTCTCATTAATGTCTCCAAAAGATTGTAAAATTGATCAATATTTAAGACTGGTGAAAAATCATAATAGCTTGTTGCAAACGACAACTCATGACTCGTTGTTGAGGGGCAAACAGATAAATTAGAGAGGGATAATTGACAACCAGAGGGGTGAGGGACTAACAAAGAGAGAGAGAGAGAGAGAGAGAGAGAGAGAGAGATAGAGAGAGAGAGGGAGAGAGAGAGAGAGCTGACACAGAGAGAGAGTGTGAGAATTGAGAGAGAGAGAGAGAGAGAGAGAGAGAGAGAGAGAAGTGAGAGACATATGGAGAGAAGTGAGAGGGAGTACTGAGAGGGAGAACTGAGAGAGAGAGAGAGAGAGAGAGAGAGAGAGAGAGAGAGGCAGACAGATAGACATAACTGAGAGAAAGAGAGGGATATTGAGAGAATTGAGAGGCAGAAGTGAGAGGGAGAGAAATGTATGAGAGAGAGAGAGAGAAAGAGAGAGAGAGAGAGAGAGAGAGAGAGAGAGAGAGAGAGAGAGAGATGGAGAGAAGTGAGAGGGAGGACTGAGAGGGAGAACTGAGAGAGAGAGAGAGAGAGAGAGAGAGAGAGGTAGATAGACAGATAGACAAATAGACAGAACACACAGAGAGAGAAAGAGAGAGAGAGAGAGAGAGAAATAGATAAAGAACTAACACACACACACACACGCGCGCGCACGTGCACACACACACACACACATAGGGGGATATGGAGAGAACTGAGAGGCGTCTCCCTTAAGTATGGAGACTTTTGGCATTTTATTTGCTCAACTTTGGCATCTTCAAACTAGGTTACAAATTTGAATAAAGTAGTTTGAATAAAAATGATTTGCTCAACTGGCATCTTATTCATTGGCTTCTCTCTTAAGTATGGAGACTTTACATTAGTTGACTTTTTTTCTCTCTCTCCCCCTTCTTTATCTCATTCAATAGAGGGAGAGGTAGAGAGACAAGGACAGATGCAAATCATGTTACTCCATGAAACCCCAAAACAAGTAGTAGGATAGAATTGCTGGGTGGGGATGCTAATGAAGGAAGCATGGCAGCTTCAGTCTAGAATCCACAAGTGCCCAAGTATTTATCATTTGGCCCAAGCGTGTTGAACTTGATAGATTAATAATGCTAGACTGATTGTAGAGTTTACTCCATGCTATCCATCAATAGTTGCATCAAAAGATAGAGGGGATAGTTGCATCAGAGGATAGAGAGAGAGAGAGAGAGAGAGAGAGAGAGAGAGGACTTAAGACTTATGTTTTATGATCTCAAGTGCAGTTTAGCATAAATTTCAATGGCAAGGACATAGGCTACTGCCAGGAAGATGGACAGGGGTCCCTCAGTAGTAGAATTGGCAACATCTAGAGGATGGGATTCACATCCAAGAAAAGGAAAGCCAATGCATATTCTCCAACAAGCAAAAAAAAGAAGATTTAAACAGAAGTTCAATACTTTAATGGAGATAAGAAGGGCCCAAAAAGCCATGGGACGGTGCATTTCCAAGTCTCCTTTTCAAAGGCTTGTTAGGGAAGTTTGTGATGATCTAAACTTTATATGCCTTGGATATCAGTGGCAAAGAACAGCTATTTGAGCATTGCACGTAGCTACCGAGGACTTTTTCATAGAGTTTTTCTAGGATACATTTCTTCTTGCAACCCATGGCCATAGGGTGACAATCATGGCAAAAGATATCACCACCTTAAAGATGGTGAGATGGAGATACAACAAACTTTGAAGGCTATAGATATGACAGACATGAAGATGAGAGACATTTTGCTTATACCACCTGCTCGAACACCAAAACAAGATGAGGTGGCTATAGAGGAAGTCACTGAAGTGACTCCAGGAATAAAAACAAGAGCAAAAATAGCCTTTGAGGAGGTGCAAAGGATTAAATATAAGGATACCAAGCGTCTTTGTACCTCGTCCAGTAATCTAGATACTACAAAGCTAGAGCTACATGTTCGCAAGCATCTACATACACTGGGACCTATTGTAAGGATAAGTTTTGCAGGTGTAGAGTCAATCAAAGAGTTTATCCTAATAGAAGATTGTCTCAAAGCAATCACAGACAGAGTAAGACAAGTTACCGATACAATTATCCTTGCAAGACTCAGGTAGGTTTTTCTTTTTATATATCGATTTAGACGGCCACTTATTTTGAATACTATTCCAAATTCCTCTGTTGATTTGCAGCTTACTCAAAAAAAAGTTACATGAGGAGATTCAAGGTATGGTTCATATTGTGGACCCATTTATCTCCTTCAAAATGAGGGATCCGAGGGAGCCGGGTGGACTAGCTTGTGAAGTGGCTCACACATTGCAATTTTGAATCTGCAACCCTAATTATCATCCCTTACCATTCAGAGTAAGTGATTAGTAAGTACATTGCATAAGGAGCTAGATTGTTATTTTGAATCCACAAATGCTAATCTTTACCGCATTTGTTAAATGAAGTTGACATTGGAGCTTAGCTTGTATCCATCTGCCATCAAAAGGATGCTTCTGCTTCAATTCAGTTATAGATACTCATCTAGAGATCGATCTGTAAGTGATTTTCGAATGCATAAAATAAGTATCATAATTTTTTAAAATAATAAATTATTTATTTTGTAGAAAGTTGTTCACACTCACATATGCAACTTGCAGTGGTCTAAAGAGACTATCTTTTGCAATTGATTTCTGCAAAAAAAAATCATTTAAGTTGGGAGAAATTGAACTGCTGCATTTGGACGTAAGACATAAAATCATTTTCCCTCTAAGTACTTTTTTTAAATTAATTAGAATAATTTTATGATTACAAGCGACTGGATGGTTCACAGACACCACAATAGTACGATGCCCACTCTTATGGATGGAGGGTCCTTCTAAACACCAAGTACATTTTGGAGGCTTATTTATCACGAGATATAGTGGGTCTGGTAAATACCATTATTGACGCATTTAAAATTTATACATAATATAAATATGACACAGGACTTGAAACTAAAGTTTTGTTTGTGTTTCTACAGATGACAGAACAAAGCTATGATGATCAATTTGTGTTAAACTTCAGAGCTAGGATGATCGTAGATCTCCTCCAATGTGCATCCTTGTTACCATAAGAGAAAAGCACCGAGGAGGAAAGCTTTAAGAAATTAGATGAGGGACAGAGCTCAAAAGTGATGGAGGACCTCACTCTAGAGCAGGATGAGGCTCCTTTGATAGGACTAAAGGACCATGAGGCCCAACCTCAGATGCCTCCATAATCCATTGAACTTGGACATGAACTTAGACATGAGGCCCCTCATCTAGCCCCTCAAACTACTAAGCATGGACTTGAGGATCGTGAGCCCCTTCCCCATCCATTTACTGATTTTAGACCTGAGAATCTTTTACAAACTTTGGAGCCTCCTAGTTGAGTTGAGGCAAATTGTACTCTTGCAAGTTTGTAATGCATAATGTTTAATGAAATTTATCTATATTTGAGACTCTAGTTTGTAATCCATAGAGCAAGAGCAAGAGCAAGAGCAAGAGCAAGAGCAAGAGCAAGAGCAAGAGTAAGAGCAAGAGTGAGAGAGAGAGAGAGAGAGAGAGAGAGAGAGAGAGTGTGTGTGTGTGTGTGTGCAAGAGAGAGAGAGAGAGAGAGAGAGAGAGAGAGAGACTTGACTCATGAATATGGATGTATGTATTACAAACTTTGAATGAAAATTTGTTACAATAGCAAAGAAACTAATTCTCCATTGTTTTTTTTTAATAATAAAAAATATAGTTGCAATGCTGATTATGGCTATAACTTAACAGTCAAAACTATAGTAGAACTTCTCTAATTCCAACAATATGAGCCTAGAAAGTCTCAACTACTAGAGCGAAGGCGAGATCAGAACATGGAAGAGAAGGTGGTGTACCAAGAAAAGGCACAATAGAAGCTCCTTGGTTAGCCTTCTTCATAGGATCATCCACTATCGCCTAAACGGCACTAATTGTCTTTGAGTCATAGCATCCACCATCGCCTCAATGGCATTAATTGTCTGATAATCATTAGTTTGTTTGACAATATAATTTATAATGTTTATTTTTTGCCTCACAATTGTATACTATGAAAATAATCATTTTGTACCTGTAATCATGAATTTTGAATTATCTTAATAATTCCATTCGGGATATCTCTACACAGAATTCTCCTTTCCCTTCGCTCCAATACCTATCAACAAGTAGTGTAAATCAATGATTCGTTCAATGATAATTGAGTGAGTGTGCAGCATTGTCTGAGTGATACAACTCCCAATAAATTGTCATTCTTGTTAATGGTGATATCCAATGCTTCATTCTCAAGACAAAAAGAGTTCAAATCTTGATCCATTGGAATCAATTGGTTCCCAATCAATCTATTGCATTTATAGTAAAATGTTAATACGAAATTTTGAGTGGCAATCATGTATTTTAGTTCAAAATGGAGTTGTCTACAACCTCACAATATACTTGGTTGGATGTTATCATGTCCCAACCATAATCCAAGAAGTTAGGAATTCCTTCAACACCATTTGCAGAGAAAGAGAGTGTCATCTTGCAAATCTTGATAGAAAACTAATTGAATAGATCTACAAAGACTGTTATTGGCCTGAAAATAACATGTTATTTTGTTGATTCTACTAGCAATCTCTGGTCATAATGATCATTGAACTTCTAAAAACAACCTGGCTCTATACGACTCTATTATAGCACCATGAGGAATTGGCCAATCAATGGTATTCCATGCTGGAAGAGCTAGTTTCTTCAACACACCATGGGTGTTGGCTTTATCTAATAGTTGGTAAAAATGATCATAGAAAAAGACTCATGACTGAGCTAACTGTGTTGTTGATCTACCTTGATATTGCAACTCTCCTATAGACCCATGTAACACATCCATGAATCCTAAAATGCATTCGGTAGGCTGATGTACCCATGAAAAACTTTCAAAAGTTATATTCTAGTCTTCATCATTATGATAAACACACAGTTCTGTGCAAGCATAGATTAGATTCAAAGAGATAGATTGACAAAGAAAAGAGCTTGCTCTTGTTTTTTATAGTTGTACATTAATAAAATATTCTTTCTTGCTCTAACAATCCATATACAATTCAAATTTTTTATAATTTTCCCACATTACGTTGGCTCTATGGCCATTGGTTGAGAGCTATTTTTCATTTTGGCCAAAAGGCCCCAAAATGAGCTCCCTTTTTTCCTAATGCTTGTGTTGAGTATCTTTGAGTTTTCAAAATCATGGTTTTAAGTGTTTCTCTCTTCGTTTCTTAAGTCATATATGTAGAGGGAAGTCAAATTTAATATTGTATGTGCAAAATATATAGAGTTGTAATCTTACACTAAGTACCAACAATTGGTATCAAAGCCATACGGTTGAAAGGACCTACTATCTAGAAGAATTCAAGAGGTTCCAAAGAGCAACTAGTGTTGGTTTGGTTTTGAGCTAAGAGTTGTGAGGATCTCATGTTTTTTATAGTCAAAAGTAAGCTTGCCAAGTTTTTTAGTGTAATGGATTCTATGAACAAAGAGAAACCTGAGGTGGAAGAAAGAGAAACCTGAGGCGGCCATTAGAAAATTCAACAGGTGACATTTCTCCATTTGACAATTGTCGACCGAGCTGTGGTTCATGCATAAAAATCTCCGAAGTGTAGTATCAGGTACAAAGATAAAGACTAAAAGTAGTGGTCATGAGGAAAAAAAGATCCTTGCATGGGAAAAAAAGAATGAACGAGCACTTGGTATGATCGGCCGAGCCCTTGGAGAAAACTTTTTTCATCACCTGGATACTTTGAAGACAATTGCAAAAAATTGGGTGACACTTGAAACTGTGTTTGGAGTTTAAATGAAACACTCAAAAGCTTCACATGCTTATGGGTTGGCCCACGGATTGATGAACTTCTCAGTGTTATTAAGATAAGTACCAACAATTAAAGGCTTGAAAAGAATTAGTTTTTGTGTGCCTTAAGAAATGAATGGACAAAAAATTCATTTGATTCAAATATGAACTCATCCCACTCTTGCATCAAAAGATTTGAAATCTACATTAATGTGTGCTAGGTTTGACCTCGATGACATCAATGTCCTTGCCTTGTTGGAGGCTTTTGATTCTTGAATATGAGTTCATTTGTGGCTTAAAGAAATTTATGGGATTGAAAATTTTTCCAATGTTAAGGTGGAATGAAACTTGACAGGGTGGCTACATTGTGAGCAGATAAGATCACTCGAGTGACAATTTGGCAATGCTTCAGTTGCTTGTGATTCTATAGCTCTTTCATTTTATCTCCATAATTGATCAATTAATTAGAGATGTTGGTAGAGAAATTAAAGAAGAGTGAGTAGTGAAATCTATCAAGGATGGCTAGTTCAAGAACTCATGCATTCTCCAAGATCAAGATCAAATAGCTTTGATACACATGGATGGATTGTCAGCCACATGTGCCTGTAAATAATTACAGAACCTAAGTGGCAATCTAGAAACTATCTATACATGTTAAACACTTTCTCTTTGTGATTTATGGTTCATTTATGATGTCTATTTTGACACCTTGACTATATTTTTGTTGCCACAAGGATCGAAACTACGTGTTTCAACCTATGTCTAGTGCTTTGTCATTAGTTGTAGAGCCTTCTAGTAAATATCTTTCACAACAAGGAGAGGGTATGATGATCTCTAATGATATCATGTGTTACCAAAATATCAAAAAGATTATAAGAAGGGAAAATACACTCCTATTCAATCTAATATTAGACAGAGGAAGTGAAATTTGACATATCCACTCAATTGTTTGAAGGTGAATTGGTCGAGCTCTTCATCAAAGCATTGCAACTGTTGGAATTTCAAAAGCTCAAAGAAATACTTAATTTATCATAGACTAGAACCTTTCAATAAAGTGGAAGAATAGTTAGTAATACACTTCAATGTATGTGGGTTGAGTGATGTGGATGTGGATAAAGGGATTAGCCCCCATTCACTTATGTGTTTTGTATATATTGTTTTGGTGAAAATGTAGATGTACTTTGTAGCACATTCTTTTGTTTAGTAATGTTATCTTTGTGTGTGCTAGAGTGTGGGTTAAGAGATTTTTAAGTTCTAGGACCGATTGGAGTAGGTCCATATGGAGCAAAAGCGTAAAATATTTTAAAAACTCAGACTCTCCAAGTGGGTTCTCATAGTCAACCTACCAATTGTTCTATTAGACGAAGATTTACGTTCATTCCAGGGCATGGTTGGGGCATTCGTTTTGGCACATGAAGCTCTTGCAGAAATAACCGGGGTGAAAATTCTACATTAAAAAATGGTGAGCAACGATAGCCACGAGCCAATTTATTTATGTAGAAATTTTGATCATGGGCTATTTCCAATGTGTTGAGGGTTCATGGGACTTGTATAAATTTGAGCATGTTAGCATTTTTTTGTTCTTCCCATCTAAGGTCTTCTCGTCTGATGTTAATCTTGGATCGATGTTGATAGTGCAAATCTCTTGATGCAATCTTCTATGAAATAACTACCTGCAGTCTTACGGTTTCTATCCGACCACGGACCCTGACGTATTGAGGTGAGATATGTTAGATATGCTCAATGCCCCACCCTCTTGGTAACCACCAGTGGTCCAAGGTGCTCAAGTTGTAAGGCCCCCATATGAGGAGAATCCATGTGTGAGCCTAGGACACTAGATGTATCCTGACTTCCATGTCAGATGAGGTCTATCAACAATGAGACCGTTGACGGTAGAAAGGTGATCTATGTGAGTCTAGCCTATGGGCTAGGTAGGGTAGGTAAGTTGGTAGCACAACGAGGCACATTGTCTTGATTGTGTGGGAGCCCCTTGCTCTTGCTGGGGTTTGGGAAATATTCCTTGAATATTCCATGGACGACTAATTGGTTCCACTGACTAGGTTGATTGGTCGGCTCCACCGACTAGGTTGACTGGTCGGCTCCACCGACTACGTTGATCCGACTACCACCCTCATAGCTAGAAAGAGGTGACCTTCCCAATCCATTCCATAAGATCAGATCAGATTAGATCAGATCAAATCTTCCAGTAGAGATCTTCCAACTAGTAGCTCTTCACCTAGTATCTGTCTAGATCACCATCTAAGCTCCACTCTGGGAGCGCACGGGTGGACGGAGCCATCATCCGTACTTCATCAATATTGAAGGAAATTTTTTTGTCTCCAATTTGTTCTATACTCTCTATTCTTTATTCAGTTTCTGTTCCATTGTGCCATGTAATTTAACATGGTATCAGAGCCTAGGTGGCTCTACAGATCAAAGAGTAGATGAGAGGTGAGGGCTTCAATAGCATACCGAGTGATGGCATCAGGAAGCGGCTCGAGTTCAAAAGCTGCACCAACAATCCAGGCATTGAGGATTTTCCCACCAGCCTTCACTGAAGGCAAGCTAGATGGTACGAACTACACTTTGTGGAAGTTTAAAATTACTGCTATTCTAGATTCATATGAGCTTCTAGAGACAGTACTGGGAACACTGACCCAGAACCACAAGAAACCCCCGAACCAGCAAATACGGGGAGAATGATACCTCATAATTTTGACCTTCTACGAGCTTGGAAATGCAGGAACAAAGATGCTCTGTGTGCCCTGGTTACAAGTACTACTGATAGAGTTTTGACCTTGATTCAGCATACATCTAAGGAATTTGTGGCCTGGAACATATTGAAGAGTTAGTATGAGACGCCGAATCAGACAAGGATCCAAAACCTGGAGAATCAGCTCGCAGCTGAGAAGTTTAATGAAGGAGAGACGGTGGAGGCATTCATAACCCAAATCAAAAATTTGCATGACCACATGGCTGGTGTTGGGATACAAAAGACTAGCAAAGAGCAAGCGTAGAGCTAGCTCGGTGGTGCATCTGGATATGTCCACCAAGGTTTGATGGACTGGCAACAGTGCTTAGCATTCAGGTGAGACCCCAACCATTGACATTTGAGGAGTTTTGTGCTTTACTTATGGAGGAGGAATTGAGGCTTAAAGATCGAGATGGAGGTGGCAATGGGGATGCTGCATTCTCTGCCACTGCGAAACGTAAAGGTGGTTCCTCCACCAAAGGTGAGTCATCTACTAGTGGTGACAAAAAGAAGAAGGGCAGCAAGAAGAAGTTTCAGGAATACTACTTCTATTGCAAGAATAAGGGCCATGTGATTGCAGATTGCCGGGTCAAGAAAGTAGATGAAAAGAATGGTACTCTAAAGAAGATAGATAAGGGAAAGAGACAGCTAACACAATGAAAGTAGAGTTGGATCTATTTCTGGCCATTAAGGAAGAGTGTTCCTCACTTCAAGAAGCTTCAACCACTGATTCATGGGTGTTGGATAGTGGTGCCTCCCATCACATGACCTACAAGAAGGGTTTATATTGTTCCATGCAGCCTCTTTAGGAACCCATCACCATGATGGTTGGAAGTAACGCAAAATGCCCTGTTCAAGATATAGGTATGGTTTCATTTGTTTCTATAATTGGAGATGTTATGAAACTATCTAATGTGCTGTATGTGCCACAAATCAAGAGAAATTTGCTATCCGTTGCTTCCATAACTGACCTTGACCATGAGGTGAGGTTCAACAAGATAGGAGCAAAAATTTTGGATAGTGCTGGCAATCTTGTTGGCATAAGAGTAAGGAGGAACAACCTGCATGAGCTAAGTGCTCTTACAACAGCCACTGCTGGAGTGGGCACAAGCAGACTTTGGCACGAAAGATTTGGCCACATCAGATTTGCTGTGCTGAAGGAGATGCAAAAGCAAGGTATGGTTGCTCGCTTACCTGCAGTAGCAAAAATCAAAGAACCATGTGAATCTTGCATGATGGGCAAGAAATAGAGAAAGGCATTCCCACAAGAAAGCAAGAATAGAGCAAACGCTCCTCTAGAGTTGGTGCATGTTGACTTGTGCGGTAAGATGCCTACACAGGCCTTGGGGGGGATCTTTCTATTTTTTATTAATCATCGACAACTATAGTAGGAAGATGTGGGTGTACTTTCTTCGCGAAAAGGCTCAAGATTGTGGTGAATTCAAAGAATGGCTAGACAGCTTGTTGAAAATGAAACAGGGAGAAAAGTGAAGAAAATCAGATCGGATGGTGGTGGTGAGTTTCTTTCTACAGAGTTTGGAGATTTTTGCAAGAGCAAAGAGATCAAACAAACGACAACACCACATACACCTTGGCAAAATTCTGTTGTTGAATGCCAAATGTGGACCACCATGGAGATGGGGAGGTGTATGTTGAAAGGTGATGAACTGCCAAACCACTTTTGGGCTGAGGCTGTCAATACTGCAGTTTACATCCTTAATCATAGCTATACAAAGGCACTCAAAGGTACAAAACACCACATGAGGCTTATAGCGGTAAGAAGCCATCTGTCTCCCACTTCAGAACGTTTGGGTGTGAATGCTATGCACATGTACCAGACAAAGAGAGAAACAAGCTGCAACCAAAAACCACCAAATGTATCTTCTTAGGCTATTGTGATGAGAAGAAAGCCTATAAGTTGTATGACCGAGAGGCAAAGAAGACCATAGCGAGCTGCGATGTGGTGTTCAGCGAGCAGCCACATGTAGTGGAGGCAAAGAAGAGCTCTTCCACTTTATCATCAAGCAAAGAGGTAATTCACTATGGACCTATCCTAGGAGCTATAAAGGAGGAGGAAATATCAAATGATGAAGGTATAAGTCACCAACCTATTGTTACACCATCGAAAAATCCATGGCCGCGATGGGTAAGGGAGCTCTATGACCATGATAACCAGATGCCTATGTTTGTTGAGCAGCATGCGAATGGACCAAGGCGGTCTCAAACAATTGAGCAGCAAAGGAGGGCTTCTGCTCACATAGCCAATATGGCCTTGATGCTTGAGATTATTGCAGAAGTAAAAGAGCCTGCGCGTTTGGAGGAAGCACTTGCAGACCAAGATTGGAAAAATGCTATGCAAGTAGAATATAACAGCATCATGAAGAATGAAACCTCGGAGCTGGTAGATCGACCACCTAATAGAAGGGTTATTGGCACCAAGTGGGTTTGGAAGATAAAGTACAAGGCCGACATCTGGGACTTTGGAAAAGTACAAAGCCATATTGGTTGCACAAGGATTTTCGTAGGTTGAAGAATTTGATTTTCAGGAATCTTTTGCTCTGACTCCTAGAATGGCCACCATTCGCACAATACTATCGGTGGCTGCTCATAAAAAGTGGTCAGTTTATCAAATGGATGTTAAATCAACATTCTTGAATGGTGACCTTAAGGAGGAGGTGTAGGTGGCTCAACCGCCAAGGTTTGAGGCCCCCCATTTTGAGAACAAGGTATGCAAGCTGAAAAAGGCTTTGTAGAGGTTGAAATAGGCTCCAAGAGCATGGTACCAATGCATAGATAAATTCTTTCATAAATTAAACTTCAAAAGATGTGCCTCAAATGCTAACTTGTATGTGTATAGGTTAGGTGGAAAATTTGCTATTATTGTTCTATATGTGGATGATCTCATTATTACAAATGACTATGAAGACATGATCTAGCAGACTAGAAAGGCATTGAGCACTGAGTTTGAGATGATAGACTTAGGCTTGATGCACTACTGTTTGGGGATTGAAGTCTGGCAAGAGCCAGGTAAGATCTTCATCTCTCAGCAGGAATATGTAAGGGAGATCTTAAAGGAATTTGGTATGTGCGAGTGCAAGGAGATCGCTACACCTATGGAGGTAAATGCGAGGCTGTCTATGGAGGATGCCTCACCACCAGCAGACATCGGGAGGTACAAGAAGTTGGTCGGCAGTCTCATCTATGTCTGCAACACTAGACCGGACATCAGTTTTGCTATTGGCGTTTTGAGCAAATTCTCTAATAAGCCCTAGGACAATCATTGGAATGGAGGGATGCAGGTGGTCACGTATGTGAAGGGCACTCTTGATTATGGCATCACCTATGGTACGGGCACTTCCTTGGCTAGTCGTTGTGACTCAGATTGGGCTGGAGATGTTGATTCCAGGAAATCATTTTCTGGATATTGTTTCTCTTTAGGTTCAGGTAGCTTCTCTTGGATCAGTAAGAAACAACCAACAATGGCATTGTCCTCTACCGAGGCTGAGTACAAGGGCATCATGTTTTCCTGCATGTGAAGCAGTGTGGCTGAGGAGGATCTTATGGCGCATGGGAGTGCAAGAGGATGAGGCCACTGTGCTGACGTGTGACAATCAAAGTTGCATGGCCATTGCTAAAAATCCAGTGTTTCATGCGCGCACAAAACATATACAGATTTAGTATGAGTATGTGTGTGATTTGATCGAGGACGGGATAGTGGAATTGGGCTACTGTCCAACAGAGCAAAATGGAGCAGATATCTTCACCAAGGCACTCGGGAAGGATTAGCTTTAGGGTCATCTTCAGAGACTCGACATTGAGCCGAGAAGGTAGTTCACCTATGGGTGGACATTGAGGGGGGGTGTTAGATATGCTCAATGCCCCACCCTCCTAGTAACCACCAATGGTCCAAGGTGCTCAAGTTGTAAGGCTCCCATATGAGGAGAAGCCATGTGTGAGCCCGGGACACTGGATGGATCCTGACTTTCATGTCAGATGAGGTCTATCAATGAGATTGTTGATGGTAGAAAGGTGATCTATGTGAGTCTAGCCTATGAGCTAGGCAGGGTAGGAAGCTGGTAGCACAACACCGAGGCGATGGTATAGGGAATATTCCTTGAATATTCCATGGACGACTAGTCCGTTCCACCGACTAGGTTGACTGGTTGGCTCCACCGACTAGGTTGACTAGTCAGCTCTACTGACTACGTTGATCCGACTACTGCCCTCATAGCTATAAAGAGGCAACCTTCCCAGTCCATTGCATCAGATTGGATCATATCAGATCTTCTAGCAGAGATCTTCTGACTAGTAGCTCTTTACCTAGTATCTATCTAGATCGCCATCTAAGCTCCACTGTGGGAGCGCACGGGTGGACGGAGCCATCATTTGCACTACATCAGTATTGAAAGAAATTTTTTCATCTCCAATTTGCTATGTACTTTCTATTCTTTGTTCAGTTTCTGTTCCGCTGCACCGTGTAATTTAACAAGATCCTTTCGCTCCAAATAAAGGAAATTTAGTCAATACATGGGACAAGAAATGAACTCCACTCTAGACGTTCAAACTCAAGCCGCTGGGAATTTCCGATTCATGCGGAGCAAGTCTTAGGTAGACAAGTATCACTTGACTTTGATCGCATGTATAAGGAGCACATGGCATATCGAGGACAAAGAATCGACGACACACATTGCAAGTAGACAAATATCTTACGACTTTTATCTTGTAACGAGACGAGAGTCACTAGCACGAAACGCAAGGGCAAATTACACCTTGAACAGAGTCGGTTTTACAGATTCTGTCTGCCTGGTATCAAGGCAGATCTTTGAAAGAGCACCATTTTCGAAATGCTTGGGCGGGAGATAAGTTCTCGTTCATCCTGTGGCGCAGGCTCTGGTGGCGTGTCACTTCACGTTTAGTGTTCGACACAGAAGGTAATACCGTTTTCACCACAGAAGGCTCTCGTCGTGTACTGGGCGCTATCATGGATCCGTCTAAGCTTGGCTCCCTCCAATTTGTGGCCTCTTCTTTATGATTATGAAGCCGCTCGCTGATCAACGTCGTGCAAAATATTCCGACGCAGATAAACAACGCGAACCCCAGCAAATAAAATAGTGCTTGCGAGTTTTTCAAATTCAATTGGCTGGTTTGCACTTGTGTAGCGCATTGATAATCAACCAGCTTTGCCGCATCTTGCATGATTTCTAGTCGGCCGCTCTCGGACAGGTTCAAAATGGCTTCAGAGAACTTTGCTGTTTCTGCTGACAGACGTGAACCCTTGCGAAATGCCTGCAGAGTAGGAACCCGGAAGAAAATCATTAACACATCTGTCGGAGTCGCCAGTTGAGAGAACCAGAGCACTAAGAAAACGAAGATACGCGATTGAGGTATCCGATACATACAAAGCCGAAGGCTCCACTCATCAGCTTTGAGCCAGTGACTTGGTAGTTACAGTCTGAAGCTGCCAGGCCAGCCAGGAACAGATTGACATACGGGACTTCGTCGATCACGGCCGCTACTCCTCCTGGTGTTCTATTTTGCCACTTCAATAGAGTACTGGCATAATCGTCGGATTTATTTAGCGGTACTAGCTGCGACGCATTTATGTTGAATACTTGGATAAGGTAATCCTTTACAATTGACCCATTTTGGTAGCCGATTGGGAGCTGTTTCTTTTGGAGAGTCGAGATGTTCAAGCTTTCTGGAGAGCGCTCTTGAACCGTCAGAATTGAGCTCAAACATGCAGTGTAGGTGGAACTAAGGACGATGACGAAAACGATCCAAGCCATCACAACAATCTTTGATCGTGGGTTCTTTATCGAGCTCTCTGAAAAGGATGCATCAAGCTCAGATTATGTTCATTATCTACATTCATCTCTCATGCAAACAGTCAAAGTAGAATCACAATTTCTCGCCGCTTCATGCTCTAGTGACTTACGCTTAAAGAAGACGAGTACCTTTGCAACAAACCTGTAAGGTAAGCCACACACATACTTGTAAGACGGATGAAGATAAAAATCAAAATGCTCAAGTAATTACAACAATATTCAAGTAATCACTCCCTTTACCATGGCATTTAAACAAATATAAAAATAAAACGCTTATTATATTACGCTTATTATATTATTGTGGGAGAGCTGGATTATTTTATAGTGGGTGGTCACCCTTGGAAGGCCAATTACAAAATCTGGCAATTTGTCCATTAGGCCGAATTTCTTGATCTCGAGTTCTGTCCTCCTCTTGTGACCTAGAGACTCCAGAACAAGATGGCAAACGAACTTAGTGGTGCTTCCACAAAGCGTGCAGAACCAGGATGTACTTCGAGACCTTACCTCTCACAGAAAGCTAGTGATGGATTCTTTCCGGAGCAAGAAGTTGGTGTGGCCAACTTCATAGTGCTTCCACATTCCTTTGAATCTTTGCTTCCAATAGTCGAGGCTTATCTCTTTTGTGCGGGGAAGAGAGAGGAAGGCCTAAGAGAATTGAGCTTAGAGGTTTGAAA
This sequence comes from Dipteris shenzhenensis, assembly GCF_047967505.1. Taxonomy (NCBI): domain Eukaryota; kingdom Viridiplantae; phylum Streptophyta; class Polypodiopsida; order Gleicheniales; family Dipteridaceae; genus Dipteris; species Dipteris shenzhenensis. The sequence goes on from NC_141624.1 coordinate 13,994,514, forward strand.
GAGAGAGAGAGAGAGAGAGAGGAGAACAAGTGAATCTTACGAAGTTGGCATTAATAAACGTAGCTCTATGGAATAGCGTGCCTAATTTGATTTTTGGATTTACGGACAACCATCTTTGATTTCCTTTCGTATGCCTTCACACTGCTGCTTCATTACTCCAGTGACTTTGACGCGGGTTTAATACTGGTGCAACTAAAGCACGAAAAGCTTTTTCCAAATTAATTTGCAAACTTACAAAGGAATTTCTGGTAGAAAACTGACCAACAGGACTTCCGAATCTGCAATTTCGGTCGAATTCCAAATCCACAATGCTGATCACGCTCTAGCAGCCACACCGTGCATCCTGTCAACAGAACAGATGCGCAGACTGTGCACCACGTCCGTGCTTCGAAAGGCTGAACGAACACTCCAGGAAATTCATGCTCCATTGCCACCAACGGCACAAGTATCACTATTCCAGAGTCAAGGTATGGTTGTGTGAAATTTGCGTTCTCTAGCCGCTCTGACCCGATGGTAACATCTCCAACAACTGCGTCAAAGCGGGAAGGCTGTGACGAGTATACAGACGCGGTTCAGAGCTCCAACTCTTTGTAATACCTTCGATTAGAAAGTTACGCAATGTTTGTAAATAATTGGAACCTACCTCGGTTAGAGTAGACACCATTGCATCGTACCCTGCGGAAGTGTCAAAGCAAGTGTAGTTGATGTTGCTAAGGGATGACTCGGGGATTGCCATTGACAGAGCCTTCTCGAAGACATCTATGGAATATCCTCTCACATCGTTTGGATCGGAGCAATCTAGCAATTCAGTAAAAAATTGCCTGTTGGGCACCAAAACGTTGAAAATGGTAACCAGCTGGGACGCAGCACGGCCGACGTCTGTCGAAACAAGGCGAGATGAGCGATTATGATCAGCATCTGCAGATATATATGTATCGCCAAGAGCTGTGCGTGTGACCAGCAAGATGAGTAAAGAACAATGGGCCAGGAATTGTAGCCAAACGCTAAAACGCGACAGAGGATTTGGTATTGAAGTCATAACGAGAGATTTGGAGCTGGGAAAGATCAGATCTCAATTCTGAGCGCTCACGGGACTATATATTGTCCTCAAGTCCTCCACGAATCGTGGAAACAATGGACGGGACTTTGGAGAGCTAGGAAGAAAGAGGGCAACACTGGAACGTGCTTTGTAGCAGGCTAAGCTTCTCAGCCTAACGAGGAATTTCTACACGAAGCCACCTCGGAAGACGATTAAGCTGGTGTGACTTCCTTGAAAGAGACTAAAAGAGACTAGGGAGTTGTCTTGTTCAAATCAAACAGTTCATGTTTCTCTTACGCGTGCATGGATAAAGATCCCTGAAGCTTCATAGAAGGCACACTTTTCACCAGAGTCAAAGACCCAGGAAAAAAAAGTCAAGATCTTTTGTAGTCAAAGACCCGTAGCTGGCTACGTGAGCAAAGTCTTAACATTTTAAGCAGGCCCCAATGTAAGCAACGTTTCAAACTAAGAGATACATCAAGACGTGTTTGTTAAATGGGGCTCCATGATTCAATAATTCTTCAATCGTACCGGGTCATAATATTTGCATAGGTATGCCCACGTGGAGGACATCATTTGTGTGTGTGTGTGTGAGAGAGAAAGAGAGAGAGAGATGTATGTAATGCAAAAGAGGGGTTAAAAGACTTTTGGAAAAGCAAATGCCAAATGACAAAAGCAAAAGGAACTCATATAATTTGACAAGTGAAGAGAGCCATTGACATTTAACTCAAGAGTTGACAATCCATCTTGCCTCCATCCTTCTCAATCTTTAACCTTGTCCCAATTGTCATTCATTACTTGAAGCTTACTCCTCCCACACCTTCTAATTCTTTTGTATTAAATAGGAGACATATGGGTGAGCACGATCTCCCTGCATTGCACAATCATGATCATTACCAAAGCAAGATGTTCTTTTATAACCCCTTAGCGCATATATCAAATCAAACTATTGAGAAAGGTAACATGACTTTTCTTGACAACACGGAGGGACAAGTAGAAAAATCTATGACCTCGGAGGAAAGTGCTAACGTGTGAGTGAGCGTCTACATGGTAGACATGTGCCAGGTATTCCATGGAAAGCGGGGGGAGCCCATCGTGAAGAGACTACACACGGACACCAAGGCTGGTTTAACGCTTCAAGCGGGTGAGGAGATGATAGATGAGGGAGCACATGATGAGATAGATTCTTGCAAAGTCTGAAGTCCAAGGATGGCAGCTCTGACGTGGAGGACGGGGAGGAGGCCATTGGAGAGTCGAATCAGGCATCTCCCCCATCTTATTTTGAGGTGCTTACCAAGAAGCTCTAAAGTGGATTTTTTTTTCTTCTCTCACGGAAGAGGAGGCGAAACGGATTTTGCGTGCTGAGCTTGCCAGGCAGGCAAAAGGGCTAGAGCACAAAGCATGGTTCGAGGCGGGGAGGGCTCACAATACCGTCTATATGCTTGATGTGAAGGACATGCAACTGGGAGCTGGAGAAACTGGCAAAGGGAGGGCTTTATCTGTTCTTCACAGGGCGCATCCCCTCACTGGAGGAGTTCAAGGAGTTTATGTCCTTTGAGGCAGACCTCCCAAGGGGGGTGCTTCAATACAAGGTTTTTGGGGAAGGGATTTTTCCTGGTGCAGTGCGTGTCCAACGCGATCAAGGATGAACTCATGGGGAGAAGCTTCACGTATTCAGGGGCACCAGTGTTGGTCCTGCCGTGGATGTCGGAGTTCAACATCGACCACTTCTTGCTACACAACCGTCCAGTTTGGATTGAGTTCCCAAACCTCCCTGCATGGCTGGGGGAAAGGATTGATCATCTGGCTACGGTGCTGGGAAGGGTGCTACAAATCCCACCTGAATCTAGGCAACCGGGGGGAAGGAGAAGGGTTTGGATCCTCTGGGACAGGACCCAAGACACGTCGGACTTTGTCTAAATTCAATTCTCGGACATCCATGTCATTGCACATCAAGTTAGGTTTAGCCCTTTTCTAGATGCTTGTTATGTGTGTAAGTGCATGGGTCATTTTGCTAGAAATTTCCCAAGCAGAGTCTCAAACACATCGCTGGCTGAAGGTGGGATGGAGGGAATGGAGGTGCCACCTAGGCAAGCAGAGGGTTCATCAAATGGGAAGTCGAGCGACAAGACTGCCACAAGGGAGGATCATGCAATGGGGAGTGATCGGATACCCCGCACAGGATCGAAGCCTTGGGAGACAATCGGGAAGCGAGGCAAGCTGGTACTGGAGCATGATGGAACGAACACAGGTAAGGATGGAGGACACAGGGCATCGCCTCAACCAAGTATGTCGAATACTTCAGAGGAAGAGCTCCCCGTGGGGATACAAGGCAGCTCAAGCATGGAGGAGGAGGTGCATAAGAAAGGTGACGAACTGCATGGCAATCCCTCGACAATCCTAGGGAGGAGGACATGCCTGAGGCTAACCACCGAAAGAGGGCACTAGAGGAGAAGACGATATATAAGGCCAAGGTGGGAGGAGTTCAAGCTCAGCCGAAGACATTGTCCAAATGCCTCAAGGAGGTGGCGAGGGGGTCGTCGTCCCTAGAAAAAAGATTCAATTTTCTACGGGATGCCTACAAGGTCCTTACACATTAACCCCAAGTTGATCAAAAACGACACCAAAGACTCAGAGGTCATGGTGTTCAGTTGGAATGTAATAGGTTTCTGTAGCAAATTGGAGCAGAAGGGATGTATCTCAGTAATCAAGAGACAGAGGCCGGGTGTAGTTTTGTTGCAAGAAGTGAAGTGTGGGTGTGAGGATGAGTGGTGGTTTGCCTTCAACCAATTGGGGTATGCTGTTTTTTATAGCGGAAGTGAGAGAGGGAGATAGAGAGGAGTGCACACGATATAGCTACCTATACACTAAGTGTATTGACAATGAACATGAAGATATATATAACACCTATTTCATTAATTTTGGACTTTTTCTATTGTTTTTGGACGAAGCCCAAAAATCCTTCCCAAATGAAAAGTTTACTTTGTGAAAATATCCTTCCCAAATCAAAATTTTACTTTCTGAAAATATTCTTTCCAAATCAAAAGTTCACTTTGTGGCACTATCATATTCACATAAAAATATTGTTTTTTCAATCTATACTTTTGCACCAACATGCAAGAATTTGAAATAATCCTATATTAGAAATTCTAGCTATACCTAAGTTATTTGTTAATTTAATTATTTTTAATATTTTTCCTTGACGTGATAAATTTATAAATCCATGAAAGGAGACTTAAATATTTCATGAAAATAACATTGTCACTTGTAATATGCACAAAATTTTTAAAACTTTTAATAAATAGAAAAAAGACATGATGCCATAAGACCCAAGTTTTGTAATGAACCAAAGAATTATAATAGCAATTATAGCTATTATTATATGATTACATTGAGAGATGTTGCTCTCAGCTAGAGTATTTATATCCAAAATGATATAGATTGAACATATGTTTACAATTTAAATTGTTGCTCTTAAAGAGCCTCAATTCGTGCCATCTGCATAATTTGACTCCCCATTGTCTTATTGCTCAATGTAACGATAGTCCCTTGCCAGGTGCCATCTGCATTAACTCCCACTTGTCTTGCCAAGCCTTGCCCCTTGGGTGCATTGACTCCCCATTGTCTTATTGCTCAATGTGATAGTCCCTTGCCAGGTGCCATCTGCATTAACTCCCTATTGTCTTGCCAAGCCTTGATTCTTGGGTGACATCCAGTGCATATTTTGACTCTCATTTGACATAGGAGGTGATGACTCTGATTATAATTGTCTTGAATTGGCTTGTTGCCTAGTACCCAAATAAAATCCTTCAATGGACTTCAATACAAAGCTTTAATCATGGACATTCTTCATTTGCACTGTCTCCTTCTACTTTCTCCATGGCGAGCATCCTTAAAAATTCTTGTATATGCAAAATACTTTGAAGTGGTATGTTTATTTTTCCTTCTACCTCATATCCCATGCACTTCTTTGATTTCTTTACCCTTGAATATGATTGTCTCCGTCGAAACTTGAGAGACCGCTTCATCATTTCGGACCCACTCCTTCATTATACAATTAGTATACAATGTGTTGTTATCCATATTCTCCTTCCTGCCCTTTGGCTCATACCATACCGCTATAAATGTTGTAGCTCTCCCTTGGTCATCTCTTTGCACATCAACTACTTTTGCAACCCAAAACTTCACATTCTCATATTCATCATCCGATGGCCGAACCACAACAAAACAATCGACCTCTATATCTACTTGTGGCATAAACTCTCTCTTCTTCGGTCCACAATATGGACGTGGGAGTAATGATACAAATTCATTTTCAAAGACTGGAGCTGGGCGCAAATCGTTATGAACATTTGGCCAAAACATATTGCATTCTTCCTTGACATCCTTTGAGCCTCGCATTCTCTCAAGGTCCTTTATTAAATTTCGTGTCTTCTTAATTATAGTGGTAGTGTGTTCTCTCCAAGTAGGCTTCGAATCAGGATATCTCCGGAGCATTTCCTCTTTGTATGTAATAGATGCTTTTAATCCTTCTATTTCACAGTTAGACCTCTCATTGAATTCTTGTATAGGAGCCCATGTTGGATACCTTTCCTTGCTGGGAATTGAAGTTAAGAGACTGTAAGGTTCTTCAGGTTCCCATTTTGTATCATGAGAATACTGTTGCCATTGCATTACGAGTTTTTCATCTTTTAAAAAAAAATGAAAGTAGTGTGGATTGGTATGACCTATCAATGCATCACCACCCGTTTGTACGAAAGGTAGAATGAAGCTCTTCCAATCATACATTCTTTCGAGCCTCTCACATACTGTACTTTCCTTACGACCACCAAGTTGCCTGCCACATCTTCTTACCATGTCATCTATTGTCTCCACATCCTTGCATTTAAGCTCCCTTGAGACTGTGCTAAAAACCTGATCGATATCCTCATGTGTATGTCCAACATACAAAAATCCACATTCGACCTCATGGAGCAACTAGCATGGAGCAGAATGCAAACATGAGTACATTCTTATTTTCTCGCCATCAATTATCAGCTTGTATTCTCAAAGTCGATGGTAGGCGACCTTTTTCTGCATGTACATTGTGAATTGCCTTCATAATAGATGTTACAACTTGATTGCTATCATGTAGATGCAAGGAATCAATCCATATATCTGCAAAGAACTTAATTCCATGCACTAACACTCCACATAAATGTGTCTTTAGAAAGTGCTTTCCTTGTAATTTAGGTGGAGTGGCAACAAAACGAGGCAATGTTGTTGTATTCTGATCCATGCCATCTACAATAAGGCACATGTAGCCATCGGGATGCGAAATAGCTTGCTCCTTCCAAAATGCATATTTTTGTCTGGAATGTCAAATAAGGTCATGATGAGATTTTTGGTTTTTTTTGTATAATTCTCTTTGATTTGGACATGTTGCACTCTCAATCGCTCGCTTTAAATCATCACAGACATTGCACTTTGACATTTTTTGCCTCCTTGGCATTTTAACATATCCAAAGTTCTTCTTCCAAAGAGTATACAAAGTATGAGAAGAAGCTACGGCATCCCCTCTTTGCCTTTGCTTTTTTGCAATAGAGTCAAATACTTCGAGCTTTGTCATGCCCATTGGAAGGTGCATTTTAGTGATCGCGTCACCGTTAGGGAGTTTGGTAGATATATGGGGTTGAGGTAAAGCATTTTCATGTATGAAGTCTTGCAAAATTGCTGTTGCCCTAACAGTTGAGATTCTTGATTTGGACCTTCCTCTATTACCGTGAATGCTAAATTTATTGCCGCCCTTTGCCTTGGTGACTAAATCCCAATATGTACCATGGGATAATCCAGTATGCCTTATTGCAAATCTTTTTTCCATTTATGAGAGGTTTTACCTTTTGTCTTGAACTTAGCCTTTTATTGCTATTCTGAAGAAAGCAAGAGAGACTTGTGAGAAGGTATTCATTTCTTTTGCTTCCTCTTCTTTGCCACACGTGTCCTCTACATTCCCTAATGTCTGCAAGATCAATGAAGCGCATACATCTTCGCTTGCAACATAGATATCCCAATGCATTTAACATGTTCTCCTCCTTCATTACACTCTTCCTCTTTGGTTGCTTTTGTGGATCTGCCTGGATTCGCTTTCTCTTCATGCATATGTATGACCGTTTTCGTTCCTCATGCACATTGTTATCTATATTTATGTACTTCTTCTCCTCACATTTGTTTGTAACCAAGCATCCATGATTGGTCGTTGCATCCTTGGCCATATCACAATCAAAGTTAAATATTGAATAATCCTTTGTTGATCTCATCCTCGTTTTTAACATACTCTTAGGACCATTCAATGAATTCAATATTCTACGAGAGTATTGAGAACCTTGAAACTCTTCCACTCCTGAGAGAACATCACTCATTGGGACATCTTGCATGGCTTTCACAAATCCACAAGCTTGATTGACACCAAGTTTGTTAATGTGCATGAACTCATCCACACTTGACAAGACATCGCTATTGAAACCTTTGCCCTTCTCATTGTGCAAGAATTCATCCACCCCAGATAAGGCTTCGCTTCTAAAATCATTTTGTTTCTCGGAACCAATGAACTCATCCACTCCAGATAAGATGTCACTTCTATAATTGAGTACATTGAAATCATCCACATTTGAAGTGATAGATCCTGGCACATGGGCACGCTCTTTAGGTCCTTTGATATTGTAGTATACCTTGTCTTTATCATTAAAAACCATGTGCCTCTTTCTCATGTTTAAAAATTGCATGCTCCATCTCATATTCTTGCCTACCTCATAGTAGGGATCACATAAAGATGTTATGTTATCAACCATACCATCATCAATGACTTTTAGAATCCTCATCTATGCAAATGACCATTGCTCCACTTGTTCAAATCCCAATACTTCACCTTCTGCTACAGTCTTATTTGCAAATGATCTCATTTGTAAAATGTTCCCTATAGTAAAATCCAAGGTGGTGCACTTTGTATTCTTGATAATGTCCGTTGCATAAGTCTCATCTTTGTCCCATGCTATAAATGATTTGTTGGATGTATTGTAAGGCATAACATCTCCAAGTGTTTCCATATCTCCACATTTATACTTTAGCTCAATATGTGCACTAAGAATCTTTGATATAGTAACACCAAGTCTTCAAAAGTGGCAAACTGAATTGAGATCACTATCATAAATTGTAGCAAATGCAACTACTCTTTTACTACATAAAATCACATCCATCCCTGGAACAAAATCTATAGCCATCTCCTTTGTGAGAGTCTTTGCAAGCAAGCTGCAGTAGCAACAATTACATAAATATTAGTCTCTTTTTAATAATCTACTCATTTATTATACTTTTTAATTAGTACTTAATTTATTGGTGGGAGAAGTTATCCGATCAAGTACTCATCAGATGGACACGCCAAGTTATCCTTTGCATGGTCGATCGAGCATTCAATACTATTTTTGCTCTAGTGTCATGCACATCCGTAAAAAAACACGATACTAGGTATGTTATGGGATGGGCATGCCACTTTGCATGTAAGTCAATTCCACCTGGGCGTGCCACTTTGCATGTAAGTCAATTCCACCTAGTTGAAGTTGTGTGCAAAGTATTGTGCCCATCGGATATGCTTTGCATTGTCGATCAAGCATAAAACACCGTTTTTGCCTTAGTGTCATGCACAACCATGAAAAAACACGGTCCTAGGTGTGTTAATCAAACAAGTACTTATCGGATGGGGGCTCCACTTTGCACGCAAGTCCGTTTCAACTAGGTTGAGATGCGTGCAAAGTATTGTCACCATCGGATATGCTATGCATGGTCGATTACACATTATACAACATTTTTCCCGTAGTGATATGCACATCGGCAAAAAAACACGCCCTTAGGTATGTTATCTGACCAAGTACTTATCGGCGGATGGGTGTGCCTCTTTGAAAACATTTCAATACCACCTACGTTAAGGTGTAGGAAAAGTATTGTGCCCATCGGATATGCTTTGCATGGTCGATCGAGCATTAAATACCATTTTTGCCTTAGCGTCATGCACATCCATAAAAAAACACGCTGCTAGGTGTGTTATCCGATCAAGTACTTATGCGATGCGAATGCCACTTTGCATGTAATTCAATTTCACCTAGTTGAAGGTGTGTGCAAAGTGTTGTGCCCATCAAATATGCTTTGCATTGTGCATCAAGCAAAATATATCGTTTTTGCCTTACTGTCATGCACAACCATTAAAAAACACGGTCCTAGGTGTGTTATTCAAACAAGTACTTATCAGATAGGGGCTCCACTTTGCATGCAAGTATCTTTCAACTAGTTTGAGGTGCATGCAAAGATTTATGACCATCGGATATGCTTTGCATGGCCGATCACGCATTATACATCGTTTTTCCCCTAGTGATATGCACATCCGCAAAAAAACATGCCCTTAGGTGTGTTATCTAACCAAGTACTTATCGGATGGGTGTGCCTCTTTGAGAACATTTCAATACCACCTAAGTTAAGGCATAGGAAAAGTGTTGTCCCATCGGATATCCTTTGCATGGTCGATCGAGCATTAAATACTATTTTTGCTCTAGTGTCATGCACATCCATAAAAAAACACGCTGCTAGGTATGTTATCCGATCAAGCACTTATGGGATGGGCGTGCCACTTTGCATGTAAGTCAATTCCACCTAGTTGAAGGTGTTTGCAAAGTATTGTGCCCATCAGATATGCTTTGCATTGTCGATCAAGCATAAAACACCGTTTTTGGCTAAGTGTCATGCACAACCATGAAAAATCACGGTCCTAGGTGTGTTAATCAAACAAGTACTTATCGGATGGGGGCTCCACTTTGCACGAAAGTCCGTTTCAACTAGGTTGAGATGCATGCAAAGTATTATCACCATCGGATATGCTCTGCATGGTCGATTACGCATTATACAACGTTTTTCCCATAGTGATATGCACATCTGTAAAAAAAGACGCCCTTAGGTATGTTATCTGACCAAGTACTTATCGGATGGGTGTGCCTCTTTGAGAACATTTCAATACCACCTAGGTTAAGGCATAGGAAAAGTATTGTGCCCATCGGATATGCTTTGCATGGTCGATCGAGTATTAAATACCATTTTTGTCTTACTGTCATGCACATCTGTAAAAAAACACGGTGCTAGGTGTGTTATCCGATCAAGTACTTATGCGATGGGAATGCCACGTTTCATGTAAGTCAATTCCTCCTAGTTGAAGGTGTGTACAAAGTATTGTGCCCATCGGATATGCTTTGCATTGTGGATCAAGCATAAAACACCGTTTTGGCCTTAGTGTCATGCACAACCATATAAAAACATGGCCCTAGGAGTGTTATTCAAACAAGTACTTATCCGATGGGGGATCCACTTTGCACGCAAGTCCGTTTCAACTACATTGAGGTGCGTGCAAAGTATTTTGACCATCAGATATGCTTTGCATGGCCGATCACACATTATATATCGTTTTTCCCCTAGTGATATGCACATCCGCAAAAAAATACACCCTTAGGTGTGTTATCTGACCAAGTACTTATCGGATGGGTGTGACTCTTTGAGAACATTTCAATACCACCTAGGTTGAGGCATAGGGAAAGTGTTGTGCCCATCGGATATCCTTTGCATGGTCGATCGAGCATTAAATACTATTTTTGCTCTAGTGTCATGCACATCCATAAAAAAACACGCTGCTAGGTATGTTATCCGATCAAGCACTTATGGGATGGGCGTGCCACTTTGCATGTAAGTCAATTCCACCTAGTTGAAGGTGTGTGCAAAGTATTGTGCCAATCGGATATGGTTTGCATTGTCGATCAAGCATAAAACACCGTTTTTGCCTTAGTGTCATGCACAACCATGAAAAAACACGGTCCTAGGTGTGTTAATCAAACAAGTACTTATTGGATGGGGGCTCCACTTTGCACGAAAGTCCATTTCAACTAGGTTGAGATGCGTGCAAAGTATTGTCACCATCGGATATGCTCTGCATGGTCAATTACGCATTATACAACGTTTTTCCCATAGTGATATGCACATCCGTAAAAAAACATGCCCTTACGTATGTTATCTGATCAAGTACTTATCGGATGGGTGTGCCTCTTTGAGAACATTTCAATACCACCTAGGTTAAGGCATAGGAAAAGTATTGTGCCCATCGAATATGCTTTGCATGGTCGGTCGAGTATTAAATACCATTTTTGCCTTAGTGTCATGCACATCTGTAAAAAAACACGCTGCTAGGTGTGTTATCCGATCAAGTACTTATGTGATGGGAATGCCACTTTGCATGTAAGCTGATTCCTCCTAGTTGAAGGTGTGGGCAAAGTATTGTGCCCATCGGATATGATTTGCATTGTGGATCAAGCATAAAACACCGTTTTTGCCTTAGTGTCATGCACAACCATATAAAAACACAGCCCTAGGTGTGTTATTCAAACACGGATGGGGACTCCACTTTTCACACAAGTCCGTTTTAACTACGTTGAGGTGAGTGCAAAGTATTGTCACCATCGGATATGCTTTGCATGGTCGATCACACATTATACACCGTTTTTTCCCTAGTGATATGCACATCCGCAAAAAAACACGCCCTTAGGTGTGTTATCTAACCAAGTACTTATCGGATGGGTGTGCCTCTTTGAGAACATTTCAATACCACCTAGGTTTCAGTGTAGGAAAAGTGTTGTGCCCATCAGATATCCTTTGCATGGTCGATCGAGCATTAAATACTATTTTTGCTCTAGTGTCATGCACATCCGTAAAAAAACACGTTGCTAGGTATGTTATCCGTTCAAGCACTTATGGATGGGTGTGCCACTTTGCATGTAAGTCAATTCCACCTATTTGAAGGTGTGTGCAAAGTATTGTGCCCATTGGATATGCTTTGCATTGTCGATCAAGCATAAAACACCGTTTTTGCCTTAGTGTCAAGCACATTTGTAAAAAAACACGGTCCTAGGTGTGTTATTGGATCAAGTACTTATCTAACCGACACGCCACTTTTCATGAAACTCAATAACACCTAGGTTGAGGTGGGTGCAAAGTATTGTGCCCATCGGATGTACTTTGCATGGTATATCACGTATTAAACTCCGTTTGTGCCTCAATGTCATGCACAACCATAAAAAACACGCTTTTAGGTGTGTTATCTAACCAACTACTTATCAGATGGGTGTACAACTTTGCATGCAATGCAATACCACAATTTTTTAGACTCATGCAAAGTATTGTGCCCATCGGATATGCTTTGCATTGTCGAACAAGCATTAAACACTGTTTTGGCCTTAGTGTCATGCACAACCGTGAAAAAACGCGGTCCTAGATGTGTTATTTGACTAAGTAATTTTGGGATGGCCACGCCACTTTGCATGTAAATCAATAATACCTAGGTTGAGATGTGTGCAAAGTATTGTGATGATGGGATATGCGTTGCATTGTCGATTAAGCATAAAACATGGTTTTTGCCTTAGTGTCATAGGTGTGATATTCTAAAAAGTACTTGTCAGATGGGGGAGCCACTTTGCAAGAAAGTCAATTTCAACTAGGTTGATCTGCGTGCACAGTATTGTGTCTATCGGTTATGCTTTGCATGGGGGATCACACATTATACACCGTTTTCCCCCTAGTGTTATGCACATCCGTCAAAGAACACGCTCTTAGGTGTATTATCATACCAAGTACTTATTGAATGGGCGTTCCACTTTACATGGAACACCATACCACCGCTTTTGAGGCATGTGCAAAGTATTGTGCCCATCGGATATGCTTTACATGGTAGATTGAGTATTAAATACCGTTTTTGCCTTGGTGTCATGTACAACCATCAAAAAACACGATCCTAGGTGTATTTTTCAAACAAGTACTGATTAGATGGGGATGCCACTTTGCACACAAGTCAATACTGCCTAGGTTGAGGAATGTGCACAGTCTTGTGTCCATTGGATACGCTTTGCATAGTCGATCGCACATTATACACCATTTTGTTCTTAGTGTTATGCACAATCGTCATAAAATACATTTGGAGGTGTGTTATCCGAACAAGTACTTATGGGATGGGTGCACCACTTTGTATGCAAGTCAATGCGACCTAGGTTGAGGCGTGTATAAAGTTTTGTGCCCATCGGAGAAATGTAGATGCGATAATATTAGAAAATTCTCGGTATGTGTATATGTGTGTGTGTGTGGCAAACAATTTTGATACAACAAAGTAAACACCTAGTGCACAAATTATGCACTTCATACCTTGAGTATTGTGTCAAAATAAAAGCTGAAATAAGCTTGTTGATGAGGATAAATACACCCTTGTAAATACGCCCTTGAATAAAAGCACAGTTGTTGTATGACCACAATAGGATCGCTTTGACACCTGTGATTTTGCCCACATGTAAGTTTGCAAATAGTATAAAAAATCATATAATAATACATTAATAGTTTGCAAATGTGTATAGCAAGTGAGGAATGGGAAGTGGAAGTGGGAGTGAGGAGGGAGGAGTGGAATGGGAGAGGGGAAGTAATAGGGGTGTATGATAATAAGTATAAAAAATAGTATAATAATATATTAATAGTTTTCAAATGGCAAGTGAGTAATGGGAAGTGGAAGTGAGAGTGGGGAGGGAAGAATGGAATGGGAGAGGGGGAGGTAATAGGGGAGTAGGATAATAAGGGAGTGAAATGAGTAAGGGAAGTTAATAGGGGATGAAAAAGAGGAGGGTGAGATGGGGAAATATGGAATTTTGGGAAATGGGAGGAGTATGGGACATGGTGGAAATGTGGGATGGGAGTGGTGGCAATGGGGGAGGAAGAAGAAATGGATGGGGGGAGGGCCAATGGAAGATTGGGATGAGGGATGGGGGTCCAATGGGAGAGGGGGAGTAATGGGAGCAAATGGGAGAGGGGAGAAATGAAAAGCCAATAGGAGAGAGGGGCGGAATGGAAAGCCAATAGGAGAGGAGGAGGAAAACCTAATTTTTCTTATAAATAGTCTTCCTTCTTCATTCATTATCCCCTCATTTCATTCATTGAAGCAAGACAGCAAGAAAGCAAGGACGAGCAAGAAAGCAAGGAAGGAAGAGCAAGAAAGCAAGAAAGAGCAAACTTACAAACTTTTTCCAGGTACTTGTAAATTTTTTTGATTAATTCTTTATCTAGATTTTTTTTTTAAATTTGAAGAGAGAGAAAGAAAGAAAGAGAGAGAGAAAGTTTAGAGAGAAGGAGAGAAGCCTTGGAGGCCGCGGCCTCCAGGAGGAAGAGGGAAGTGGAGGGGGATGAGAAGGAGGAGCCAAGGAGGGAGGGAGGAGCGACGGAAGAGGGGAGGGAGGAAGAGGGAGAGAGGGAGGGAGGAGCGGAGGTAGGGGGAGAGAGGGAGGGAAGTAGGAGGAGGGAGGAAGAGGGAGGGAGGAAGGGGGGACAGGAGGGAGGGGGGGCGGCGTCGAGAGAGGGGGCGACGTCGAGAGGAGGGGGGGCAGCTGGGTCGAGAGGAGGGAGGGGCGGCGGCGAGAGGGAGGGAGGCAGGGAGGGATGGGAGGGAGGGGGAGGGAGGTGGGGGCAGCGTCAAGAGGAGGGGGGCAGGGTCGAGAGGCGGGGGCAGCAAGGGGGGGCAGCGTCAAGAGGAGGGGGGCGGGGTCGAGAGGGGGGGCAGGGGGGTCCTGGCGGCCGCAGCCACCAAGACAGGAGGGAGGGGAGGGAGGCGGGAGGGAGGGAGAGAGAGAGGGGAGGGAGGGAGGGGAGGGACGGGGGGTCCTGGCGGCCGCGGCCGCCAAGACAGGAGGGAGGGGAGGGAGGCAGGAGGGAGGGAGAGAGAGAGGGGAGGGAGGGGTGGGGGGGAGTCCTGGCGGCTGCGGCCGCCAGGATGGGAGGGAGGCGGGAGGGAGGGAAAGAGAGAGAGGAGGGAGGGAGGGGAGGGGAGGGAGGGGGGGTCCTGGCGGCCGCAGCCGCCAGGATGGGAGGGAGGCGGGAGGGACGGAGAGAGAGAGGGGAGGGAGGGGAGGGAGGGGTGGGAGGGTCCTGGCGGCCGCGGCCGCCAGGACGGGAGGGAGGGGAGGGAGGCGGGAGGGAGGGAGAGAGAGAGGGGAGGAGGGAGGGGAGGGAGGGGGTCCTGGCAGCCACGGCCGCCAGGACGGGAGGGAGGGGCAACGTCGAGAGGAGGGGCAGCCAGGTCAAGAGGGACGGAGAGGGGGGGTCCTAGCAGCCGCGGCCGCCAGGGCGGGAGGGAGGGGAGGGAGGCGGGAGGGATGGAGAGAGAGAGGGGAGGGAGGGAGGGGAGGGAGGGGGGGTCCTGGCAGCCGCGGCCGCCAGGACGGGAGGGAGGGGAGGGAGGCGGGAGGGAGGGAGAGAGAGAGGGGAGGGAGGGGAGGGAGGGGTGGGGGGGTCCTGGCAGCCGCGGCCGCCAGGATGGGAGGGAGGGGAGGGAGGCAGGAGGGAGGGAGAGAGAGAGGGGAGGGAGGGAGGGGAGGGAAGGGGGGTCCTGGTAGCCGCGGCCACCAGGACGGGAGGGAGGGGAGGGAGGCAGGAGGGAGGGAGAGAGAGAGGGGAGGGAGGGGAGGGAGGGGTGGGGGGGTCCTGGTGGTCGCGGCTGCCATGGTGGGAGGGAGGGGAGAGGAGGGAGGGGAGGGAGAGAGAGAGAGGGGGAGTTCCTGGCGGCCACGGCCACCGGGTGAGAGGGAGGGGAGGGAGAGAGAGAGAGAGCCGGGGGGAGAGAGAGAGGAGGGAGGGGAGGGAGAGAGAGAGCGAGAGGAGGGAGGGGAGAGGAGGGAGGGGAGGGGGGGGTCCTGGTGGCCGCGGCCGCCAGGGTGAGGGGGAGGGGAGAGGAGGGAGTGGAAGGAGAGAGAGGGGAGAGGAGGGAGGGGAGGGGGAGAGAGAGAGAGGGGGGAGGGAGAGAGAGAGTGAGGGGAGGGAGAGAGAAAGCGAGAGAGAGAGTGAGGGGGGGTTCTTGGCGACCGCGGCCGCCAGGGTGAGAGGGAGGGGAGAGGAGGGAGGGGAGGGAGAGAGTGAGAAAGAGGGGGGGTTCTGGGAGAGGGAGGGGAGGTGAGAGGGAGGGGAGGGAGAGAGAGAGAGAGGGGAGGGGTTTCTTGCGGCCATGACCGCCAGGGTGAGAGGGAGGGGAGGGAGAGAGAGAGAGAGAGAGGGGGTGAGAGGAGTGAGGAGAGAGAGGGGAGGGAGAGAGAGAGAGAGGGAGGAAAAGGGAGGGGAGAGAGAGAGAGGAGTGAGGAGAGGGAGGGGAGGGAGAGAGAGAGAGGAGAGATGAGAAGACTTGAGGGAGAGAGGATGGTACGCGATTAGAGGAAGGTTGGGAAGGTATGGGACTAGAGAGAGATATATATGCGACTAGAGAGGGAGCTCCATCGCATAGAGAGGGAGCTCCATTAGAGAGAGAGAGAGCCCACTACATAGAGAAGAGGAGAGAAGTAGAGGGAGAGAGGTCGAATTCTTACAAGAGCGACAAATAAGATTTGACTTAGGAAAAGAATGAAAGGGACTTATGAGAAGAAAGTATCAAGAAGAATGTTGAACACAAATTTGAATTCTTACAACTAAGAGTAGAACTATCACGAGCAAGAGTGACAAATAAGATTTGACTTACTATCACGAGCAAGAGCGACAAATAAGATTTGACTTACGAGAAGAATGAAAGGGACTTACGAGAAGAAAGTATCAAGAAGAATGTTGAACACAAATTTGAATTCAAAAGGAACGTACGAGAAGAAAGTATCAAGAAGAATGTTGAACACAAATTTGAATTCAAATTTATAATGAATTCAAATTTCTCTCTCTTTTTTAAAAATTCAAATTTATGCGTGGGAGGAGTGGGCTAGTTTTTCTTATATATACTCTTCTCTCCATTCATTCATTCTCATTCTCTCCTCATTTCATTAAAGCAACCAAGAGCGGAAGAGAAAGGATAAGCGGAGCCTTACTTTGTTCACTTTTTCCAGGTACTTGCATTCTTTTTCATTCGTCTTGTAATTCTTTTTCTTTACTTACAATTCTTTTTCAATTAGTTTCTTGTTAAAGTTTTTGAGTTCTATTTCTTAAAATTCGTCTTGTAATTCTTTTTCTTTACTTACAATTCTTTTTCAATTAGTTTCTTGTTAAAGTATTTGAGTTCTATTTGAATTAATTTTTTATTGAAATTTGTGTTCTAAATTTGAAAAGAGAGATAGAGAAAAAGAGAGAGCTAGAGAGAGAGAGGAGAGAGAAAGAGTGTGTGAGAGAGATAGCACGAGATTAAGAGAGAAAAGAAAGGAGGGAGAGAAAGTAGGAGAGAGAGAGAGAGAAAGAGAGAGAGAGAGAGAGAGAGAGAGAGAGAGAGAAAGAGAGAAAGAGAGAGAGAGATTAAGAGAGAGAAGAGGGGCGGAGGGAGAGAGAGAAAACTCTTGGCGGCCGTGGCAGCTAGAGGAGGGGGGTTTTTTAGAAGGCATTACAATTCTTTTTAAATTAGTTTCTTATTTGAGTTTTTGAGTTCTATTTTAATTCCTAGGAAACTGATATATAACTGAACTGTGAATAAATAAACAAATGTTAGCTTATTGAAGTAGCAATAAATAAATAAACATTACCTGAGAATGGCCAAGATAACATTGTCATTAACCTCTTTTAAAGGATTGGAGAGGATTGAAACCTCCTCTCTACCAAAGCTTAAATACTGAGGTTCTCGTTTCAAAACGATCTTAACTTGAAATGAGCTCTCCATTTTATCTAATGCAGCTAAATTTGATTTTTCAATCAAATTTAGAGGTGGTTGCATTGTTGAAGTAGAAGGGAGTGCCTCCGTATTGACTTCATCCATTTCTTCTCCCTCTATTGCCTGTAAACAAATATGAGAGATTAGATTCATTATCTTTAAATTTAAATCTTATTTAAAAAATTGTATTTAGTTGAGAAATAGAGAGTTCATACCGCTAAGTATTGTCGTAGTGGCCTTTTTTCATAACCCTGCGAGCCATAATTATCAAAGAGGGCATCATCATATTTGTCTTCATCCACCAACCTCTCTGTGAATGGGTCATGTAAGTCCATCTTTTCATCATCAACAACTGGGACATTATGATCTTCAAGGTAATCATCCATGTCATCGGTGTCCTTGTGGTCTATCTCTTTTTCATAGCCTGTGGTTAGATCTGCTTGAAGCTGGAAATAGGCCATGAAATGCTTATTTTCAATAATATTGGTGGAGTTGCCTTTTCTTAGGAGATCCTCAAATAAATATCCCATCCTGCACAAGGTGACCTCCCAACCTGCCGGCAGCAAATTCTCCATCATGGTAAGCAAGAGACTCCCACTTTTTGCAGGACTTCCGTAGTTGTTTTTTTGATAATGTATGGACCTGGGAATATCTTGCTCTTCTAGCATCAATCTCAAATTATTTGAATTCCCTCTTATGTTCTTTTGTAAAGAGTGATCAGGGTTGGGACTCCGCATACATAGAAAGAATGATTCAAGAGTTTGAATCGCTATGCCACATTCTCTCTTGCCTCTCTTTGCTGCATAAACACCACTATAGATCTTCAAATCTGATGAATATGCTCGCTCTAGAGTAACCTGCATGGCTTCTTTGTCTTTTTTATCAACAAATATGACAATGTTACAAATCGCCACTTTGCTAATGGTGGTATATACTATTCTATCAATGAAGTTATGGATATCATCACTAGAAACTTCATTGATAAAGAATAGTTGTGGCTTATCCCATGCTGACTCATTCTTAAAGAAGTCATCTTCTGAGACTCCCCTGAAGTTGACAAGCTTTCCAGACTCTGCCGTAACCTCTACATTGAATTGAAAGCTTTGGTGCATATCTGTTGGCATTCTTATCTCGCTGATTAATCTTTCCACATATGCAACCACCTGTTGTGGGATCTCTTTTCTCATATAAGAGGTTACTATTTCCGACCCATCTTCATCCTTTTTAATCCACCTGTTGGCCCATAGCTTTACCTTGGGTGTTGACAAAGAAGCTATATGCTTCACCACATTATAGTCAATGTTGCAATGAGTAAGTGGAATTTGTTTCTCTGACAGCAAATACTTGATGGCACTATGCACTGCATCACGCCTCACCTGTACATTGATGCATTCTTCCATGCAGTGGTCTTTGTCTTTTTTTCCAAAAAACCATTCTTTCTTTAAAATTCTTTGTGCTGCCATGGATGCATACTTATCAGGTAAGTACTTTACAGGCCTCCACATCCTTGCCGTCAACTCCTTCTTATCCATTACCTTTGACTTGCCGGAGATAAACAAAGGAGCTTCATAGGTCAGCTGTCCACGCTCACAAGCAATGCACGTTTCAAGCATCTCATTGAACACTTCAACAGGACGAAATATGATAGAAGTATAGTCGGCATATCTGTCCTCACCACCTTGAGGGCTTGTCATACTTTCTTCCGCTCTTGGGTTCCCCTAGGCACAACTGCACTCAAAGAAGTATAAAAGTTTGTGAGTGTGTCGGCGTCTGCTTTTGTGACCTTTCGCTTCAAATCAGGATTTGGGGAACCAAATGTTGTCCATATCACCCTTGCCTTCTGTAAGACCTCTGATGTTGAGGATATCTTACGCTTTCCATGGACATAATGATTAAGTCTTTTGGACTCAATCAAATACTTAATCTCATGCTTGAATATACAGATCGTTGCAGGATAATAATGGAATGAGCTTATCTTTACAAATTGTTCTGGAGTGAGTCTTTTGCCCTCCTTTGCTTCCCTTGCGATCTGATTACAAGCATAAGCCCAATGTTGACCATCAATGGGCTGGAATCTGCAATGAAGGAGAAATTCCTTCTTGACTTCCTTTAGCATATTCTCTCCTTGTGCCTCTTCGCCTTGTTCATGTGGAATATTTTTTAGAGTGTTTTTAAAGAATTGACTGAAGATCTCCTCGAAATGTGTAGGCCCTGTAAATGTTATTTGATCCAGAAAACTATTTTTGGTTGGACAAAACATTATTGGGCGCAAGACCACATTACTTGCCACAGGTTTCTTACCATCTCTCAAAGCCTTGTATATTTGCATTGCATAGGATATATCAAGGCTTCGGCTATTAGTAAACAGAGCTGCAGCTTCCACATCTTTGGCATTCACAAACCACGTCCTTTGACCCCAGATATATCCCACATCATCATCTGTAACTGCTTCATTAAGACGCAGATTAAGATTTTTAATTGATGTGAGTTCATCTTGATCATCTTCAGCCTCGGATTCTGAGTCTTCTTCATCTTTCTCTTTTTTTGACCGTTTTTCATCCACATTATCTTTCTCTACAGTGGGACGATGTCTTTTCTTACTGCTTGGAACCGTGGCTCTTGTAGTACTAGCCTTTTGCATTTCACGTCGTGGTTTGCTAGCAAGAGCTTCTAGCATAACTGCAGTGGATCGACCTTGATCTTCTTCAATTTTTGCTAATTCCCGTGCACTCAAGGCTTGTTTTTCATCATCCTTAGTTACATTCACCATTTCTGGCTCTATAAGTTTGCGCTCATGTTCTACAGGTTTGTGACAGTGTGCCTGTTCTTCTTGTCCCTGCATTGAAGTCTGAGCTTTTTGATCTCCTTCATGTGATGATTCTTGCATATGGAGAGCATATTTTGCATCCTGAAAGTATTCAAACATTATCTTTGCATGCATCCTTTTTGCCACCACACTAGGAAATTGCTTCTCCAATGTCCTTTGCAACTCTGGAAACTTTGATGGTTGAGGAGGAGGCATCACAAAGGTCTTTGCGTCTCTCCTTGACACAATAAAATGCATACCGCCAACTTCAGGATCTGAACTCTTTGTTAAAATATCCACAAAGGTGTCTTTTCGTTGAATTATTATGCCTACTACAAGGCTTGAAGTCATATCTTTTTTGAAGAAAGTAGCATCCCATGGATCTTCAACACCATTGAACTCCCTTTTTGACATAAGTAGAAAGAGTCTCTTTTCCTTTTGATGAAGAAACCAGGCTCTTCTACCCATGTGATATCGAGTCCACCTACCAAAGCCATTGGGGCTATATTCCTTTCGTTTGAAATTCAAAGTGACATCAGAAACCCATTCTCTGATCTCAGAGTCATCTACCATAGCCATCACATTAGCTGATTGCTCCATAATCCTACAAGAAAAGATAATGAAGAATTTAGATACATACAAGTAAAGTACAATATACAACCCTTGATACAATAAATGTGGAAAATAGCCCAAAAGGCTTTACAAGGCTTCATATGGCAATAAATGTGGGAAATAGCCTAAAAGGCTTTACAAGGCTTAAATATTTGTACAAATGTAAAAGAATTAGCCAATAAAGCTTTACAAGTAATATAAAATGTCGTCTAGTGATAAAGCTTCAATCTTCGTGAAGATTCATGTAATCTGTCCATCCATTGATATCTGAGCACTGATACCCAACTGGTGCAATCTATCCACTAAAAACTGTTCCATTGATATCCACTTATGCAGCCCACATGATATCCACTTATGCATCATGAGCTTAAATATTTATACAAATGCAATAAAAATAACCAATAATCATCAAGCTCCAGTATGTCCCATGACATGTAATCTGTCCACTGATATATGCAATCTGTCCACTGATATCTGCTCATGCAATCTGTCCACTGATATCTGCTCATGCAATCTGCCCACTGATAAACTTCTTGGTAAATGGTAAAAGGTCTTATTTAATAGCATGTTATGAGTGTTAAACCGCATGTGAGCGAAGGGACTGACAACGATTAGGAACTAGTTAGAAAAATTTGAGCATGGCTTCGATTGGCAACTTGGAGAATTGTCTCTCCTCTAAGGCAATCTAATCTATGCTAAACTATGCTAAACCAACCGTCGAAGTGAAGAAAAGCAATAAATAATTTCTTTTTCTGTGTTCATTTTAATGTGCTGGGGTTTAAGAGGCTTAAATATGCAAAAGAAGGGGTTGTGATGTAGAGGCTAAACCTGCATGTGATATAAATAAAGAACAAGTATCTAAAGAAAAGTTAACATTTTTCAATTTAAAAGATGAATATATATAAAAACATTATCTCACCTTCAAAACAAACCATAAATTCACTCTTTTATAATTTTTTAAAAGTATAATATAAAATATGTAAATATATAAAACTCTCTTTACTTTCTCTCTCTCTCTCTCTCTCTCTCTCTCTACTCCTAAATCTCTTTGCAGCCATAGTCAAGACACCTCATTCTCTCTCTTAATCTCTCTCTCTCTCTCTATAACTCTTAAGTATTTTTCATTCCTCTGTCTCTCTCCCTCTCTCTCCCTCTCTCTCTTTCTCTCTCCCTCTCTCTCTTTCTCTCTCTCTCCCTCTCTCTCCCTACTCTCTCCCTCCCTCAAGGAGCCACGGTCCCCAAGAGAAGCCAAGGTCCCCAAGAGACCGGCTTCTCTCTCTTAATCTCTCTCCCTCTCTCTCCTCTCTCTTTCTTTCCCTCCCTACTCTTCTCTCTCATTTAAAAATATAATATAAAAGATGTAAATATATAAAACTCTCTTTACTTTCTCTCTCTCTCTCTCTCTCCTCCTAAATCTCCTTGTAGCCATAGTCAAGACACCTCATTCTCTCTCTTAATCTCTCTCTCTCTCTCTCTTTGACAACTCTTAAGTATTTTTCTCTCTATCCTCATCCCACTTATTCTCTCTCTCCCTCTCCCTCCCTCTAGCACAGAAGTTTCATTCCTCTCTCTCTCTCTCTCTCTCTCTCTCTCTCCTCTCTCTCTCTCTCTCCCTCTCTCTCCCTAAGTCTCCCTCTTCTCTTCTCTCTCTCTCTCTCTTTTCCTCTCTCCTCTCGCCACGTTTCATTCCCATAAACTTTCTCTCTCTCCCTCTCTCTCTTTCTCTCTCCCCCTCTCTCTCTTTCTCTCTCCCTCTCTCTCCCTACTCTCTCCCTCCCTCAAGTAGCCACTGCTCCCAAGAGACCCGCTTCTCTCTCTTAATCTCTCTCCCCCTCTCTCCTCTCTCTTTACCAGCTTCTCTCTCTTAATCTCTCTCCGCCTCTCTCCTCTCTCTTTCTTTCCCTCCCTACTCTTCTCTCTCATTTAAGGAGCCCCTCTTCTCTGTGTGAATCTCTCTCTCTCTCCCTCTCTTAAGGAGCCCCTCTTCTCTCTCTTAATTTCTCTCTTTCCCTCCCTCCCTATTCTCCCATTTCTCAAATTTACAAACTCAAATATAAATAAAAAACTAATTAAAATAGAACTCAAAAACTCAAATAAGAAACTAATTTAAAAAGAATTGTAATGCCTTCTAAAAGACCACCCTCCTCAAAAACTTTAAGAATAAACTAATTGAAAAAGGATTATAAGTAAAGAAAAAGAATTACAATACGAATTTTAAGAAATAGAACTCAAAAACCTTAACAAGAAACTAATTGAAAAGAATTGTAAGTAAAGAAATAGAATTACAAGACGAATAAAAAAGAATGCAAGTACCTGGAAAAAGTGAAAAAAGTAAGGCTCGGCTTATCCTTTCTCTTCCGCTCTTGGTTGCTTCAATGAAACGAGGAGAGAGTTAAAACTAGTCCACTCCTACACATAAATTTGAATTTTCAAAAAAGAGAGGGAAATTTGAATTCATTATAAATTTGAATTCAAATTTGTGTTCAACATTCTTCTTATACTTTCTTCTTATACGTTCCTTTTGAATTCAAATTTATGTTCAACATTCTTCTTGATACTTTCTTCAACATTCTTCTCGATTCTCGTAAGTCCTTTTCATTCTCGTAAGTCCTTTTCGTCCTTTTCATTCTCGTAAGTCCTTTTCATGTAAGTCCTTTTCATTCTCGTAAGTCCTTTTCATTCTTCTCGTAAGTCAAATCTTATTTTTCGTTCTTGCTCGTGATAGTAAGTCAAATCCTCCTCTCCCATCTCTCTCTCTCCTTCTCTCTCTCTCCTCTCTCTCCTCTCCTTCCCTCCATACATCCCTCGACCCAATCCTCTCCTCCAACCTCCTTCCCTCCCCTCCCTCCGCCGCCAAAACTCCTCCCTTCCCTCCGCCCCCCCTCCTTCCCCAAAATCCCCCTCCCCCTCCCCCCTCCCCTCCCCTCCTGCTACCCTTCCCCTCTCCCGTCGCCTAACCTCTTCCTCCCCTACCCCTTTTTCCCCCTACCCCCTTTAACCTTCCTCCCTTTTCCCCACCCCCCTTGGCGACCCCCCCAACCCTTCCACCCTCTTCCCCACTCTTCCTTTGGCCCCCCTCCCTCCCTCCCTCCCTCCCTCCTTGGCGACACCCCCCTCCTCTCACCCAGCTCCCCCTCAGCCCTCCTTGGGGTTGGCGGTTGCGGCCGCCAGCCCCCCCCTCCTCTCACCCAGCCCCCCCCTCTTCAACCTCCCCCCCCTTCGCAATCCACCCATCCCCCCCCGTTCACCCTCCCTCTCTCCCTGGGCTGGCGGCCGCGGCCGCCAGCCCCCCCCCTCCTCTCACCCATCCCCCCCCCTTCACCCTCCCTGGGCTGGCGGCCGCGGCCGCCAGGCCCCCCCCCCTCCTCTCACCACCCAACCCCCCCCTCTTCACCTTCCCCCCCCTTCGCAACCCATCCTCCCCTTCACCCTCCCTGGCTGGCGGCCGTGGCCGCCAGCCCCCCCCCCTCTCCTCTCACCCAGCCCCCCCCCTCTCCTCTCACCCAGCCCCTTCGCAACCCCCTCTCCTCTCTCCCTAGGCTGGCGGCCGCGGCCGCCAGCCCCCCCCTCCTCTCACCCACCCCCCCTCTTCACCCTCCCGCCCCCCCTTCGCAACCCACCCATCCCCCCCCCTTCACCCTCCCTGGCTGGCGGCCGCGGCCGCCAGCCCCGCCCCCCTCTCCTCTCTCCCCCTCCTCTCACCCAGCCCCCCCCCTCTCCTCTCTCCCTAGGCTGGCGGCCGCGGCCGCCAGCCCCCCCCCCTCCTCTCACCCAACCCCCCCCTCTTCACCCTTCCCCCCCCTTCGCAACCCACCCATCCCCCCCCTTCATGCTCCCTGGCTGGCGGACGCGGCCGCCAGCCCCCCCCCTCCTCTCACCCAGCCCCCCCCCTCTCCTTCCTCTCTCCCTAGGCTGGCGGCCGCGGCCGCCAGCCCCCCCCCCTCTCACCCAGCCCCCCCCCCCCCTTTCACACTCCCGCCCCCCCTTCGCAACCCACCCATCCCCCCCCTTGACCCTCCCTGGTTGGCGGCCGCGGCCGCCAGCCCCCCCCCCCTCTCACCCAGGGGGGGTCTTCACCCTCCCCCCTCCCCCTTCGCGACCCACCCATCCCCCCCTTCACCACCCTCCCTGGCTGGCGACCGCGGCCGCCAGCCCCCCCCCCCCTCCTCTCACCCAGCCCCCCCCCTCTCCTCTCACCCAACCCCTTCGCAACCCCCTCTCCTCTCTCCCTGGGCTGGCGGCCGCGGCCGCCAGCCCCCCTCCCTCCTCTCACCCAGCCCCCCTCTCTTCGCTCTCCCCCCCCCCCTTTCGCAACCCACCCTCCCTGGCTGGCGGCCGCGGCCGCCAGCCCCCCCCCCCTCCTCTCACCCAGCCCCCCCCTCTTCCCCCCCCCCCCTTTCGCAACCCCTCCCCCACCCCCCCTTCCCCCCTCAGCCGCGCTCCCCCACCCTCCCGGGCTGGCGGCCGCGGCCGCCAGCCCCCCCTCTTCACCCTCCCCCCCTCTCCCCCCCTCAGCCGCGCCCCCCCCCTCCCCCTCTCAGCCGCGCCCCCCTCCCTCCTCCCCCCCTTCAGCCACTCCCCCACCCTCCCGGGCTGGCGGCCGCGGCCGCCAGCCCCCCCTCTTCACCCTCCCCCCCCCTCCCCCCCTCAGCCGCGCCCCCCTCCCTCCCCCTCTCAGCCGCGCCCCGCACCGCCTCCCTCCCCCTCTCAGCCGCGCCCCCCCTCCCCCTCTCAGCCGCTCCCCCCTCCTCCTCTCAGCCCCCCTCTGCACCCACCCGCCGTGCCAGCCTCCCCTCCCACCCCCTTCCCTCACACCCACCTCCCTCTTCGCCCCTTCTTCCCCTCCCTTCCTCCTCCCTCCCGTCCCACCCTCTTCCTCCCCTCCCTTCCTCCTCCCTCCCCTCCCCTGAACCTTTCTCTCTCTAATTTCTCTCTCTTCAAATTTTAAAAAAGAAACTAGAAAAAAAAGTTTGCAAGTACCTGGAAACAGTTTGTAAGTTTGCTCTTTCTTGCTTTCTTGCTCTTCCTTCCTTGCTCTCTTGATCGTCCTTGCTTTCTTGCTTGAATGAAATGAGGGGAGAAAGAATGAATGAAGGAAGACTATATATAAGAAAAATTAGGTTTTCCTCCTCCTCTCCTATTGGCTTTCCATTCCTCCCCTCTCTCCTATTGGCTTTTCATTTATCTCCTCTCCCATTGGCTCCCATTACTCCCCCTCTCCTATTGAACCCCCATCCCTCATCCATTAGCCCTCCTCCCATCCATCCATTTCTTCTTCCTCCCCATTGCCACCACTCCCATCCCACATTTCCACCACGTCCCATACTCCTCCCATTTTCCAAAATCCCATATTTCCCCATCTCACCCTCCTCTTTTTCATCCCCTATTAACTTCCTCACTCATTTCACTCCCTTATTAGCCTACTCCCCTATTACCTTCCCCTCTCCCATTCCATTCTTCCCTCCCCACTCTCACTTCCACTTCCCATTACTCACTTGCCATTTAAAAACTATTAATATATTATTATACTATTTTTTATACTTATTATCATACACCCTTATTACTTCCCTATCCTATTCCACTCCTCCCTCCTCATTCCCACTTCCACTTCCCATTACTCACTTGCTATACACATTTGCAAACTATTAATATATTATTACATGATTTTTTATACTATTTGTAAACTTACATATGGGCAAAATCACAGGTGTCAAAGCGATCCTATTGTGGTCATACAACAACTGTGCTTTTATTCAAGGGTATATTTATCCTCATCAACAAGCTTATTTACTCAAGGTATGAAGTGCATAATTTGTGCACTAGGTGTTTACTTTGTGCCAAAATTGTTTGCCACACACACACACACATATACATATACCGAGAATTTTCTAATATTATCGCATCTACATTTCTCCAATGGGCACAAAACTTTGTACACTCCTCAACCTAGGTCTTATTGACTTGCATACAAAGTGGTGCACCCATCTCATAAGTACTTGTTCGGATAACACACCTCCTATGTATTTTATGACGATTGTGCATAACACTAGGAACAAAATGGTGTATCATGTGAGACAGACTATGCAAAGCATATCCAATGGACACAAGACTTTACACGTTCCTCAACCTAGGAAGTATTGACTTGTGTGCAAGGTGGCATCCCCATCCGATAAGTACTTGTTTGAAAAATACACCTACGATCGCGTTTTTTGACGATTATGCATGACACTAAGGCAATAATGGTGTTTTATGCTTGATCGACAATGCAAAGCATATCCGATGGGCACAATACTTTGCACACACCTTCAACTAGGTAGAATCGACTTACATGCAAAGTGGCATGCCCATCCCATAAGTGCTTGATCCTATAACATACCTAGAAACGTGTTTTTTGACGGATGTGCATGACACTAGAGTAAAAATAGTATTTAATGCTCGATAGACCATGCAAAGGATATCCGATGGGCACAAAACTTTTTGTACGCCTCAACCTAGGTGGTATTGAAATGTTCTCAATGAGGCACACCCATCCGATAAGTACTTGGTCAGATAACACACCTAATGGCGTGTTTTTTTGTGAATGTGCATGTCGTTAGGAAAAAAATGATGTATAATGCGTGATCGACCATGCAAATCATATCCGATGGTGACAATACTTTGCACGCACCTCAATGTAGTTAAAATGGACTTGCGTGCAAAGTGGAGCCCCCATATGATAAATATTTATTTGAATAACACACCTATGGCCGTGTTTTTATATGGTTGTGCATGACACTAAGGCAAAAACGGTGTGTTATGCTTGATCGACAATGCAAAGCATATCCGATGGGCACGATACTTTGCACACACCTTCAACTAGGTGTAATTGACTTACATGCAAAGTGGCACGCCCATCGCATAAGTGCTTGATCAGATAACACACCTAGCAGTGTGTTTTTTTACGGATGTGCATGGCACTAAGGCAAAAATGGAATTTACTGCTCGATCGACCATGCAAAGCATATCCGATGGGCACGATACTTTGCACACACCTTCAACTAAGTGTAATTGACTTACATGTAAAGTGGCATTCCCATCGCATAAGTGCTTGATCAGATAACACACCTAGCAGCGTGTTTTTTTACGGATGTGCATGGCACTAAGGCAAAAATGGAATTTAATGCTCGATCGACCATGCAAAGCATATCCGATGGGCACGATAATTTTCCTATACCTCAACCTAGTTGTTATTAAAATGTTGTCAAAGAGGCACATCCATCCGATAAGTACTTGGTCAGATAACATACCCAAGGGCGTGTTTTTTTGCGGATGTGCATACCACTAGGGAAAAAATGGTGTATAATGCGTGATCGACCATGCAAATCATATCCGATGGTGATAATACTTTGCACGCACCTCAATGTACTTAAAATAGACTTGCGTGCAAAGTGGAGCCCCCATCTGATAAGTACTTATTTGAATAACACACCTATGGCCGTGTTTTTATATGATTGTGCATGACACTAAGGCAAAAACGGTGTGTTATGCTTGATCAACCATGCAAATCATATCCGAAGGTGACAATACTTTGCACACACCTCAAACTAGTTGAAAAGGACTTGCGTGCAAACTAGAGCCCCCATCCGATAAGTACTAGTTTGAATAACACATCTAGGAGTGCGTTTTTTTACGAATGTGCATGACACTAAGATAAAAACGGTGTTTTATGCTTGATTGACAATGCAAATCATATCCGATGGCCACAATACTTTGCACACACCTTCAACTAGGTGGAATCGACTTACATGCAAAGTGGCATGCCCATCCCATAAGTGCTTGATCCTATAACATACCTAGAAACGTGTTTTTTGACGCATGTGCATGACACGAGTAAAAATAGAATTTAATGCTCGATAGACCATGCAAAGGATATCCGATGGGCACAAAAATTTTCGTACGCCTCAACCTAGGTGGTATTGAAATGTTCTCAATGAGGCACACCCATCCGATAAGTACTTGGTCAGATAACACACCTAATGGCGTGTTTTTTTGCGAATGTGCATGTCATTAGGAAAAAAATGATGTATAATGCGTGATCGACCATGCAAATCATATCCGATGGTGAAAATACTTTGCACGCACCTCAACGTAGTTAAAACAGACTTGCGTGCAAAGTGGAGGCCCCATCTGATAAGTATTTATTTGAATAACACACCTATGGCCGTGTTTTTATATGGTTGTGCATGACACTAAGGCAAAAACAGTGTGTTATGCTCGATCGACAATGCAAAGCATATCCGATGAGCACAATACTTTGCACATACCTTTAACTAGGTGGAATTGACTTACATGCAAAGTGGCACGCCCATCGCATAAGTGCTTGATCAGATAACACACCTAGCAGCGTGTTTTTTTACGGATGTGCATGGCACTAAGGCAAAAATGGAATTTAATGCTCGATCGACCATGCAAAGCATATCCGATGGGCACGATACTTTGCACACACCTTCAACTAAGTGGAATTGACTTACATGCAAAGTGGCATTCCCATCGCATAAGTGCTTGATCAGATAACACACCTAGCAGCGTGTTTTTTAACGGATGTGCATGGCACTAAGGCAAAAATGGAATTTAATGCTCGATCGACCATGCAAAGCATATCTGATGGGCACGATACTTTGCACACACCTTCAACTAGGTGGAATTGACTTACATGCAAAGTGGCATTCCCATCGCATAAGTGCTTGATCGGATAACACACCTAGCAGCGTGTTTTTTTACGGATGTGCATGGCACTAAGGCAAAAATGGTATTTAATGCTCGATCGACCATGCAAAGCATATCCGATGGGCATAATACTTTTCCTATACCTCAACCTAGTTTTTATTAAAATGTTGTCAAAGAGGCACATCCATCCGATGAGTACTTGGTCAGATAACATACCCAAGGGCGTGTTTTTTTGCGGATGTGCATACCACTAGGGAAAAAATGGTGTATAATGCGTGATCGACCATGCAAATCATATCCGATGGTGACAATACTTTGCATGCACCTCAATGTACTTAAAACGGACTTGCGTGCAAAGTGGAGCCCCCATCTGATAAGTACTTATTTGAATAACACACCTATGGCCGTGTTTTTATATGATTGTGCATGACACTAAGGCAAAAACGGTGTGTTATGCTTGATCAACCATGCAATTCATATCCGAAGGTGAGAATACTTTGCACACACCTCAAACTAGTTGAAACGGACTTGTGTGCAAACTAGAGCCCCCATCCGATAAGTACTAGTTTGAATAACACATCTAGGACTGCATTTTTTTACGAATGTGCATGACACTAAGATAAAAACGGTGTTTTATGCTTGATCGACAATGCAAATCATATCCGATGGGCACAATACTTTGCACACACCTTCAACTAGGTAGAATCGACTTACATGCAAAGTGGCATGCCCATCCCATAAGTGCTTGATCCTATAACATACCTAGAAACGTGTTTTTTGACGGATGTGCATGACATTAGAGTAAAAATAGAATTTAATGCTCGATAGACCATGCAAAGGATATCCGATGGGCACAAAAATTTTCGTACGCCTCAACCTAGGTGGTATTGAAATGTTCTCAATGAGGCACACCCATCCGATAAGTACTTGGTCAGATAACACACCTAATGGCGTGTTTTTTTGCGAATGTGCATGTCATTAGGAAAAAAATGATGTATAATGCGTGATCGACCATGCAAATCATATCCCATGGTGACAATACTTTGCACGCACCTCAATGTAGTTAAAACGGACTTGCGTGCAAAGTGGAGCTCCCATCTGATAAGTACTTATTTGAATAACACACCTATGGCCGTGTTTTTATATGGTTGTGCATGACACTAAGGCAAAAACGGTGTGTTATGCTGGATCGACAATGCAAAGCATATCCGATGAACACAATACTTTGCACACACCTTCAACTAGGTGTAATTGACTTACATGCAAAGTGGCACGCCCATCGCATAAGTGCTTGATCAGATAACACACCTAGCAGCGTGTTTTTTTACGGATGTGCATGGCACTAAGGCAAAAATGGTATTTAATGCTCGATCGACCATGCAAAGCATATCCGATGGGCACGATACTTTGCACACACCTTCAAACTTGTGGAATAGACTTACATGCAAAGTGGCACACCCATCCCATAAGTGCTTGATTGGATAACATACCTAGTAGCGTGTTTTTTGATGGAAGTGCATGACACGAGTAAAAAAAGTATTTAATACTCGATTGACCATGCAAAGGATATCTGATGGGCACAATACTTTGCACACACTTTCAACTAGGTGGAATTGACTTACATGCAAAGTGGCATTCCCATCGCATAAGTGCTTGATCGGATAACACACCTAGGAGCGTGTTTTTTTACGGATGTGCATGGCACTAAGGCAAAAATGGTATTTACTGCTCGATCGACCATGCAAAGCATATCCGATGGGCATAATACTTTTCTCATACCTCAACCTAGGTGGTATTAAAATGTTGTCAAAGAGGCACACCCATCCGATAAGTACTTGGTCAGATAACATACCTAAGGGCGTGTTTTTTTGCGGATGTGCATACCACTAGGAAAAAAACGGTGTATAATGCATGATCAACCATGCAAATCATATCCGATGGTGACAATACTTTGCACACATCTCAACCTAGTGGAAACGGACTTGCATGCAAATTGGAGCCCTTATCCGATAAGTACTAGTTTGAATAACACATCTAGGACTGCGTTTTTTTACGAATGTGCATGACACTAAGATAAAAACGGTGTTTTATGCTTGATCGACAATGCAAAGCATATCCGATGGGCACAATACTTTGCACACACCTTCAACTAGGTGGAATCGACTTACATGCAAAGTGGCACGCCCATCCCATAAGTTCTTGATCGGATAACATACCTAGAAGCGTGTTTTTTGACGGATGTGCATGACACTAGAGCAAAAATAGTATTTAATGCTCGATCGACCATGCAAAGCATATCCGATGGGCACAAAACTTTTCGTACGCCTCAACCTAGGTGGTATTGAAATGTTCGCAATGAGGCACACCCATCCGATAAGTAATTGGTCAAATAACACACCTAGTAGCGTGTTTTTTTACGGATGTGCATGGCACTAAGGCAAAAATGGTATTTAATGCTTGATCCACCATGCAAAGCATATCCGATGTTCACGATACTTTGCACACACCTTCAAATAGGTGGAATAGACTTATATGCAAAGCGGCACGTGCATCCCATAAGTGCTTGATTGGATTACATACCTAGCAATGTGTTTTTTGATGGATGTGCATGACACTAGAGCAAAAATAGTATTTAATGCTCGATCGACCATGCAAAGCATATCCGATGGACACAAAACGTTTCTTACGCCTTAACCTAGGTGGTATTGAAATGTTCTCAATGAGGCACACCCATTCGATAAGTACTTGGTCAGATAACACACCTAATGGCGTGTATTTTTGCGGATGTGCATATCATTAGGAAAAAAATGGTGTATAATGCGTGATCGACCATGCAAATCATATCCGATGGTGACAATACTTTGCACGCACCTCAATGTAGTTAAAACGGACTTGCGTGCAAAGTGGAGCCCCCATCTGATAAGTACTTATTTGAATAACACACCTATGGCCGTGTTTTTATATGGTTGTGCATGACACTAAGGCAAAAATGGTGTGTTATGCTTGATCGACAATGCAAAGCATATCCGATGAACACAATACTTTGCACACACCTTCAACTAGGTGTAATTGACTTACATGCAAAGTGGCACGCCCATCGCATAAGTGCTTGATCAGATAACACACCTAGCAGCGTGTTTTTTTACGGATGTGCATGGCACTAAGGCAAAAATGGTATTTAATGCTCGATCGACCATGCAAAGCATATCCGATGGGCACGATACTTTGCACACACCTTTAAACTTGTGGAATAGACTTACATGCAAAGTGGCACGCCCATCCCATAAGTGCTTGATCAGATAACATACCTAGCAGCGTGTTTTTTGACGGATGTGCATGACACTAGAGTTCATCTCGTATTTAATGCTCGATCGACCATGCAAATGATATCCGATGGGCACAAAACTTTTTGTACGCCTCAACCTAGGTGGTATTGAAATGTTCTCAATGAGGCACACCCATCCGATAAGTACTTGGTCAAATAACACACCTAATGGCGTGTTTTTTTGCGGATGTGCATATCATTAGGAAAAAAATGGTGTATAATGCGTGATCGACCATGCAAATCATATTCGATGGTGACAATACGTTGCATGCACCTCAACGTAGTTGAAACAAACTTGCGTGCAAAGTGGATCCCCCATCTGATAAGTACTTATTTGAATATCACACCTATGGCCGTATTTTTATATGGTTGTGCATGACACTAAGGCAGAAACGGTGTGTTATGCTCGATCGACAATACAAAGCATATCCGATGAACACAATACTTTGCACACAGCTTCAACTAGGTGTAATTGACTTACATGCAAAGTGGCACGCCCATCGCATAAGTGCTTGATGAGATAACACACCTAGCAGCGTGTTTTTTTACGGATGTGCATGGCACTAAGGCAAAAATGGTATTTAATGCTCGATCGACCATGCAAATCATATCGGATGGGCACGATAATTTGCACACATCTTCAACTAGGTGTAATTGACTCACATGCAAAGTGGCATTCCCATCGCATAAGTTCTTGATCGGATAACACACCTAGCAGCGTGTTTTTTTTACGAATGTGCATGGCACTAAGGCAAAAATGGTATTTAAATCGACCATGCAAAGCATATCCGATGGGCATAATACTTTTCTTATACCTCAACCTAGGTGGTATTAAAATGTTGTCAAAGAGGTACACCCATCCGATAAGTACTTGGTCAGATAACATACCTAAGGGCGTGTTTTTTTGCGGATGTGCATACCACTAGGGAAAAAACGGTGTATAATGCGTGATCGACCATGCAAATCATATCTGATGGTGACAATACTTTGCACACACCTCAACCTAGTTGAAACAAACTTGCGTGCAAACTGGAGCCCCCATCCGATAAGTACTAGTCTGAATAACACATCTAGGACTGCGTTTTTTGACGAATGTGCATGACACTAAGATAAAAACGGTGTTTTATGCTTGATCGACAATGCAAAGCATATCCGATGGGCACAATACTTTGCACACACCTTCAACTAGGTAGAATCAACTTACATGCAAAGTGGCACGCCCATCCCATAAGTGCTTGATCATATAACATACCTAGAAGCGTGTTTTTTGACGGATGTGCATGACACTAGAGTAAAAATAGTATTTGATGCTCGATTGACCATGCAAAGGATATCCAATGGGCACAAAAATTTTTTTACGCCTCAACCTAGGTGGTATTGAAATGTTCTCAATGAGGCACACCCATCCGATAAGTACTTGGTCAGATAACACACCTAATGGCGTGTTTTTGTGCGAATGTGCATATCATTAGGGAAAAAATGATGTATAATGCGTGATCGACCATGCAAATCATATCCGATGGTGACAATACTTTGCACGCACCTCAATGTAGTTAAAACAAACTTGCGTGCAAAGTGGAGCCCCCATCTGATAAGTACTTATTTGAATAACACACCTATGGCCGTGTTTTTATATGGTTGTGCATGACAGTAAGGCAGAAATAGTGTGTTATGCTTGATCGACAATGCAAAGCATATTGGATGGGCACAATACTTTGCACACACCTTCAACTAGGTGGAATTGACTTACATGCAAAGTGGCATTCCCATCGCATAAGTACTTGATCGGATAACACACCTAGCAGCGTGTTTTTTTTATGGATGTGCATGATAGGAGCAAAAATAGTATTTAATGCTCGATGGACCATGCAAAGCATATCCGATGGGCACAACACTTTTTGTACACCTCAACTAGGTGGAATTGACTTACATGCAAAGTGGCACCCGCATCCCATTAGTGTTTGATTGGATGTTTGATTGGATAACGTACCTAGTAGGCTCATGTTTTTTTACGGATGTGCATGACACTAGAGCAAAAATAGTATTTAATGCTTGATTGACCATGCAAAGGATAACTTGGCATGTCCATCTGATGAGTACTTGATCGGATAACTTCTCCCACTAATAAATTAAGTACTAATTAAAAATTATAATAAATAAGTAGATTATTAAAAAGAGACTAATATTTATGTAATTGTTGCCACTGCAGCTTGCTTGCGAAGGACTCTCACAAAGGAGATGGCTATAGATTTTGTTCCAGGGATGGATGTGATTTTATGTAGCAAAAGAGAAGTAGTTGCATTTGCTACAATCCATGATAGTGATCCCAATTCACTTTGCCACTTTCGAAGACTTGGCGAAGATAAGGTAGCAGTTACTGTATCAAAGATTCTTAGCGCACATGTTGAGCTAAAGTATAAATGTGGAGATATGGAAACACTTAGAGATGTTATGCCCTACAATACATCCAACAAATCATTTATAGCATGGGACAAAGATGAGACTTATGCAACAGACATTATCAAGAATACAAAGTGCACCACCTTGGATTTTACTATAGGGGACATTTTACAAATGAGATCATTTGCAAATAAGATTGTAGCAGAAGGTGAAGTATTGGGATTTGAACAAGTGGAGCAATGGTCATTTGCGCAGATGAGGATTCTAAAAGTCACTGATGATGGTATGGTTGATAACATAACATCCTTATGTGATCCCTACTATGAGATAGGCAAGAATATGAGATGGAGCATGCAATTTTTAAACATGAGAAAGAGGCACGTGGTTTTCAATGATAAAGACAACGCATACTACAATATCAAAGGACCTAAAAAGCGTGCCCATGTGCCAGGCTCTATCACTTCAAATGTGGATGATTTCAATATACTCAATTATAGAAGTGACATCTTATCTGGAGTGGATGAGTTCATTGGTTCCAAGAAACAAAATGATTTTAGAAGCGAAGCCTTATCTGGGGTGGATGAATTCTTGCACAGTGAGAAGGGCAAAGGTTTCAATAGCGATGTCTTGTCAAGTGTGGATGAGTTCATGCATATTAACAAACCTGGTGTCAATCAAGGTTGTGGATTTGTGAAAGCCATGCAAGATGTCCCAATGAGTGATGTTCTCTCAGGAGTGGAAGAGTTTCAAGGTTCTCAATACTCTCGTAGAATATTGAATTCATTGAATGGTCCTAAGAGTATGTTAAAAATGAGGATGAGATCAATAGAGGATTATTCAGTATTTAACTTTGATTGTGATATGAACAAGGATGCAACGACCAATCATGGATGCTTGGTTACAAACAAATGTGAGGAGAAGAAGTGCATAAATATAGATAACAATGTGTACGAGGAACGAAAACGGTCATACATATGCATGAAGAGAAAGAGAATCCAGGCAGATCCACAAAAGCAACCAAAGAGGAAGAGAGTAATGAAGGAGGAGAACATGTTAAATGCATTGGGATATCTATGTTGCAAGCGAAGATGTATGCGCTTCATTGATCTTGCAGACATCAGGGAATGTAGAGGACACGTGTGGCAAAGAAGGGGAAGCGAAAGAAATGAATACCTTCTCACAAGTCTCTCTTGCTTTCTTCAGAATGGCAATAAAAGGCTAAGTTCAAGACAAAAGGTAAAACCTCTCGTAAATGGAAAAAGGATTTGCAATAAGGCATATCGCAATATTACTGGATTATCCCATGGTACATATTGGGATTTAGTCACCAAGGCAAAGGGCGGCAACAAATTTAGCATTCACGGTAATAGAGGAAGGTCCAAATCAAGAATCTCAACTGTCAGGGCAGCAGCAATTTTACAAGACTTCATACATGAAAATGCTTTGCCTCAACCCCATATATCTACCAAACTCCCTAACGGTGACGCGATCACTGAAATGCACCTTCCAATGGGCTTGACAAAGCTCGAAGTATTTGACTCTATTGCAGAAAAGCAAAGGCAAAGAGGGGATGCTGTAGCTTCTTCTCATACTTTGTATACTCTTTGGAAGAAGAACTTTGGATATGTTAAAATCCCAAGGAGGCAAAAAATGTCAAAGTGCAATGTCTGTGATGATTTAAAGCGAGCGATTGAGAGTGCAACATGTCCAAATCAAAGGGAATTATACAAAAAAAACCGAAAATCTCATCATGACCTTATTCGACATTCCAGACAAAAATATGCATTTTGGAAGGAGCAAGCTATTTCGCATCCTGATGACTACATGTGTCTTATTGTAGATGGCATGGATCAGAATACAACAACATTGCCTCATTTTGTTGCCACTCCACCTAAATTACAAGGAAAGCACTTTCTAAAGACACATCTATGTGGAGTGTTAGTGCATGGAATTAAGTTCTTTGCAGATATATGGATTGATTCCTTGCATCTACATGATACCAATCAAGTTGTAACATCTATTATGAAGGCAATTCGCAATGTACATGCAGAAAAAGGTCGCCTGCCACCGACTTTGAGAATACAAGCTGATAATTGCTGGCGAGAAAATAAGAATGTACTTATGTTTGCCTTCTGCTCCATGCTAGTTGCTCATCGAATCTTCAATGAGGTCGAATGTGGATTTTTGTATGTTGGGCATACACATGAGGATATCGATCAGGTTTTTAGCACAGTCTCAAGGGAGCTTAAATGCAAGGATGTGGAGACAATAGATGACTTGGTAAGAAGATGTGGCAGGCAAGTTGGTGGTCGTAAGGAAAGTACAGTATGTGAGAGGCTCGAAAGAATGTATGATTGGAAGAGCTTCATTCTACCTTTCATACAAACGGGTGGTGATGCATTGACAGGTCATACCAATCCACACTACTTTCGTTTTTTTTTAAAAGATGAAAAACCCGTAATGCAATGGCAACAGTATTCTCATGATACAAAATGGGAACCTGAAGAACCTTACAGTCTCTTAACTTCAATTCCCAGCAAGGAAAGGTATCCAACATGGGCTCCTATACAAGAATTTAATGAGAGGTCTAATTGTGAAATAGATGGATTAAAAGCATTTATTACATACAAAGAGGAAATGCTCCAGAGATATCCTGATTCGAAGCCTGCTAGGAGAGAACACACTACCACTGTAATTAACAAGACACGAAATTTAATAAATGACCTTGAGAGAATGCGAGGCTCAAAGGATGTCAAGGAAGAATGCAATATGTTTTGGCCAAATGTTCATAACGATTTGCGCCCAGCTCCAGTCTTTGAAAATGATTTTGTATCATTACTCCCACGTCCATATTGTGGACCGAAGAAGAGAGAGTTTATGCCACAAGTAGATATAGAGGTTGATTGTTTTGTTGTGGCTCGGATGATGAATATGAGAATGTGAAGTTTTGGGTTGCAAAAGTAGTTGATGTGCAAAGAGATGACCAAGGGAGAGCTACAACATTTACAGCGGTATGGTATGAGCCAAAGGGCAGGAAGGAGAATATGGATAACAACACATTATATACTAATTGTATAATGAAGGAGTGGGTCCCAAATGATGAAGCAGTCTCTCAAGTTTCGACAGAGACAATCATAGTGTCTTGGCATTCAAGGGCAAAGAAATCAAAGAAGCACATGGGATATGAGGTAGAAGGAAAAATAAAAATACCACAGCAAACTATTTTGCATATACACGAATTTTTAAGGATGCTCGCCATGGAGGAAGTAGAAGGAGATAGCGCAAATGAAGAATGTCCATGATTAAAGCTTTGTATTGAAGTCCATTGATTCAGAAGGATTTTATTTGGGTACTAGGCAAGGAGCCAATCCAAGACAATTATAATCAGAGTCATCACCTCGTATGTCAAATGAGAGTCAAAATATGCACTGGATGTCACCCAAGGGTCAAGGCTTGCCAAGACAATAGGGAGTTAATGCAGATGGCACCTGGCAAGGGACTATCACATTGAGCAATAAGACAATGGGGAGTCAATGCACCCAAGGGGCAAGGCTTGGCAAGATAACTTGTGGGAGTTAATGCAGATGGCACCTGTATTTTGCACTGGATGTCACCCAAGGGTCAAGGCTTGGCAAGACAACAGGGAGTTAATGCAGATGGCACTTGGCAAGGGACTATCGCATTGAGCAATAAGACAATGGGGAGTCAATGCACCCAAGGGGCAAGGCTTGGCAAGACAAGCCTAGGTCAAATTATGCAGATGGCAACTGGCAAGGGACTGTCGTGACATTGAGCAATAAGACAATGGGGTGTCAAATTATGCAGATGGCACGAATTGAGGCTCTTTAAGAGCAACAATTTAAATTGTAAACATATGTTCAATCTAGCAATAAGACAATGGGGTGTCAAATTATGCAGATGGCACGAATTGAGGCTCTTTAAGAGCAACAATTTAAATTGTAAACATATGTTCAATCTATATCATTTTGGATATAAAGACTGTAGCTAAGAGCAACGTCTCTCAATGTAATCATATACATAACAATTGCTATTATCCCTCTTTGGTCTTATGGCATCATGTCTTCTTTCTATTTATTAAAAGTTTTGTTAAATTTTGTGCATATTGCCGAGTGACAATGTTATTTTCATGAAATATTTAAGTCTCCTTTCATGGATTTATAAATTTATCACGTCAACAAAAAATGTCAAGGAAAAATATTTAAAATAATTAAATTAACAAATAACTTAGATATAGCTAGAATTTCTAATATAGGATTATTTCAAATTCTTGCATGTTGGTGTAAAAGTATAGATTGAAAAAACAATAGTTGTATGTGAATATGATAGAGCCACAAAGTGAACTTTTGATTTGGGAAGGAAAAACGTCAAGGAAAAATATTAAAAATAATTAAATTAACAAATAACTTAGATATAGCTAGAATTTCTAATATAGGATTATTTCAAATTCTTGCATGTTGGTGCAAAAGTATAGATTGAAAAAACAATATTTTTATGTGAATATGACAGTGCCACAAAGTGAACTTTTGATTTGGGAAGAAACTTTTTAGGAAGTAAAATTTTGATTTGGAAAGGATATTTTCATAAAGTAAAGTTTTCATTTGGGAAGGATTTTTGGGCTTCGTCCAAAAACAACACAAAAAGTCCAAAATTAATGAAATAGGTGTTTAATCCTACTAACACATGGTTAAATCTGACCACCGACCATGGTTAAATCTTACAGCTAACCAAACCCTAGCTAACCAAGGTTAGATTAACTTAACCAATGCCAAAGTCACTTAACCTTATTAAGCCCCCAAGTGACCTAACCAACCCTATCCCTTCATGGTTGGCTAAAGTGATGCCACGTGTCAAAGGATAACATATGATGGAATCTTTACATATTCTGTTGTCGGGAGGACTTTCGTCGATGCTGGAGAGTCGACCGTAGGGCGCCGTTGCCCGTGAAGGAGCTAGACATCGTTGAGGCTAGAGCACTATTGGCTTGTGTTTGTTGGAGAAGAGGTGTGGAGACATCTGTGCATGGGCGTCCGTCGGTGGCATCGTCGTGTGGAGGTGCCCTTCTCCATTGGAGGAGTTCAGCGTCGGAGGCCGTGAAGCGTTACTAACTTGTAGCTCATTGCTGCCAGCCATTGTTTGAGGAGTCCATTAAGGGGAGGCAATGAGGAGCTGCTCGTGTGTGCCGCTTGAGCTAGTTGGTGTGGAACAGGATGGCCGTTGTTTGAGGCCAAGCTGTTATGTGAGGTCATGTTAGGAGACGCCCCTCAGATCTCTAGTGGTTATAGCGCTGCTGCCTTGTGACTAGAGCCGGAGCTCGTTGGCTCTGAGGTGCATGATGCACATCAAGGAGCAAGGAGGCATTGATTTAGAGCCGTGAACCTTGGGCTTGCAGAGTCTGTCGACCGGTGAAGGGAACTCGTTATGGGCTATGGCGTTGAGCCTGTTGACAGTGTAGTAAGGCGCTTGAGGCTTGTTGAGGGCTGAGAGACTCCTTCCTTGTTTGCGAAGGCTCTGTGTGGAAGACGTTGGTAGTAGCTACGGAGTCGTTGCCTGGAGAAGGTGAGCACTTGAGGCTACAACCGTTGCTTAGGCATCTTAGACTTGAGCGTGGATGCTATGGGCGCTTCATACATTAAGCTTTGACGCAGTTGAAGGCCATATCTGGGGAGCCGTCATGGAAGCTAGAGTTGGCTCGCTAAGGTTGGTTGTTGGAAGCACAGTAAGTCGTCGTGTCGAGCTAAAGCTGTGGGTGAGCAGACGCTTGTTGTTGAAGGCCCGTGAGCACCTCCGTGAACTCGGCTCGTTGGAGGAGAGCCACTGTGCTGCAGTACGGTCTGTCTTGCTGAGAACGAGGCTCGCTAGAGCTTGGAGGCCTTGGAGTAGCGTATGCTTGGTGCTATCATAGTTGAGAAGATAATGCCGTGGGGGTTGCCTTGTTGACAGAGCCGGGCTTTTCGGGTCTAAGTTGGAGCTGCATGCAGGGAGAAGGCGCTAAGAGCTACGAACTAGAGTGTAGAAGAGGACGCTCGAGCTATAGGATCGTTGATGAGGCCTTTGCTCTAATCTTTCTCCGTCTGAGTCAAACCACCTATGTTGGACTTGAATAGTCGCTTGAAGAATGGCCAAAAGAAACCCTTAAAGAGCTCTATCTCGGGTACCAAAAGAAGAGCTCATTACTCTCTCAGAGAAAGAGTTGAATCTCTCTTCCCTCATCCTCTTGAAATCTCTCAAAGAAACAGAGAACAACCGAATGAACATATCTCTCTATCCATAGCTCCGAATGGCGAGCTTTCTAAACTAAAATGGACAGAAGAAGGAGCTCTGCAAGAAGAGCTAGACAAGATGATGAAGGTGCCTCACGGAGAGGGCTTGTGCCTTGACCGGAGCAAGAGCTTGCGTGCCTTGATGAAGCAAGGGCTTGACTCTCTCTCAATGGAAATCTCTGTCAATGGAAGATCCCTCATGCAAGGAGGGCTTGACACTCATGAAGGGAGTGTAGCACCATTAGCTCTGATACCATGATATCGGAAGTGAGAGAGGAAAGAGAGAGGAGTGCACACAATATAGCTACCTATACACTAAATGTATTGACAATGAACATGAAGATATACATGTGAACCCCTTAGGGTTAGGGTTAGGGTTTGCCCCTATGCCCTATGTGGATAGTGCAATTTACACTATCTTTAATAGTTTTCGTTAATTCACCCACAAGAGGGAGAGGGGGCACGGCTATGTTAGTCCATAGTGCGCTTAGGTCCAGGAAACTTTCAAGAGCAAAGGCGATTGTGTCTTAGGGGTAGAGGTCTTACTGGAAGGGTATGAGTTTCAAGTGATGAGCGTGTATGCTCCCAATGGGGCGGGGGAGAGACCAAAACTCTGGAGAACTATCAACGAGTTGGTAGGAGAGGGGAGGTGGATTCTTAGGGGGGACTAGAATGTCACCAAGGGCCGGGAAGATAGGTCTCACAGTAGGGCTACACTCGTGGAGGAGGAGAAGGAAGCGTGGGAGGACCTGTGCATGGACAGAGGTCTGATCGAAGCAAAGGAGCTTGACTCGGTAGGGTTTCAGGCATTTACACGGTCAAACCGAAGGAAGGGAGCACATTTTCATGCTGGCAGGCTAGATAGATTTACTTCACTGAGGAAGGGTGGTGGATGCAAGGCCCTCTACAAGGGTCGTTGGTGCTCTCGGCTCTCTCCGATCACTCCCCCATCCTGTGGCACTTCTCGGTCCCCGTAAAAAGCGAGAGGCCAAAGGACATTCCCTTCAAATTCCAAAGTGCCCTCCTTGACTCCAAAGCTTTCTATAGGCGGATCAGAAGATCCTGGTCGAAGTCAGTGGGCGAAGAATGGAGATCCTAAAGGCTGGTGGGATGTGGCCGTGAAAGGTGTGCTTTGGATTGCCAAGGAGAAGGACTTTAAGGCCCGGACGACCCTGTAAGGGCAACGGTTGGCGGTTGCAGTGGTGCTGGAGGCCCTCACAATCGCGATTGCCGAGAATTTGAAGGATAAGTGCTGTCCACCTGAATGGTGAACATGAAAGTTTTAGTCCAGGAAGCTGAACTCCGGGAGGCAGAGCAAGCATGGATTAGGAGCAGACAAAAGTGGTTGGCAGTAGGGGACTGCCTTATAACGTCTTCTTCCAATCTTTAAAGAGAAATCGGCAAAGGGATCTGATAGACTGGGTGCAGGATTCACAAGGAGAGACGTTCACAGATCTCTGGCACATTGTGGCTGTGTTCCAGAAGGAATTAAGTGCGATTGTGGGGAAAACAGCAACTTAGGACGCTGAGTAGAAGTGCAGCCTCCTTAACTCCATGGAAGGCCTTGAGCCCAAGTCTTAGAGTACCAGAGGGCGTAGCTAGCTCGCCCTTTCACGCTCACCGAACTAGAGGAGGCACTTAGCCTGCTAGCAGATGAAAAGGCACCAGCAGGGCCGGACAGGCTGCTGACAGCAGAATTCTTTAAAGCGTTCTGGGGCAGGACCTTACGGCAATGGCGAATGAGGCTATGAAGGATGGTTCCCTCTCCGAGGATGTGAACTTGGGCCTGATGAGGCTGATTCCAAAGAAGCAGGATAGACTCTGGGTAGGGGACTAAAGGCCCATTACCATGCTCAATACCTCCTACAAGGTTATCGTGAAAGCCACGGCGCTCCAAATCAGAGAACTCTTCTACTCAGTGGTGGATGAAGAACAAAACGGGTTCGTGAAGGGGACATATTCGAGAAAGTGTTGAACGTAGCCATGACCCTAGACTTCGCAAAAGTGCTGCTAGAAAGCGATCACGCTAGGCCTGGATCTAGACAAGGCATATGATAGGATATGCTGCTCGACCGTCCAGAATTTGGGACCCAGTTTATTCAGAGGGTTACCTGCTTGTTTGGGAATGCGGCGACGACTTCAAGCTCAATAGATCGGTGAGGCAAGGATGTCCACTGGCGCCTCTTCTTTTTGCCATCGCGACTATAGTACTGTTTGAAGGAGAGTAAAATGACCAATAATCCCGGGAGCTAATCCAAAATCACCTACTCGATTGATAGGCATAGCTTTGCTAGCTGCTTTATTGGCTTAAAGTCATGCAATTAATCAACAAATATAGAGCGAGACCTACTCCCTCCCATCCTAGAAATAATTAAATGGAGTTATCTCTGGTAACCAATATTGGCATTAAAAAAGTAGAAATGGATAAATAACACATAAATCGAGGGCTATGCGGTGCCTCGAACATATATGAAATGGGATAGAGATGAACCAAGCTACTGACAAATGCCACCACAATTGACTTAACTACAGTCGGATTATCGAACACCGGGTCGAAAGTTACTTCACCAGGTCTTTCCCTCTGCGAATCAAGCGAGCTTTTCTTTACTCGTATCACAATGTGGCCATTCACCCAAGTGGCATAATCAAGTGCTCTATTTCGTTGATACACAAGCTCAAGGTTAAGAATGGGGTTGGGGAGAT
Source organism: Dipteris shenzhenensis (assembly GCF_047967505.1). NCBI lineage: Eukaryota > Viridiplantae > Streptophyta > Polypodiopsida > Gleicheniales > Dipteridaceae > Dipteris > Dipteris shenzhenensis. The sequence continues at coordinate 14,039,076 of NC_141624.1, forward strand.
CAGCGGAGTCACCATCCCCTTGGGGTCTGAGTTCTGTGCGCAACACTGCAAGGCATAGGCCATTTTTCAACGGAAATACCGACCTTTTGTATACTAAAATATTTTTTTTAAATGGGCGCAAAGGTTGGTATTTACGTCACTATTAACGTCAGAAAATAAGTGTCACTATATAAGTGTCGCTATATAGTGACACTAGTAAATGTCGCTATACAGTGACGATTAATAGAAGCTTTTAAAAAACATTAGTGGGGCTAAACAGGGCCACAGCAAACCCTGTTTTGCCCCACTAATGTTTTTTTTTTTGGTAATTACAAAAGAATGTTATTTGTTACAAAATTTCCCTTGTGAAAGGGGTGATACAAAATTGCTCAAACGAGCCGAGCGACAGAAGCATATACATGCCGAAGATATACAACATTGTTTGTTACAAAATTACTCTTTCGAAAAGGGTGATACAAAATCTCTCAAATGAGCCGACATGCAGAAAGCATATACATGTCGAAGTATATGCAAACTACTATTACTACTGCTCATCCGAATCGTCGTTCCCGTCCTCGTCGTGCTGGCTTGATTCCTAGCCCTTGTGAGCTCTGCCTGATCCCTGGCCCTCATTGAAGCCACGTAAGCCTAATCCCTCATCATCACCGCTCACCTCCGCTGATGGGACGTTCGAGCTTTGATTCTAAGAGTGAAACCATATTAATTGGAAATTAGATTAGAACTTAGAGAATAAAACAGTTTAAAAAGTGAGATTACACAAGTAGGAGTAGACTTATACTGTGCGAGCAGCCACCTCAGTCCAATCGACCGTTGCTCCCAATGCCTCCTGCTCAATAAACCATGGCTTTGTACCTATGCGAAACCCGCATCTTGTCTCTGCGTCTGTGGGAAGGTAACCCATCGCAGCTTGCTATGGGCCCAATTTATGAGAGTTAGATAAAGTGCATGCAATATGTAATAAAACAAATAGAACAATAAATTAAATGAGAAGAAGTAGACTGACCACGGTTGCCTCGAGGCCTGTACCAAAGTGCGAAGTACCGATAGAGTCCAACCGTCTTCTCGTAACCCTCCTCTGACCCTCGAACAGTTCGAGATGGTCCCTGTACTGCTTCTTGAAAAACTTCCAGTCAGCTTTGTCTGCCCAGCTAGGTTTAGCCTTCCCCTTTGCAATGGAAGTATGTAAGGTTGACCTACGATGCTTCAAGACCCCACCCATGCGCTCTCGCATGTAAACCAAAATGAACTCCCAATTTGGGGGGTTAGGGTATTGTCTTTTCAATTCATTGATGACTGCCTGCTTCTTTTTGTCATCTTGGTACTGCCAGTCAGTAGCTATGCCACTCCTAAAGTGATGGCTCATCAACCGCCTCATGGTGGCCATCACTTGCTGAGCCCTTTTCATTTTCTATTATCTCTTCAGCAACCGTGATTTCATAGGACAAGTCCTAACTTGGGTAAGAAGGACAGAGCCAAAGCGAGTGGTGTTACTGCGAGTGCTTACGGAGTGAGGAGTAGTAGTGGGAGTAGGAGAGGGCAAGGGACCTGAATGGTATTGGGTCTCGGGACTAAGTGGAGACTTGTAGGGATGTGAGTGTGCTGACTCGTCTACATAAGTGACCCTTCCTACTCTTCCTTCCCTTAAAATAGGCACGCCTAGGTGATGACGGCTCAGTTGAAGGGGCTAGAGGGGATGACTAGATAGTAGGTCCAGCCGTTGGTGAGGAGAGGGATTTGCTGACGTCCTCTGGGATAGCAAAGAGAAGAATCTCGCTACCTCCGCATCGGTCATATGTGCAACAAACTTATCGGGACTCCCAACAAAGCCATGGGCTACTAGTAAAGGAGTTCCCCAAGGGGTAGCCATAGTCCTAGGTCCGAGAGGAGTTGGACCACGGGTAGTCACAGGGGTAGGCCCTTGAGATGTCGCCTCAGTGAAATCAAAGTCATCTAGAGAGTAGAGATCATGATGTCTCCTCCTATGAGGGTTTCTGTACTCATCGGACGTGCGACGTGATCCCATGTCTAATTTGGGGGGATTGGACAAGCGTAGACACAAACATGAAGACAAAAAACAAAAAACAAAAAACATGAGCAAGTAAGAAGTGGATAGATAATTAATTACTTAAGACAATTATGAAAGTCAAACTCAAGAAATTATGAAAAGGCAATTAATCACTTGTGAAAATTATGAAATGACATCAACGCATAAAGGATAAATATGAAAGGACAATTATTTGCTTAAGACAATTATGAAAAGCCAGTTTTGAAATGACAAATATTTATGAAAGACAAGTGGAATCCAAGAAGATTTTCATATATAAAAAATAGAGACCAAAAGTATGTATATCTCCAAAATTATGTATATAAAAAATATGTCTCCAAAAGTATGCTTAAGCAAGTTTATCTCCAAAAGAGACATTCTCCAAAAATGCAAAAATGGTGGAGGAGGTCTACTACTCTACGTTACTATCTGAGGTAGTTTCCTCCTCTGCACCACTAGGCGAGGGTCTATGGGAACCTCATCCTCCACCTCTTCTAATATGTGGTCATGCTTCAGTGATTATGTACTCGCAATCCACAAATGCCTCCACACAATCCATTATGTCCTTTACACAATCATATTTGAGGCTCCACCAGTCGTCGTGGTCTCTCCACAACCTACGGAGTTCCCATAGGTTGTGTTAAGCATTCCTCAGTCGCCCTTGCTCCACTACCCTTCGGCTTGGTCCCCACCCAAGCGCACGTACCCCCACGTTGTACTTCACCCAGTCGATCTCTTGCGCAATCTTCTCTTTTACATGAGCTAGCAGAGAAGCTATGTCTATAATCCCTGCGACGTAGGGAACCGGTTTGGGGTTTAGGGAGGACACCCATGGGTGAGGGTGTGGTTGTTCCATTTAGAATCTATTTGAAAAAAAAAAAGAACCAAATATGGCTAAGGAGCATGTGAAAAAAGAACCGAATACGACTAAGGATAAGGAAATAAGCATATGCGTAAGAGAAGGAGAAGCATACGAGAAGAAAAAGAGAAGGAGAAGCATCAGAGAAGGAAGAGGGGAAAATAAGAGAAGGAAGAGGGGAAAAGAGATTGAAAGAGGGGAGAAAGAAGAGGGGAAAGGAGCATAAGCATAAGACAAGGAAAAATATATGCATATGAGAAAAAGAGAGAAATCCTATGCTTATGCTTATGCATGAGCATATGAGCATATGCTCATGCATAAGCATAAGCATAGGCATAGGCATATGCTTACATAGGCATAGGCATATGCTTTTGAAAAGAAGAGAAAAAAGAGGAAAAAAGAGAGGGGAAAAGAAGAGAAGGAAGAGGGAAAAAGAGATTGAAAGAGGGGAAAAAGAGATTGAAAAGAGGGGAAAAAGAAGAGGGGAAAAGAAGGGAAGGAAGAGGGGAAAAGAGATTGAAAGAGGGGAAAAAGAAGAGGGGAAAAGAGCATAAGCATAAGATAAGGAAAAGGGGAAAAGAGATTGAAAGAGGAGAAAAAAAAGAGGGGGAAAAGAAGAGGGGAAAAGAAGAGAAGGAAGAGGGGAAAAGACATTGAAAGAGGGGAAAAAGAAGAGCATAAGCATAAGAGAAAAAGAGAGAAATGTGCTTATGCTTATGCTTATGCATGAGCATATGAGCATATGCTCATGCATAAGCATAAGCATAGGCAAATACATATGCTTATGAAAAGAGGAGAAAAAGAGAGGAAAAAAGAGAGTGGAAAAGAAGAGAAGGAAGAGGGGAAAAGAAGAGAAGGAAGAGGAAAAAAGAGATTGAAAGAGGGGAAAAAGAAGAGAGCGAAAGAGCATAAGCATAAATGAAGGAAGACGAGAAAAGAGCATAAGCATCAGAGAAGGAAGGGGGGAAAAGAGATTGAAAGACGGGAAAAAGAGATTGAAAATAGGGGAAAAGAAGAGGGGAAAAGAAGAGAAGTAGGCAGCAAAAAGAGATTAAAAGAGGGGAAAAAGAGCATAAGCATAAGACAAGGAAAAACATATGCATAAGAGAAAAAGAGAGAAAGCATGTGCTTATGCTTATGCATGAGCATATGAGCATATGCTCATGCATAAGCATGAGCATAAGCATAAGCATATGCTCATGCATAAGCATAAGCATAAGCATATGCAAATATATATGCTTATATAAACAGGAGAAAAAGAGAGGAAAAAAGAGAGTGGAAAAGAAGAGAAGAAAGAGGGGAAAAGAAGAGAAGGAAGAGGGGAAAAGAGCACAAGCATAAGAGAAGGAAAAGCATATGCATAAGAGAAAAAGAGAGAAAGGATATGCTTATGCTTATGCATGAGCATATGAGGGAAAGAGGGGGGAAAGAGGGAGGAAAAGAGGAAAAGAGGGGAAGAAGAGGGAATAAGAGAAGAGAGGAGAAGAGAGGGTTCCTACGCCCATCACTACAGCTAGCGCTTAGGGCGTTAGCTGCAGGTCAATGCAAATAACGGAAATAACAAAAGGAAAAAAGAGGAAGCACTTTCTTACCTGGAGAAGTCCCGCTCGGTGTTTCAAGGATTGGCCCTAAAAAAAGAGGAAACATACCATTTTCTCAGATAACTAGCTAGAGGAAGGAGGAGTTTAGAGAAGCAACTTTTCAAAGGGATTAGATTGAGGAGACAAATATAAGCCTACAAATAAGGAGAAAGCATAAGCCTACAAACAAGGAGAAAGAGGAGGAAGAGAAATACCAAAAAGAGAAGAGCTAAGTCTTCTTTTTTTCAACAAATCATTTTTTATCCTTAAACTCTAAAAATCAAGCATGAAAATTCGCACATAGGCTTAGCAATATAAGGAGAAACATGCTTCAACTCTAACAAAACAAAATCTCACAAAAAATGAACCTACATTGCTTAAAGAGGCACACCTTCTTGAAAAACTTCCTTAAAAAGAGAGAGAAGGGTGGAGAGGGAGCACAAGTGTTGGGAGAGGGGTTGGGTAGGGGTGAGGAGTGTGCGGAATAGAGAAGAGGAAATCAAGGTCATCGAATATAAGGTAGGAGGATCGATTTTTGCTTTTTTAGCAATAGAGATGTGAAAGACGGCATCGTGCGGGGATTCGAGTTTTAGTCCCTAGCGTTGCTATATAGTGACCTTGGTCAATAGCTATATAGCAACGGTTATATCCTAAAAGCATTGCTATATAGCCACAGAATAGGACAAAGCATCACTATATAGCAACGTTTCAGGGCACTTATTGTTAGAAGATAGGAAAGGAGCTCATGGGTGGCTATTTTTTGGATTTTAATAGATTTCCTTGCACCTCATGTTGTGATTTTGGAGGTGTGCAGATGGAAGGGACAAGTGGAAGCTCGTCAGATGATGCGCCAATGCCCAAGAGCACAAAGTGGCTTACGGAGAGGTTGTATTATCTCCTCATCCTGTCTCAAGATTTTGTGTAAATATAAGATCTTGTCTCAAGGTTTCATGTCATGTATGTATGCAATATTAATCACGAACTCAAATAGCATTGACTTACTAATGATCACGAACCACGTGCAACACCAACGGTGGGTACTTGTTTAGGCTCCTCCCCACACATCCGCAAGTGGCACATGACAATACAACGTTGATGTCATACTTCTCGCTTGCAATGAGTGCAATGGTGGCAAGGGTGTGCATATACCTTCACAATTTGAGCAAGACTATAGTCTCCCAGATGTGCCAAATGATGATGAGGATATGGTGGACATGATCAATTCTATTTTTTGGGGCACTACATCACATGTACACGTGATGTCTGAGTCTGAGGTCAATACGCGAGAGTTGCAATCAACACAATTGTACGAGGGTGCTAGGATGTCTAAACTACAGGCTTGTCTCTCAATCTTGAATCTGCAAGCAAAGTATGGGTGGTTTTATATAAGTGTCTCGATCTTAATGAGGTTAGCTCCCACATTAATTTGACTCATTATTTGGATATTATTTGTTTTGAGAATCATCATTATTCGAAGCCTATGTATGTTTGAATTGTGATAGGTTGCTCTAGAAGATGTTGCCTACACCAAATACCATGCCAGCGTCAAGAGATGAAGCGAAGAAGATGCTAACAACGGTGGGTATGGATTATGATACCATCCATGCTTGCCGTAATGATTGTATTCTCTTTCATCGTGAGCATGGAGATTTGGCTAGTTATCCGGAGTGTGGGGAACAACGATATAGAGATGACTTGTAGGGTGAGAAGATGCCGGTAAAGGTCTTGAGACACTTTCCGATCATTACAAGAATACAACACATGTTCCGATGCAAATCCATAGAAGAGTTGATAACTTGGCATGCATCTCATCGGTCCATTGATGACACATTGAGGATTCCCATAGATTGTGTAGCTTGGAAGCACATATACAATCAGTGGCTAGTCTTTGCAAGAGAGCCATGCAACTTACATCTTGGGCTTGCCATGGATGGCGTGAACCCTTTCGGGTTACGCTCGACATCTTGGTCGACATGGCCTATAGTCTTGGTGAATTACAATATCCCACCATGTCTAACAATAAAGAAGGGACACCTCATGCTTGCACTACTTGTGCCAGGGAAGTACGAGGCCAAAAATATGGACGTGTACATGGCACCTTTGATAGAGGAGTTATAGATCTTATGGAGAGGAGTGCAGGTCTTTGATATTTCCAAAGCTCCTAGACATACCAATGATATTTTGGTTAGAGTATCTTGATGTGGACCATGCATGACTACCCAGGATATGGAGAGTGTGCAAGTATGTGGTTGTGTCTTTACATGTATAATATAGGATTATGCTTTTATGACTCTCTTTCATGCGCATGTCTTATACTAACACATTCATGCACGCATGCAAGACTTGTTACAAGTGGGTACCATGCATTTCTTGTTTGTGGACTGGGTTTGAAATTGCTTGCACGATACTCCAAACATATGAGGAAAAATGTTTATAAAGGTCATGGTCGATACCTTCCGCTAGGCCATCTCGCGCGTGGAAGTAAGCTTGATCCACCACCACCATATTTAAAGGCAAGTGACTAGTTGGAGGGTGAATGGAGAGGAACCTCCTCGTGGTATGAAGAGGCTATCCATCTTTCATGAGCTTCCTTATTGGGGTCAGTTACAAATCAATCATCTCTTGAATCCCATGCATATCTTCAAGAATGTGGGGGCTACTATTTGGGCACACTTGGTTGGTTCCAAAGACTTAAGAGAAGTGTGAGAAGAATTGCATGCTATGAATAGGATGTCTCGTTCATGGCCCCAAGTGCCTGCTTTGGGAAAAGTTGTCCTCCCGAAAGCAACATGGATCCTCTCTGAGAGAGAGGAGGTAGTGGTTAAGGCGGATATTGCCTCTTTTCGAACACCCACAGGGTACATGCGTTGCTTGAAAGGCGCATTTTCAAAGGACAATAAGCTTAGTGGGCTCAAGTCCCATGATTGGCACAAGGTCTTACAGGTATTCTAAGCTGTAGGATTAGTTTACCGATAATCCAGATGCGTTAGTGTAATTATGATTATGTTATATTATTGACATGACTTCTTTGTTGCTTTAATAGTTCATCCTTCCAATTACAGTCAAAGGGTGCTTACCAGAAGATGTTAGAAATTCTATATTCAAGATCAGTGGTATTGTGAGGTATGCTTATTATCAAATCGCATTGATTGCATTTTCTTTAATTTAAGCTGAATAATCTATAGACTGATTATGAATATATCTTACATGGGCAACATGTGAAATAGGTGGATATCTCAAAAATAGATCTCCATATCAAGCATTGAGAAGGCTAGGGTGGACTCCATCAAAGCCATATGCTTGCTTGAGAAGCACTTTCCCTTGAGCATTATGACAACTCCATAGTTGATGAGGTGGCCATTGCAGGTACCATTCATAGTTGGTGGATGTTTTTTCTCGAGCGGTTTATGAAAACTTTGAAGGGATTTGTAAGGCAAAGAGCAATACCAGAAGTAAGCATGGCAGAGGGATGGCTTGTGCAAGAGTCATTAGTATATATCATGGAGTTTCTTGCATCCACGGATCTCGATATGCCACAGGCCTGGCATAACAAGGATGATGATCGCATCGTTGGCGAGGTTCTCCAAGGAAAAGGGATTGAAAGAAAGATGAGCGAACAGCAAATGGAGAAATTCAATAAGCTTTGTATCCTCAATAGCAAGGAGATGCGGAAGTAGATTGAGAGATATGAAGCGGCCAAAGCAGAAAGAATAGTTGCAAGGAAGAGATTCAAAGTAATTTACAGGCGATTGCAACTATATCCATGGGATCTCACCCTTCTCCCCACTCACATGTCACTTGATTGGCTACAACTGGTCCTACGTAAAGCCGAATGCGATGGAGAGACAATAAATGAGCACGATCGAGAGTTATCATCTGCATATATGATGCATGTAAGTTTCTTACCTCTTGACGTAATTAAGTAATTATTTGTAGCAATATACGCTATAAAATAGATGCATCCTCATTATTTTAATGATGCTCTTTTGCAGTACACAAAGTATAGTGCATTATGGTCATATGGACGGCATTTTCACATGGAACGCATCAATTCAAAGAGAGTCACGTATGATTGTGGAGTCATGGCTAACTTCACACAAGATAGTCGACCGAGTGCTTCGGATACCAATCTTCTCTCCTCGCAGTTGGATTATTATGGGACCATACGTGAAATCTATGAAATTGATTTCAGACGATTTAGTATTTTCATTCTTGATTTAAAATGGTTTAGAACTATTTACAACGGTCCCCATGCAACAGTGAGGAAAGACAGTAGCGGTTTCTTTGCAATAGACTCCACCAAACTTTGGACCGTGGACCGATGAAAATGATACTTTTGTTCTTCTCGAGCATTGTGAGCAAGTGCATACTAATGATTTAATTAATCGAAGCTTTTGTTTTTAAAGATCTATTGATACATGTACTTATGCATAATTTCATATACATAATTGATGGCATTTGGCACCCATCTTCAATATAGGTGGTTTCTCATTTGGATTGTTCTGATCCAAGATGGTGGTACATGATCCAAGTTGCACCACAAAGTAAGCAAATTTTTGAAGATAGAGATGTGGATATGGAGATGCCACTACCAATGCCGGATCCAATTGATCCAAATGGATCTAGCGAAGAAGATGTAGATCACAATATGAGCCAAGAGGAAGATGCACATAATGACATCGTACGGGAGGAAGATGGAGATCACGATATTGAGGAAGAAGATGATGATCATCAAGAATCACCACACTTTATTGAAGAAGATGATCAAGTCTTAGGTGAACGTATGATGCCAGAGTATGATGATGATATAGGAGATCAACTCGGTATAGAGTTAGAGAAAGACTTGTTTGGCACGTTAGACTTGGAAGCCATTGATGTAAATGCTCTTCATTGATTTTTTTCATCTCAAACTTTGACATGAATATATGAGCTTCAAACTTGATGTACATGCTCTTGGACATGAATATATGAGCTTCAAACTTGATGTACATGCTCTTGTACTTTTATTCTCTCAAAGGATCAAACATGTATGAAAAGGAAAAAAAATTGTCATTGGGAAAAATTATCTTTAAAGGTCGGTATGGGAAAAAACACTCTGTAAAAACGTCGCTATAGGAAACTATCTCAGTGTCACTATATAATGACCATTTACAAGTCTAGTAAGTGTCGCTATATAGTGACTCTGTATAAACATCGCTATATAGCAACACTTGCCTAAAGTTGCTATATAGTGACACTTGACTAATCCCGCTTTGATTACCAACTATTAGCAATGTCGGTGCTTAAGTGTCAGAATAGGGCCCATGTGTAGTAGTGCAACTGTTGAAAGATGACGTGGTGTCCTTTTCCTGAGAGTAGGAGAGCAATGTACATGCTCTCCTTGGTGTAGTGGACAATTTTTGCAAGGCCTCAGGCTCAAAGTGTAGCTAGGGCAAGTCCTTCATTCTAAGGATGGGCCATGATCCTCTGTGAAATGGTTGAAACAGCTAGCGATGACCTCGTCCCTCAAGGGGAGGTGATTCGGTACCTGGGGGCATCTTTGGGTGTAGGGGTCTCCCTCTGACAGAAGTTTGACTGGTTCAAGGCCAAGATCAAGGCTAAGCTAAGGGCCTAGAGCAGGATTTCCTTGGGATGGAATGCTTGGTGCCTTGTGGTGTAGCATATCTTAGCCGCATCGACCACGTACATAGCCTCGATCTATCACTTAAAAAAAATGCACTGGCAGGAGATAGAACGCCTCTTCAGAAGCTTTGTCTAGGTAGAGGAACTAGGAAGAAGACGAATGCATCACATCTCATGGGAGCTCCTGAAAACCCCAAAGCTGAAAGGCAGCATCGGCCTCCTGAATGCCCAGAAGAAGAACATCGCGCTAGTTGGCAAGTGGCTAGCCCACCTGTTCTCCAAGGAGGCGCCTTGGACTATAATCATCAAACATTTTATCTCCAACGGTGGGGGAGGGGAGGTGGGAAGGGCTAGGATGGTACGAGAGGCTGTTGTCTGAGTTTCCTAGCAGGGTCACGGGGTCTGACATGGCAGATGGGGGATGGTGAGAGCCTGGAGATGTTTTATTCCTCTACTATCTTGGCAAGGTAGGAAGGGGTTGAGGGGGGATGGTAGTTTGAGGGAGTCCCTCTGGTGGAGCGTTGTTGAGATATCGAGCTCCACTCGTGATATGCCAGGGTGACCGTTGTGCATTTATGTCACCGACTTGTTAGCTGCAGATGCAGTTGGTACACCGCCCATGAATAATAGCTGGATGACAGCTATCCTTATCTACTCTAGTTCGTGGCTTAGTTAGTATGCCACCTTAGTTAGCTGAGTTTTGTTTGAGACCCACATATAGGGTTTTCCTATTTCTTTGTACTAGAGTTCTTTTGGCTTTCACAACTAAGAAGCGGAAAACTGTTTTCAGCCTCCACCTTTGTGTGTATTCCCCCATTGTGTATGTGAGAAAGCCAAAAGTGAGACTCCTTCCTTCTCTCCCACTATCTTCACATGGTATTAGAGCCTAGTTCGTGGTAAGGAGCTCAAGAAAGCAAACCAAGTTCGCGGTGTCCTGGTAAGAGGACCAGGGTTGCTTTCCTTTTTTGAGTTTGGGAGCAAATCTCTATAGGTAGCACAGCCGAAAAGTGCAAGAGTGCATTGTCTCAGATTGAGACACCCTTCGCAGTGTGGCAAGAGGGCATTATTTGTTGCAGGCGAGGGCGAAGCTCACGGTGACTTTATTTTTTTGATTCGAGCCCATTTTGGGGCCTATTTTGGAGGTGGAAGTTCTCCGCAAGCATTGAGAAAAAGGCCCTATTTTTGCTGTGCGACCACTGCTCTACAGGTCGGTGAAAAGTTTCCACAGAACAATATATCCTAACTCAAAGAGAACAAGTAGACTCTACGATAAGGAGAAAAAAAATCATTGTTGCATTTAAAGTCATTTATCATGATAACGATTGTTGTTATGTCAATTGGAGATCACTGTCAATCTATTTACTTGAAACCTAACTTAACATCACACTTGGACATCCTATTCAACTTACAAGGCAAAGACATCCGCATATTGACATGTTAAGGTTAATTCGTTTCCCGTATGGACTTGCATTCTTTGATATAACTTCATTATCGGTTTTTGAAATAGATTCTAAGATGACCAACAAGAAATCATGCAAGACTAGAAATTTGCTAAAAATGATAACCATAGCACAAATGGCTTAGTAGTATCTATTTAAATTCCATTCCATTTTGGTATATTGCCTTATTTGCTATTGCATAATATCTTTTGAAAGAGTCTTTAGGCTAATCTACACTGATTGTGTAAGACTAGAATGCTAAAAATGATCAAAGCATGGCACAAATGCGATAATAAGAACAATCCCATACATATCTACGTGAGTGTCATAGTGCCTTGTAATGCAAATGTATGACACTAAAGGCCCTTCTATCTTAGATTTCAATTGATTGTGGAAAATGACTCTTATATTCCAAATCATCATCTTTTGCAACATCAGTTGTCTCTTCCCTAGACTTGATTGCATGCTCAGGGGGTGCACTACTAAGAAATCCTAGGTATCACGTGCATTTAAGGGGTATTTAAAAAACCCCTTAACTAAAATTTTCTCCTCAATAAAACCGTCCCTCTTTACTTATGAACTAATAATTTTTTTTCAAAATTTGAATTCAAAACCCCTCCTATTATTGTAATCCTATTAAATAAGTGGGATTAAACTACCAATCGCTTTGAATGCACGTGGTACACTAAAATTTTTGAAGGTGAACCCCCCCATGCTTGATTTTGATTTTCGTCCCTTCTCTTATTCTAGGCTTGTGATTTTTTTCTTCCCTCATTGATGATAATCTTTTTGATCCATAGAGACTCCATTAATGATTACAGTTGAATAAAATTTGATGGCACTTTTTCTAGGAGGCCCCATGAAGTTTTGTTTTAACCATTAGACTACAATGCTTTCACTATGTTTTAGAAACCTAGATATTTGAATTGGTCAAGTTCATTACTAAATTACCATTAACTTGTTTTTGTTTGATGTGAAAATAATAATGTTACAAGCTATTGAGACCAAGTAACATGAGAAAATGTGTCAGTCCTCTGATTTGAGGTTGTGGAGAATGGCACTAGTGCCACTCTCTCTATGAGGTGATATCAAACGGTACTAGTTTCATTCTTCCCTATGACATGTAATACCAAATGGTACTAGTTCCATTATTCCTACGATGTTGTGGAGAATGGTCCTAGTGCCATTCTTCCTATGAGCTTATGAAGAATGCTACTAGGGTCATTGTTTGCTTGGTTGTTATTACGGAAATTATATTTCGGACATATCTTTCTTAGGATATTATTATTTTAGTCAAGTGTTACTATGGCAAAGTACTCTATAGGAGCGTACCGGACATGGTGGGGGTCCTAGTGGTGGATACTTTGTGTGGCTAGTTGGGGACGCTTGACTAGCTTGTGTTTTGCCATGCTAGATGGTCAGTATTGTGGGTGATTCAACGTTAATACTGATGTCACTAGTGTTATTGGTGTTGTTCTTGATTATTGTGCTTTCACCGTGGTTATGTTGGGATCGGTTGATTCGGTGATTCGTTCAATCGATTGTTAATAACTGATGTAATTGGCAGCTTGAGTATAGGTGATGGAACTCATAGCGAGGATTGGAGTTAGTGCAAGGGTACCGATTAAGGTGTCACACAATGCATTATTTATGGCCATGGGCCAATTTTGTATTTCTTTATTATTGCAAGTTTAAGCAATACATTTTGGAATGGTGTTGGCTCTTTCTTATTGCTTTCGTAGGAAGAGCTGGGTATTCTCAGTATGTAGGATTTTGAGGCTTTTTGTCACCTACAAATATATTGGGGTTGTCGGTTGTAGTATATGTGTAGCTTAGGACCTCGAGTCGTGTTCCGGTGAGAGACGTAGGCTTAAGTGTGGCAAGCAAACAAAGTGCATGCATGTGTAAAAGGAACATGTATCATCATGATTGAGGTAATGAAGGCTTTCCCCTTCATTGGGGGTTGTAAGGTTTAGGAGGAGGTTCCAAGGTTTAGAAGGAGGTTCCAAGGTTAGAGGGAGTTCCAAAATTTATAAGGAGGATCCACGGTTAGAAGGAGTTCTAAGGTTTAGAAGGAGGTTCTAGGGTTAGAAGGAGGATCCAAGGTTCACGGTAGAGTAGATGGTGGAGAACTTGTCTCCCTCGTAGATCATGGAGTTTAAGGGTTGAGGAACAAAGGGTTTAGGGGAAGCATAGGAGTGGGAGAGGAAGAAGGTGTAAGAGCATGGGGGAAAGAAGAGAGAGGAGGGAGGAGGAGGAGGAGGAGGAGGAGGAGGAGCGAGGAGGAGAGAGGAGGAGGAGGAGAAGGGAGGAGGAGAGAGGAGGAGGAGGAGGAGGAGGGAGGAGGAGAGGGAGAGGATGGGTTGCAAGGTTGGAGGAGAGGGGAGGAGGGGTTACAAGGTTAGGACATGCTTTTGGACATGGAGTGCAAGGAAGCATGGAAACTTGAGACAGTTGCTTGGAATACCAAAGTAGAACTCAACACATTGCCCCAAAGAGTGTGGGCTTCATTCCATTATGGGGTATTTATACAAGTTGGAGAGCTTCTCTCTCTGCATGTAGTAATTGTAACACATTCTCTCTCTACATGTAGAAGTCGTATGTAGAAGTTGTAACAAATTCTCTTTCTACATGTAGAACTCGCATATAGAAGTTGTAACACATTCTCTTTCTACATGTAGAACTCTCATATAGAAGTTGTAACACATTCTCTTTCTACATGTAGAACTCGCATATAGAAGTTGTAACACATTCTCTCTCTACATGTAGAACTTGCATATAGAAGTCGCATCTAGAACTTGCATGTACAAGTTGCATGTACAAGTCACATGTACAAGTCACATGTAGGAGTTGCATGTAGAGGTCGTATGTAGAACTTGCATGTAGAACTTGCAAGTTGGATTTCTTTGAGGTATTATTTCAAGCCTTATGCAAGTACAAGTAGAGATTTGCCGCTACTCTACACACACATTCTATTCTACCTAAGTCCATGTTGGCACAGAGACAACATACTCTCGGATCCATTTTATTACCCGTCCTTGGGTTATGGCTGATTGCGAGCACGTATCTGTGTTGCCATGCTTTTAGTCCAGTGGCTGTGGAACTTGTGTCATGCCAGTTGATCCTGCTATAAAGCCTTGGCACCATACAATTTTTGCACAGTCTCCAGGTAGCCTATATCTACCATTTGCTCAAATAGAGATATGTGGCGTGCTTCTAAGAAGATCACTCTTTGATAGAGTCGGCTTGTAGTCGGCTTGTAATCTAAGCATCGACCCTTTCATTGGGATTAAAGCTGAGTGGAGGCAAATGGGAATCGAGGTAACATGGGACCTCCAGAATGAATTCCAATGTTTTACATAATATAGCACTTAGGCGAAGGAAGCGATCAATGTTGCTGCGCATTACTTGCTCATGCTGCTGAAGTGCTTGGACCATTGTGACTTGGATATTCCATTCTACACCAGAGTATGGTTCAATCATTGGCCAATTAATGGTTCGATCTTTAGCCAAAGTGTGTATGTTGGCTTCCCATTTTTTATGCCCTGGAACTGCATAGAACTTGGGATGGGTTCTGAGACATGGAGGTGCCCGTAAGTACTCCTTTAAGAAGATTACATCAAAGAGCTTGGGATGGCACCAATCAGGTTGTGGATCCAACTTGCTAATCCAACCTTCACTAATTTGACGCTGACAAAAGTTGGTAGGAAAGTTGTCCAGGGTCCATCCACCTCGAGTTTTCATATCAGGACATTTGCTCCAAAATTCTTTGATGGGGAAACTGGGAAGTGGTATCTCATCAAAATCATACCCATCATTAGAACTTGGCATGGGCGTATAAATTGGATTATCTGGATCCTGATATTCAAAATCAAATATTGTGTCATTTTCTGCTGATGGAAGCACCCGAAGTGTCGAAGGTGATGACGAGGCAGGGAGAGAATCTGGGGACATGGGGGAGAAATATGGCAGAGATATAGTTGCAGAAGGGGGAGCAAAGGGGAGGGGGGAAGAACTGGGCAAATGGTTTGAGCAGCTTGGTAATCCTCAAGGGAAGGATTAGCAAGGGAGGGGGAAAAGCTAGGTGTGAGGGGCTCGTAAGTTTGTGACTGTTGGGTTAGTTGAAAATGGTGAGAGGAATGAGCAAAGAGACGATGGAGAGAATAGATGTTAGGATGGAGCTCGGGGAAGGTTAAGAGGGTGGTAGAAGTAAGGGTAAGTGAGGTTATGATGTTGGCAGAAAGAGTGGTTAGACATGGGAAGTTGGATGTGAGATAGGCCTTGTCGTCTTCCAACACTTCTTTTTGTTGGTGCAATGGGATGATCAGCTACATGGGTGGGATGTCGGTTATGTCGTGCCTTGCAAATAATAGGGATGGCCTTTGTAGCAATGGTAACAAACCTGCAATAACCCTGAGGGCAGGACTACCCATGAGGTAGACATATGTAATGAAAGCATCCGTCTTGAGTGTTATAAACCCGGCATGTGTAGATAGGCAGAAGATATTTTTCTCATCTTCGGACAAGTCTTGGCAAATTATGTGCGGGGTTTTGGTACCAATGGAATGTTCCCAGTTGATTGTTGGATTAGCAGATATGATCCTGATTTGGAGTTGCTTCCATTGGATAAGCATGCATGCGTTGAGGTGATCTTCCACTTGTAGAGCAGCCACAAGCTCTTGGTACACCACAGTTGTGCATTGTAGTTGGGCGTCATTGGTGTTGTCTTCCAATGCAATTGGAGTTCAAGCTTGGAGATGATTATCTTTTGGGAGTGCATCTCATTCATTTTTTCTTTGTATTGATGGTAGATGGTTGTGTATGCCTCCTTAAGCTTTCTCATTTGCAAGGTGACCTTTGCCTATTGAGGAATGTCTTCAGTGGTATTGGACCATTGGTCCAAGACTTGTGCTTGTGAAGTGCTGGCCTTTTGAACGGTAGCAAGTTGGTCTTTTAAGATTCTGCAATCCCTTGTAAGCTCGTCAATGCTGAAGGCACGCACTGCAAAAGATTGTTTCATGTCTTCAAGCTTGTCTTTGCAATCCTGCAGCTCTTCTTCTTTGTGAATTAGAGTGAGTCTAGCTTGTGCCACTACCTCCGTCTATTGCGCATGTGCGGATGTCAAGGAGTTATAGTAGGCGTATAGGATTGCCATTGCTTCTACTACCGCAGTCAGCTGTGATGCAGTCTGCCTTTCCAATTCTCTTGCATATTCTTCCTTGGCCAAGCTAGTGAATAGTTCTGACATTTGGATCATTTGGCTAGCTTGATGTTGGAGAATGATAGACAGTGATGAGGTCTGGCAATATTGCAGATACAAGTGGTGCCCATGGAGCGATCCCGATGATTCTGTAATACTTGGGGGAGGTTGTTCCAATGACATTTTAGTCCCTTGTGTACAATAGTCATATTGTTGATTGGGCACTAGCTCCCCTTGTGGCTCATCGACTGGCATGGCATCGATGGGGGCGGTTTGAGTGCTGATGTAGCCTCAGACTCTAGTGCCAATCTTTCCTCAGGTTCGGGTGCCGATCTTGTCTCAAGCTCTAGTTACTGCTGTTGGTGGAGACATATTGGTTGCAATTGTGCACCGAGCTGTAGCATCTCATGGGGCAATTCCGTAATCTCGACCTCCAGAATAGGTATTTTTGCTAAGGCATCTGCACTTATCAATGTGATAGTAGAAGAAGTTGGTGGTGGCTCCCATACTGGTGAGAAGGGTATGTCCAACTCCTCAATTGGTTTTGGTGACTAGGGCAGAGTCATTTCTCTTCCTTGTAGTTCCTTTGTGATGATTATAGCTGATAAGTGTGGACTTTTACATTTTTGGCGTGAAGAACCATCGAGTTTCTTTGTAAAGAAGATGACGAAGTGCTGGACCCAGTCTTGTTTTAGCTTCCTACTCAGCAAAACAAATGTGCGGAGTGGAAGGGAGCAATTTTTGCCGCACTTAACCCCCAGGATTGTGGATAGGAATTGTGATGCTTCCTTGAGGCGATGGTCAAGGATTCTGCGAAGCAATATGCCGTCTCTATGGATGAGTGTGCCCTTGGTGAGGAGAGACTGTACTTTGATAAACTTTGCATCAGCAAGCCGTTTAGGGTATTTGCCACCTTGTTTTGGCAGTGAGAGAGCTCATTGAATGACTGTACTATCGAGGATAATGTTGAGTGGGCTTTGCTATACAGTGATTGTACCATACTTGCCAACCTTTGCATTGCTGGAGTAGTAAGAATGGAGAAAGTCCTTGATGTCTGTGGTCATGGTAGGACTGTCCCCCAAGGATTTTAGGCTCTCATGCAAACTGCCTAGACCCCGTTGTAAGATGTTGCTTCCTGGGAAAGAGTATAAGTCGATGTGGGTGGCCAGACAAGTTCCAGTGACTGGGCCTTGTCAATGGCTATGTAGGTCGGTGGTGACTGGGGTGGCATTTTTTTTGCTTGGTCACGCACTGAATCCTCTTCAGAGCTATTGCTCTGGACCACGAATGCCTGTGGTCGCCGTGGTTGAGAGGATGTAGATGGCTACAAACTCTGGAGGGGGTCTCGTTGTTGAGGCGATGGGAGAGCGGAGGGGGCAAGGAGGGGGAGTAAGGGTGGTAGAGAGAGAGAGGGAGGGAGAGAGAGAGGGAGGGGGGGAATTAGAGAGAGAGGGGGGGCAAAGAGAGAGAGAGAGAGAGAGAGAGAGAGAGAGAGAGAGAGAAAGGGGGAGGGATAGAGAGAGAGAGAGAGATAAAGGGGGAGGGATAGAGAGAGAGAGGAGAGAGAAAGGGGGAGGGAAAGAGAGAGAGAAGGAGAGAGAAAGGGAGAGGGATAGAGAGAGAGAAGGAGAGAGAAAGGGAGAGGGGGAGGGAAAGAGAGAGAGAGAGAAAGAGAGAGAGAGGGGGAGGGAAACATAGTGAGAGAGAGAGAGAAAGAGAGAGAGGTATGAGAGAGAAGAGGGAGGGGGAGGGAAAGAGAGAGAGAGAGAAGAGGGAGAGGGAAGAGAGAGAGAGAGAGAGAGAGAGAGAGAGAGAGAGAGAGGTATGAGAGAGAAGAGGGAGGGGGAGGGAAAGAGAGAGAGAGAGAGAGAGAGAGAGAGAGAGAGAGGTATGAGAGAGAAGAGGGAGGGGGAGGGAAAGAGAGAGAGAGAGAGAGAGAGAGAGAGAGAGAGAGAAAGAGAGAGAGGTATGAGAGAGAAGGGGGGAGGGAAAGAGAGAGAGAGAGAGGGGGGGAAGGGGGGAGGGGGTGGTGGGGATGGAAGGGGGGAGGGGGAAGGTGGTGGTGGAGATGGAGGGGGAAGGCGGGGGGGAGGTGGAGATGGAGGGGGTAGTGGAGATGGAGGAGGGGAGGGGGGGAGGGGGGAGGGGGGGGGGAAGGGGGTGGTGGAGATGGAGAGGGGAGGGCGGAGGGGGTGGTGGAGATGGAGGGGGGGGGGGGGGAAGGGGTGGTGGAGAGGGAGGGGGGAGGGGGAAGGGGAGAGGGGGTGGTGGAGATGGAGGGGGAGGAGTGGTATTAGAGCCCTTTGATCCCCCTTGAGCCCATTTCTGCCACATCATCTTCTTCTTCTTCATCTTCTTCTTCTCCATTTTCCTCTTTCTTCCCAAAATCTCTGAGAGCTTGGTTCTAACGGCCATTGCCCAAACCCTCTGAGCTGGAATCTCCTCTAGTATGGGCGAACTTCCACCTACAAGCAATTGAAGAAAAAACGTCTGTGGTGGCTGCCATTCTCCAAACAGCGAATTTCTTCTGTTGCTCAATACTCCCTGCCTGCTCTGCCATTGCCTGAGCCCTCTTAGGAGTAGATGGGCGACCTCAAGATGAAGATTTTGAGCCATTTTTCAGGTCATTTGGTTTAGTAACGAGGGAGAAATCGTCAAAACTCAGTTTCAGCCTGTAGCAACTCTCCCGAGCAAAAGTGCACACTATTTCGTCCAACCTCTATGCTGGACCTTCTCTAGTATATGAGCTTTCTTTTGCTTCAAAAAGCCCTCTTTTCCTTGCTTTGAAGAGTGAGCTACAAGCCCTCCAAGTTCAGCTTTTCAGTTTTGACAGTTTTGGACAAGTTTTTGAAGATGATGCTACATAAAATGCTAGTCTAGCATTTCTGGTTTTTTGAAGCTTTCAATAACTTCAGTACAAGTGTGGATTCAGTTTTGTTTTGAATTACTAGACCTGGTTTTGATTGGAAAGTTCTCATTTTAAGCCACCTCTGTGAAGCATGTAAGAAGAAGCATCACTGTTTGAAATTTGGTCACTAGTCTTTGCTATATCAAGTGCTCATATTTTGGAAGTCTTTCAGTTATTTTTGCCTTGTAAGAGAGATAGACACTGCCCAATATCTGGGTTAGACCCTCTCATGGCTACCCTATTGAATCTAGAAAAGTTCAATGGAAAGGGCTTCCATACATGGCAGATGAAGGTGAAATTTGCATTGATGAGGGAGAACTTATGGGGACTTGTCAAACCTACTCCTACCGCTTCTTCTACAGCCTCCAATGCTGGAGAATCCTCAACACCGACACGACCGGCAAGGGATCCAGCTAGAGAAGAAAAAGCATATGGTATAATTGCTCTTGCTCTAGGTGATGATTATATACACCATATCTCTGACTTGGAGTCTCCTTCGGAAGCTTGGCAGAAGCTAGACATGATTTTTGGTGCAAGCTCTCACATCTCTAAACTATCACTTAAAATCTCTTTCTTTGAATTAAAGATGGCAAGTGATACTACTTTAGCTGCTCATGTCAACTATATGCGGAGTCTTATGACTCAATTAGCTTCTATCAACTCTCCTATCACCCCTAATGATGCTATGGCAGTGTTACTTAAGAGTATGCCTGAAAGTTTTGATCACATTGTTAGCACTTTGAAGAATCTTCCCAATCCTAACCTTGAAGGCATTATCTCTGCTCTCCAAGAAGAAGAAAGGCATATGGAGCTAAGGAAAGGCAATGACACTGCTTATGCTGTAAAAGTCAAGAAGGGCAAGTATACTCCTTGCAATCACTGTGGAAAGACAAATCACCTTTCAAAGGACTGCTTCAAAGTTAATCCATGCAAGCACTGTGGCAAGAACAACCATCATGAGAAGTTTTGCAGAGCCAAAGCAAAGACAGAAAATGCAAATCTACTTACAGTTAATGAGCCTCCACAAGATGAGGCACCCTTTGAAGATTATGCATTTTAAACACATCTCTATGTATGCTCCAGATCTCTCTTTTTATGTCAAGGTACTCAGCCTGGATAGTCCTCCAAAATGAATGAAAATAAACTATTGTGTTTTGTGTGTTTTGTAAACACCTCTGGTCACCTTATGATGTAGGCCATGTGTATGTTTTGTTCCATGGTACCTCCTGCAGACATTGTGTGCATGTACATGCAGTGGAGATAACCATTGGAAGGTCTTTTTGTATCCCTTTTTGTTTACCTTACACCCAAGGGAACCCTTGCTAGCATGAGAACCTAGCCATAGATTTATCCTTAACCACCATGAGATGGCATGAGAAACTATGAGACTAGATGTATCCTTGACATAGCCTGAGGCATTTCCTTGAGGGGGGGTTTGTTGGGATATCTCAAGGTGTATGCCTCAGGCACACCTTATGTTTCTATGTGTGAGTGCTAGAGGCACAGTTAGGTGCCCACAAGCACAGTTAGGTGGTGGAGAGCCACATAGGATGATTGAGAGAATCTAGGAGCAGATTGAGGAGATGATTGTGGAGCTCTGAAGTCATCAGTGATATCAGTGAGCATGTATGAGGTGCCTACTTAAGGACCTCACTCTTCTTCATTCTACAAGCAAGTATTCTGATTTTGTGTCCACTCTACTCTTTCCTTTCAGTATTCCAACAGGGAGGGGGTGGAGGGGGGGGAAGGGGGTGGTGGAGATGGAGGGGGGAGGCAGTGGTGGAGATGGAGGGGGGGAGGGGGGGGAAGGGGTGGTGGAGAGGGAGGGGGGAGGGGGGAAGGGGAGAGGGGGTGGTGGATATGGAGGGGGGTGAGGGGGGAGGGGGTGGTGGAGATGGAGGGGGAAGAGAGAGAGAGAGAGTGGGAAGGGGGGAGGGGTTGGTGGGGATGGAAGGGGGGAGAGGGGAGGTGGTGGTGGAGATAGAGGGGGAGGGGGTGGTGGAAATGGGAGGGGGAAAAACAAAAAGAGAGAAGAAAAAAAAACTTAACAGATGGAAATCCAAAGGGACGAAGAGGTGGTCACCTAAATGCTCTCCAAGCCTTTCTCGATGTAACGGGATTGTTGAGGAACAATGGACAGTGGGTGGATGGCTAGGTTATCATTGCGAGATGGGCTCGAAGTCACTTACAATGTGAGGATGGTAGTAAGGTGGTGGTCGATGGAGAGGGAGGAGTGTCTTGCGTAGGGCTCGGAATGAAGAAGAGGATGGAGGCAAAATGTGAAAGATGAAGAATGAGGGGGTGAAGTGGGTTTTTATAGAAAATGAGTTTAGGTTTAGGGTTAAACCCTAAAACTCTTCCTAAGCCATAACTTGTTATGGATAGCTCGGTTTGCTCTTCTGCAAAAAGGTGAAATGGTCGAAATTGCAAGCTCTACACATTCATGTCCACTACCTAGCCTGATTGTTTATCAAGTGGCTTCTATTTAAGAAATAAAGAAAATTTTCTTCAGATAGGAACCCAAGGTTGATGCTTGGGGTAGATATGTTTGGCTAGAAATGGAAAAAAAAATTCTCTCCTTGCCCTTGAGTGTTATGTTCATGCAAGTTTGAAGTAGTTTGTTTTTTTTACACATACCTGTGTATGTTTACTCATTACTTGAGACGCTAGTCTCCCCGACAGTGGCACCAAATGTTGTCTCTTTCCTACTGCTTTCGTAGGAAGAGCTGGGTAATCTGAGTATACAGGGTTTTGAGGGTTTTTGTCACTTACAGATATATTGGGGTTGTGGATTGTAGTATATGTGTAGCTTAGGACCTCGCATCGTGTTTCGGTGACGGACGTAGGCTTAAGTGTGGTAAGCAAACAAAGTGCAAGCATGTGTAAAAGAAACATGTATCATCATGATTGAGGTAATGATGGCTTTCGCCTTCATTGGGGGTTGTAGGGTTTAGGAGGAGGTCCTAAGGTTTAGAAGGAGGTTCTAGGGTTAGAGGGAATTCCAAGGTTTAGAAGGAGGTTCCACAATCAGAAGGAGTTCTGAGGTTTAGAAGGAGGTTCCAGGGTTAGAAGGATGATCCAAGGTTTAGGGAAGAGTACATGGTGGAGAACTTGTCTCCCTCGTAGGTCATGGAGTTTAAGGGTTAAGGAACAAAGGGTTTAGGGGGAGCATAGGAGTGGGAGAGAAAGAAGGTGTAAGAGCATGGGGGAAAGGAGAGAGGAGGGAGGAGGAGGAGGAGGGAGGAGAGAGGAGTAGGAGGAGAAGGAGGAGGAGAGAGGAGGAGGAGGAGGAGGAGGGAGGAGGAGAGGGAGAGGATGGGTTGCAAGGTTGTAGGAGAGGGGAGAAGGAGTTGCAAGGTTAGGACATGCTTTTGGACATCGAGTGCAAGGAAGCATGGACACTTGAGACAATTGCTTGGAATACCAAAGTAGAACTCAACACAATGCCCCAAAGAGTATGGGCTTCATTCCATTATGGGGTATTTATACAAGTTGGAGAGCTTCTTTCTCTACATGTAGGAATTGTAACACATTCTCTGTCTACATGTAGAAGTCGTATGTAGAAGTTGTAGCACATTCTCTTTCTACATGTAGAACTCGCATATAGTTGTAACACATTCTCTTTCTACATGTAGAACTCGCATATATAGAAGTTGTGACACATTCTCTTTCTACATGTAGAACTCACATATAGAAGTTGTAACACATTCTCTCTCTACATGTAGAACTTGCATATAGAAGTCGCATGTAGAACTTGCATGTACAACTTGCATGTACAAGTCGCATGTACAAGTCACATGTAGGAGTTGCATGTAGAAGTAGTATGTAGAACTTGCATGTAGAACTTGTAATTTGGATTTCTTTGAGGAATTATTTCAAGCCTTATGTAAGTACAAGCAGAGCTTTGCCGCTACTCTACACACACATTCTGTTCTACCTAAGTCAATGTGGTCACAGAGACAACAAATGGACATAATTCAATTTTGGGCCCAAAGATGGCGATGTAACGAAAATTCCTCATTTTGTAAGAGAGGGATAATTTTGGCTCCTTGATGTAGGCACTAGCTAGAGGAGGTAGGCATTGGCAACGAAATGAATTTTTGTTGGTTCAGAATTAACTGCAACCCCCACAAAATATAATCTTTAGTAAATCCCAAACAAACACTGCACTTGTTTCAATAAATCCCAAACAAGGGAAAATATAAATCCCAAACAGTATACTAATCCCAAACAGCCACCGAGCTTGTTTTAGTGACAATGACCGCGCATGAGGGACCAACTAATTCATAGGTTCAGATTAGAATTCAGTTAGAATCAAACTATAATAACAATGAGTGACCATCTATTAGAATTCACAGGCTCAGATTAGCATTGAGCCAGAATCAATGATTCTAATAACAATGACTTTGCATGGGGGACCATCGAGTTCACAACCTTAGATTAGCATTCAGTTGGTTTATCAAGCTATAATAACAATAGTTTAGAATGAGCACTATTGTTATTATAGCCTGATGAACTGACTCAATGCTAATCTGATGTCATGTTTTAATCTTTCCTTTATTTAGTTGACTATAATAACAATGACTTTGCATGAGGGGCCATCTAGTTCACAGGCCAGCCCAGATTAGCATTGAGTCAAAATCAAATTGTAATAGCAATGACTTTTCATGAGGGACCATCTAACTCGCATGCTCAGATTAGCATTAAGCTAGAGATAGACTGTAAGAACATATCAAACTATTAGAGTTTTTTGATGATCGAGAAATTCTCCCATGGCAACCATATAATCCCACATCATGGCTAGATGATGATGTATATGATCGTCTATGCTAGGCTGGGCTACCAGCAAAGCTGGGTGTATGTGCCACTGCTTCTCCCCCCTCATCCCATTGAACTATTATGATCTTGGCTTCGATGACCAAGAAATTCTCCCATGGCAACCATCTAATCATAGATCATGGCTAGACAATGATGTATATGACCACCTAGGCTACCAGCAAAGCTGGGTGTATGTGCCGCTACTCCTCCCCCCTCATCCCATTGAATTATTATGATCTTGGCTCCATCGGTGACCAAGAAATTCTCCCATGGAAACCATCTAATCGCACGTCATGGCTAGAAGATGATGTATATGACTGCCTCCACTAGGTTGGGCTACTAGCAAAGCTGGGTGTATGTGCCACTGCTCTTCCCCCCTCATCCCATTGAATTACTATGATCTTGGCTCTGATGACCGAGAAATTCTCCCATGGCAACCATCTAATCGCATGTCATGGCTAGACGATGATGTATATGACTACCTACACTAGGCTGGCCTACCGGCAAAGCTAGGTGTATGTGCCACAGCTCCTCCCCCCTCATCCTATTGAATTATCATGATCTTAGCTCCGATGACCAAGATATTCTAGCATGGAAACCATATATCGCACATCATGGCTAGACAATGATGTAGATGACTGCCTACACTAGGTTGGGCTACCAACAAAATCTAGCTGGTGGATTGTGTGCTCTTAGCAGCGATAGGCACCCAAAGTTGCAGAACTGGCACAAGAAACGAAGGGGGCAAGAGAGGGAGGGCTATATAAAGGCCTTAAGGGCAGATAAATAATTCACCGCACCTAGGAAAACTTCTCTCCTACCCCCTTCCATGCTCTCTCTAAGCCCCCTTCTACCCCTATGATGAATCTTCTGCTGCAACCTCGATGCCCCTTCATAATGCTGCCCAAGTCATGGGATCCATTGTTTGCCTTGAATCTCCATTCTGAAACACGCCACCATCCATAGCCATGACTAAGGGAGTTGTAGGATGGGGAGCCAAGGGAAACAGGTCGTCATTGTTCCATCAAGCATTGGAAGAGAACTCACCTTGGTGATGAGACTCTTGTATTGAATGTTCTACTTGATTGAGCTCACCGCCAAGTTGAGTTCTCTCTACCAGTGCCTAAAAAGAAGCAATTCTTTGATAACCCTGCCAGTGCCTTGAGGGAAGTTTCTATGACAAAGGAAATTCCTTGAAAGACTTGAAAGAAAAACCTCATGACCAACCATGTTGCAAGATGGGGAGCCAAGGGAAACAAATCATCGACGTTGTTCTGTGAGGCACTAGGAGAGAACTCAACTTGGTGTTGAGCCTCTCGTAATTGTACACAACCTTTCGCACTAGGGAAGGAACTCAACTTGGTGATCAGCTCTAACACATTGAGAGCATGCAATAGTGTGCTGGATCTCACCACACCATATTGAGTTCCCTGTCCGCTGTTGAATGTTGTGCTCAATTGAGCTCACCTCCAAGTTGAGTTCCTTCTTCTAGTGCCTTGACTTCTTAAGTTGCTATGAAAAAGGTTATTTCAATTACTAGGTGCTCGTTTATTGATGATTCAGAATGGATATCTCTTGTAGTTGTCACACCAAAGAAAGGAAATAAGTGGCATGTTTGTGTCGACTTTTGTCCTTTGAATGCATGTACTAAGAGGGATCATTTTCCTTTGCCGTTCTAAGGTGAAATACTAGACCAAGTAGTAGGGCATGAGAAGTATTTTGTATATGATGGGTATTTTGGGTACTTTCAAATTCGTATTCGGGAGGAAGATCAGAAAACATCATTTGTCACACATTGGGGAGTTTTTGCCTATAGAGTGATGCCTTTTGGGTTGACCAATGCACCAGCTACATTTCAAAGGTTCATGAGTCAAGTTCTCTAGCCTTACTTGGGAATGTTCATAAGGGTGTTTTTGGATGATTTTTGCATTTATTCTCAGCACATGAATCACATGGAGAAGTTAAAGATGGCCTTAGCTAGGATTGATGAAGCAAAAGGGTGTCTAAATCCTAGCAAGTGTCCTTTGGCTCAAACAAAAGTAGTCTTATTGGGGCATATTGTGTCTGAAGAAGGCTTGAAAATGGATCCTGACAAGGTTCAAGCAATCATGGCATTGCCAAGTCCTGAGAGTGTCACTAATGTTTGCAAAATTCTAAGAAAAAGCAAGTATTATCAACACTTTTGTGATGATTTCACAGAGATAGTGCATCCCATGAACTTGTTGAAAAGAAAAGGAGTTTCTTTCCAGTGGGGTGTGGAGCAACAAGAGTCTTTTCAACAACTTAAGGAGGCCATGAGTAAGGGCCTAATATTGAAGCCCCCTTATTGGTCTCAAGACTTTTATGTAAATCCAAGTGTATCTTTGCATTCAGTTAGTGCTGTATTGCTACAAAAAGGAGAGGCAGGTAGAATGCAACCCATCTATTATGCCAGTCGATAGCTTACAGAGGTGGAAACAAGGTATGAAGAAATGGAGCAACAAGCCCTCTCTTTGATGTTTTGAGTCAGAAAATTTTGCTCCTATTTATTACCTCGACCATTTTTCTTCCTTACCTCTCAGTTTGTATTAGCATATCTAGTTTGCAAGCCTAATCCTAGGGGGAGATTTGCAAAATGGTTGTCAGAGCTTCAAGAGTTCTCGCATTGAGAATCACCACTCCACTGTTATAGTCAAAAACTACCCAAAGACTCAACTCTTCTTCACACCAAGCTACTAGTGCATGAAACAATCCCCAATCTATCATTGTGCCTACTGTCGGTGTTGTTGATTCACCAACATATTCAAGAGTGCAAACATAAAGGATATGATCATAATGACCGTGTGAATAGCTTGAGCATCACCTTCACAATCTTCTACTTCACTTAAACAGGCTACAATCTCTTCTAACAAAGTTCTTCTAGGCATCTTCTTTATCACATCAAAAAACACATGCTTATACTAGGCATAACATGCAATCAGTACACCCGAGATCGTGTAATAAGGTGGGATGAATCCAATACCAAACGTACTCGGCATCTCCACCAAAAGATGTGACATGAAGTTGGGGGTAATAAACTTCATGCACCTCTTCATTTCCTGCTACTTTCAAATTGAGTAATAGTGATATTCATCACTGGGAAAGGGACATGAAAAATAAGCTTGTATACCAAGAGACCACACCATACTATCCTCCCTTAGATGAGAATGAAGATGGTGACATCCCAAGTGATGTTGTACTCAAGCATAGGGAGAAGGAAAGGATCAACAGAGGCCATAATCTTAGCAAGCCAGTCTACACCAAAGAGAAGAGCGATACGTTGTTCAAAGAAGATCTTCTGGCTCAACATGACATGAACTAATATTAATCAAGGAGTTTGAAGGGGCTAATTGGGTCGGATGGGTAGGTTCCGGGAAAACATTACACGTCCTTCATAGAAACCTTTACAATGAGCTCAAAACACTCTCCAAAATATCATAAGACACAGAGACCCATCACTTTCAATAGAGACATAATATCAAATATTCAAACACATACCAAGATGCATCTTGAAATGGGCTTTGCTCTGATATAAGTTTCGTAAGAAACAAAGAAACCATCGGAAAGATATGGGCAGTTTACTGGACGGGGGTAAAAACTATCTAAAAAAGAAATAGTCACACTCAGAGAGCCATAGATTTTTTGTTTTGAAACTTAATACAATAAAAAAAGACATAGGATGATGCTCCTTGAAGACAGCTTCGCATTGATATAAGTTTTATCCAAATCAGACCACCGAGCGAAAAGTTGAGTAAAATACTGATAGGGGTCAAACTGTCATGAAAAACACCTACTCCTTCTATTGATGCTGACTTGGGAGAATAGTACCTCCATGCTTAGACTTCATCAACGATCCAAGTCCCATAGAGGTTGCATAGGAGGGAATAAAGAGCCCCCTTCATGGCTTGGGAAATAGATAAACCATGTATGTGCAATGAGCGGCCGAATAGACAAAACTTTTCAGCACTTTAGAAGAGAAAACAATGGAAAAAAAGGGAAGAGACACTCAAGAGAGAACCTGAAGTGACCTTCATTACCAATAGAGTGAGACTCCAGTCCAATGCAACTCAAAATACTATAAACACAAGGGAGAAGAAGAGGTTTCATATGTATAAGAGGGAGTGGAAGCTCCAAGACTACTTATAGAGAGAGAATGAACTAGAGAGAGATGGACTCAAGAGTCTACATAAGAGAATATCTACAAGAGGGAGAGAAGGCTCATAGAAGAGGCTTGAGGAGACTAGAACTACACCAACATGAGGCCTAATGGTGGAACAGTTGATGAACAAGGGAGAGGAGGGCTCCTTTTATAGAGATTTTATCACCCTCCTTCACCCATTTACAATTGCTTCCTGTAGATTCTTTTCCCCATCAATCACATAAGCCCGTATGTCACCATCCATGTCCTTTTTGGCTACTCTTGCCATGTGTCCCATCAAAAGATGCTCAAGACTCTTAAAATATTGAGAAAGTCAAGAGTCTCCCCACATGGTGTGAAGATAGTGGGAGAGAAGGAAGGAGTCTCATTTGCAGCTTTCTCACATACACAATGGGCGAATACACACAAAGGTGGAGGCTGAAAACAGTTTTCCTCTTCTTAGTTGTGAAAGCCAAAAGAACTCTAGTACAAAGAAATAAAACAACCCTATATGTGGGTCTCAAACCAAACTCAGCTAACTAAAGTGGCATACTAACTGAGCCATGAACTAGAGTACATGAGGATAGCTGTCATCCAGCTATTATTCATGAGCGGTGTACCAACCGCATCTGCAGCTAACAAGTCGGTGACATAAATGCACAACGGTCACCCTAGCATATCACGAGTGGAACATGTCAAATCCATACTGCCTCTGCAAGAGCCGTATCCCACTTGGTGATCTAATCACCTCAATGCCCAAGAAATAACGGAGCTCTCCCAAATCCTTCATCTCAAACTTCTGCTTCAATAGCATTTTCACATGAAGGATATCTTCATCACTATCACCTGTGATGATCAAATCATCAACATAAATGACAAGCAGCATAATACCTTTCTCTGTTTTTCTCACATAAAGTGAGAAATCTGCCTTGGAAATTTGAAAGCCAATAATGACAAGATACTGTCCTATCTTGTCAGACCATGCTCTAGGTGCTTGCTTCAAGCCATACAAGGCTTTCTTCAACCTGCAAACAAATTTAGGATGAACAACATGAACATAACCTGGTGGCTGCTCCATAAAGACCTCTTCTTGCAAATCACCATGCAAGAATGTAGTCTTTACATCCATCTGATGTAAAGACCATCCCTTTGATGCAACCATAGAAATTACTACTCTTACGGTTGCCATCCTTGCAACCGGACTGAATGTTTCTTCATAATCAATGCCATATGTCTGTGCATACCCCCTGACAACTAATC
The DNA here is from genome assembly GCF_047967505.1 of Dipteris shenzhenensis. Taxonomy (NCBI): domain Eukaryota; kingdom Viridiplantae; phylum Streptophyta; class Polypodiopsida; order Gleicheniales; family Dipteridaceae; genus Dipteris; species Dipteris shenzhenensis. The sequence goes on from NC_141624.1 coordinate 14,068,962, forward strand.
TTGCCTTGTATTTGTTCACAGAACATATCTGCATTGTGCTTCACCTTATAAACCCACTTACAGCCAATTGTATTCTTGTCTTTAGGCAAAGGCACCAATTCCCATGTAGTATTTGCTTCCAAGGCATCCATTTCTTCATTCATGGCTTTCTCCCATTTTTCTTTTCCCATGGCTTGCTCAAAAGAGGTGGGTTCTGGTTCCTGTATCACTTTGACCATATAGGCATAGTGAATGGCTGTAAATCCATCATATTTCAGCCTATCCACAGGATACCTAGCTTTGGTAGACCTGCGCAAAATAGGCTCACTTCCAAGTGCTCTCAAAACATCCCTGGTCTTCCTTACTCTAGGTGTAACAACATAAGGAATACCCAACTCATCATCAATGCTCTCTTCTGAGCCACTGGATTCACCATCCACATAAGAGTGACCTACATTCACATCAAACATGGGCTGATCTACCTTCTCTTTTCCTTTTCGTGATACTTGCATACCACTATCTGCATTGCTTTGAGGAGATTCTCATGATCTCAATCTGCCTGTCCATGGCGAAGTATGTGAACCACTGCTAGAGGACACTATAGGTCCACTAATATTTTGTGATTGTTGCTGTGAATTCTGTGCAGCATTACCATTTTGTGCATCTACATCATCAATCACATTTACTGGTTTATACCAGCTGCTCATCTCATCAAAAACATCTCTGCTCACTGTAAACTTATGAGTAGAAGGGTTATAGCATCTATATCCTTTCTACTGCAGAGAATAACCAATAAAGATGCACTTCTCAGCTTTTGGATCCAACTTGGACCTCAACTCATCTGGCACATGAACATAGGCAATGCAACCAAAAATTTTCAAATGAGAAATATCTGGTTTCCTACCAATCTACATCTCCTCTGGCGTCATGCCATGTATTGCTAAAGTGGGTGTTCATTATGTAAACTGTTGTAGCAACTGCTTCAGCCCAATAATAGTTTGGTAGGTCTTTTTTATTTAGCATGGCACGAGATACCTCTCCAATATGCCTGTTTTTCCTTTTTGCAAGTCCATTTTGCTGTGGGGTATGACTGCATGAATATTGTTGCTTTATGTCATGCTCCTGCAGGAACCTTGCAAACTCATTTGAGAGGTACTCTCCCCCTCCATCTGACCTTAGGCATTTTATTTGTAGGCCTGTTTCTTTTTCAACCATAGCTTTAAAAGCTTTGAAATGCCCAAACACTTCACTTTTCTTTCTCATAAAATACACCCAATCTTTTCTGCCGTAGTCATCAATAAAAGTGACAAAATAATGACATCTTTTAATAAATGCAGCTTTAGTAGTCCACACATCAGAGTGGATTAATTCCAATGGCTTCTTACTCTCTTGAACATGTCTAGGAAATGGTTTCCTTGCTTGTTTTACAAATTGATAGGCTTCACATACCTTATGCATTTTTGCAACCTTGAATTTAGGCAATCCTGCAACAATACTTTGGGCCTGCATTGATTTAAGTCGCTGTACATTAACATGACCAATGCGTTTATGCCTGATATCAATATCGCAACTACACCGGTCCCATGTGCAAACATTGTTGCACTCAATTCAGGCATGTCTGCATCCAACGTAAACATCCTGCCCTTCTTCTTTCCTTTTGCTATCAAGTGACCGTTATTTTTCATATCCTCAGCAAAGCATCCATGAGGATTAAATTTGACCTGCAAGCCCTGCTGCACCATTTGACCAATAGAAACCAGGTTCTTGGTGATATTCGGGACATGAAATACATCAAACAGGTATTTCTTTTTTCCATCCTACATAGACAAAGGAATTTTACCAATCTGCACAATAGGATGTGTAGTATCATCACCAGTCTCCACAAATCTTGGTCTTTCCATTTTCCTTATATCCTGCATCCATTCTGCATGACCTGTCATGTGGTTTGACGCACCTAAGTCAACATACCACACATCATTTCTTTCTTTTGCATTTGTCACAGAATTAGTCATGTGTTGCACCATAAACAGATGCTCATTTCTGTCATCACCCTGTCTACTAGAAGATGCATAATTGCCTTGTTGCAATTTTCCATTCATAATGTCATTCTGCTTTTTGTAGCAGTCTGTAGCCATATGACCCATTTTACCACAGTAGTAGCATTCAACATTGCTGTTTGCATTTTGGCCTCTCTGCCATCCACCACGACTTCTTTGGCTCCCCCTGCCTCTAGAGTTACCATGTTCTCCTCCATAGGACTGGTTTTCTTTAGTTTGCTGCACATTCTGATCTCTACCATGGGCTCTAGATCGGCCTGCTCTACCTCTGCCTCTACCTTTGTCTCTACCTCTTCCAGCATTTGAGTAGAAGACAATTTCTTTTGAAGTTCCTCCTGAAGAAGATGCACCACCATTTCTCTTCTCTTCAGAAATTAGTAGAGCAAACAACTCCTCAAAATTAGGAAATTTTTCACGGACAGCAATGGATGTTCAGAACTGTGCATAATCCTTTCCTACACCATTCAAGGTCACAGAAACTAGATCATCATTTTCCACTGGCAACCCAATGGAAGCAAGTGCATCTGCAATTTTCTTCATCTTCATGTGGTAGTTATTGATGCTCATATTTTCTCTCTGCACATTGTGCAACTCCTACTTGAGCTGCATTTTCCTGGCTTGCGTATTTGTGCTGTACAGTTTTGCCAAAGTATCCCATGCCTCCTTTGGCATACTTGCATCTTGAATATGCACAATCATAGAATTTGAAATACTGATAGACAGCTAGTACATAACTTTTCTGGCTCTCTTATGCCATCCTTTAAATGCTTGCATTTCCTGTTGATTGGGAACATTAGGAAGAACTGGTTCTTCTTCATTTCTTGTAATGAACTCCCAATAGCCTTTTCCCATAAGGAAATTCGTCATTCTAAAATTCCATGCTTGGAAGTTGTTCTTGTCAAGCTTTTCAGTGACAATCTATGAAAGAGAATCACACGCCATTATAGAACACTACAAAATATTCTGTCACTGTAAAAAACAGAGCTTCTGCCTCACAAGGGCAAATCTGCAAAACTGACGAAAGTGGTATTTGACCACACAGTCACTTCCTAGTGATGATTTTGCATCAACAGGTAGTAAGGATGATTCTGTAACTCCCAATATCTCTACGCACAGGCATACGATGTAATTTCTACGGTAACTTTTCACCGGCAGTGGTCGCACAGCAAAAATAGGGCCTTTTTCTTAGTGCTTGCGGAGAACTTTCGCCTCCAAAACGGGTCCCAAAATGACCTTGAATCAGAAAAATAAAGTCACCGTGGGCTTTGCCCTGTCCCGCATCATATATTGCCCTCTCGCCACACCGCGAAGGGCATCTCAATCTGAGACAATGCACTCTTGCACTTTTCGGTTACGCTACCTGCAGAGATTTGCTCCCAAGCTCGAAAAAGGAAAGCAACACTGTTCCTCTTACCAGGACACTGCGAAATTGGTTTGCTTTCTTGAGCTCCTTACCATGAACCAGGCTCTGATACCATGTGAATATAGTGGGAGAGAAGGAAGGACTCTCACTTGCAGCTTTCTCACATACACAATGGGGGAATACACACAAAAGGTGGAGGCTGAAAACAGTTTTCCTCTTCTTAGTTGTGAAAGCCAAAAGAACTCTAGTACAAAGAAATAGAAGAACCCTATATGTGGGTCTCAAACCAAATTCAGCTAACTAAAGTGGCATACTAACTAAGCCACGAACTAGAGTACATAAGGGTGGTGTACCAACCGCATCTACAGCTAACAAGTCGGTGACATAAATGCACAATGGTCACCCTGGCATATCACGAGTGGAGCTCGATATCTCAACACATGGAGCCCATAGGGACCCTCTCTTTTCCATATGTCCACATCCTCCTTATTCCACATGGGAATTCTAGAAGGATCCCTCTTCACTCCACACTCCAGACTCTATGATTGTGCATATTCAGGATGCAAGTACGCCAAAGGAGGCATGGGATAATTGAGAGTTTTTCGATAGTTAGGGCAATTGCAGGCAAAGTGAGTAGTCTCTCGACAAATGAAACAAGAATTCAGGAACTTTTCGAAACTAACCTATTGGGTGATAACCCTCTCTATGAGGCAACAATCTCCATGAAATCCAAGACCTCCAGGGACTTTTCCCAAAGAATGCAAGCCTTCCTAAGACTAGATAGGGACTTAGAACAATAAGGAATGAGAAGGAATCCACCTAGATTCAATGAAATAGGCTCCACCAAATCTGGCAAGATGGCTAGAAGCTTGGGCAAGTCAATCCAAATCGAGCATTTATGAAATAAGAACTCATCGATATTGAAGGAGGGGCTTTAGAGGATGACCAAGCATGTGGCTCCATAGGACATAAAGGACTTACCCACCAACTCATCCCTAAGTTGTTCAAAATCCATATGCAATAGGAAAAAGCCTTTACCAAGAAACCTTGCCAAAAACCCGACCAAAGGAATGCCACACTCAAAAGAGAGAAACACTTCAAGCTCAACTAGGGACCCTTCCAATGAAAAAAAAGATACCCCCCCCCCCTTTTCCCAACCTAGTAAGTTCATGTTTTAACATCTCCAAGCTTAATCTTGCATGAAAATGTATGCTTTCTCCCTAACTCAAAAAGGGTTACTTAGTGACCTCTCATGTTCTCCTCTTAGCTTCTGCATGAAGTAATTTGGTCGGTGTTTCATCGTCTAAAGAAAAGAAACCACTTCCCACCCTTTTAGCCAAAACATCTGCATAGGAAGGTGTCTCAGAGTCCTGCTGAGACTCGCCTTTACCCACAAAATTGGCACGTTTATTTGGAGTGCTATTCTTTAATGCAGAATCAGCAATCCCACTAACTCATAGATCTTTTCTCAGGCTCATGTCCCCATGACACTGCATAGAATGTACTGATCAACCCATCTCAAGCACTTTGCCTGGCTAAGCTGAGCACAATCCGCTTTGGGAGAAGAGGTCATGCACTAGCTCACACTCTCTTGCTAACCGTTGTGGCCCACGTGGGGGCTTGTGCTTGCATCAGCAATACTTGTTCCTGATTTAGTACATGCCTTTAGCGAATGTGTAATCTTTATGTGTGCAAGAGCCTCATCCCTCCTCTCTCCCAAATGTTGCTCACACACAATAAATCCATGAGTTAAGTAAATCTCTAGTTCTAGGGCCCATTCAAAATTCACCAAGAATTCCAAAAGCAACAAACATACTTTTGGAATTCTTGATGAATGTTAAATGGGCCCTAGAACTAGAGAATTACTTAGCTTGTCTCACTGTAATTTCTTTTGTTTAATATAAACTAGCGTGAAACCCTTAGTGACCCATAGCTACAAAACGAATAAACATCAATATTGAGCACTTATTTGTTCATGGTTCTTAGTTCTTCCTGCTTGCAACACTATCTTGCCAGATCGATCACACCAGACCCAGTTACCCTCCTGTTTACAAAAGAGTAGCCTGTGTTTTATCCCGGCTTCATAAGCTTCTGGGCTATCGGAGACCCTGGAATGCATCTCACAGCCTCGCCAATGGAACGAACAAAATCCTTAAGGATTGGTACTAAGGGAGCTTAACAGACCATTTCCAACTAATAACTTAGATGTTTGTTGAGACAAAATGTTTGCAATATGAATCACGATGCACACTTTGGAGCGTTTTCATGGTTTCATTAACATTGTGAGGATAACTGAATTCAATTCGTGATTCAACAAGTAGTAAAACTAATACATATAGAACATATTACAAAACTAAATGTATCTGTACACTCTCCTCACCTCTTAGTAGGAAAGGACATCTCCAAATATAAAGTCGATAGACCATTGAATGAAGCAGCCCCGAAAATAATGCTTCCCAACATGATCATAGAGGGTCATCACAGTGTGCTCTCGTATTGAATTGCTTGTCCAACAATATGTTTTTGAGGCTTCACGTGGAGATGAGTTTGTGAAAACATGCATGCCTTGGGATCTAAGGAGTGCTCTAAGGTGGATGGAACCTATGTGGAAACATGATGAAGAGAGTGCTCATGACATGTATCTCAAGTCAATTAGGTTCCAAGATAGATTAGTTTGGACTCATAAACATAATCTTGAGTGTATGCGTATTTCAACAATACAGGAAGGCTTCTTATATAGAGAGAGCCTTTAGAATAGTCAACACTTGTGGGATCCTCTGATCCACATCTCTCCTTATGGATGTCCTCAATCCACATCCTCACATAGCACAAGAGGAGGGGATGCATGTGGGGGCAACGAGAGGGGGGGGGGGGGGGGATGTGTGTGAATATGTGTGAGATCACATCCTAGGGTGGCTACCTTAATACATTCCTATACCATACCTTTGCCTTTAATCTATGTGCACATGGCACCATATCTCAGCACCTCCCCTTGGTGTCATGATCCATTGGCTACTGCAAGGTGGTCAGATGTGAGTTACAAATCCATCACCTCCCCTTAGTGCATACCTTGCTACCTAAGGTGGTCAAGTTTGGTTTTTACATGTCAATGCCTCCCTTGAGTGCATGAATGGCTACTTGCAGGTGGTCAAGTTTGATTACAAGAACATAGGCTAAAAGGTAGAAAGGCTTTTGCTTCTCAATACATGTTGTCGATGGTGCGCTCTTCTTTGCTTGATGTAGCTTGATGCATGATGCTTTGTTCTTCATGTGCCTTATGTTCTATGATATGGTCATCTCACGCATTTGTGCTTTTGGCATGCTTATGACAGTAATGTGTGAATTCATGCTTTGTTGCAAAGGTCTTACCAATTGATTTCTTTGAATATTAGCAGTGTCTAATTTCATACAATGATTTTAACTTGATAGACACGTAGAGCTCAAAAAATCAATCAATTTTTCTTTTTGGAGTGCGTGCAAATTCTTCTTGGATTGCAAGTTATGGCTGGTCGAAGTTCTTATGAAGAAGAGGGGCAATTGATGATGTGGCAGAGGCTATTCATTTGTTGTAAACATAGTGTGTTTAGCAAGAGATATCGGTGTGCTAACTGTGCACTGTGGATAAGCCAATCTGCCATGTGGCAATCTACTTACTAATGTCATATTTAACTTAACCACGGTTAACTTTTAACTACGCCTATCTACCACATGTCTATATCAAAGAGAGATGACTACTTGATCGAGGTTCTATATTGGAGCCTTAATTTGAGAAATCCAAGCAATAACATAGCTCCACTTGTGAAAGTCGATGAGTGAGAATTTGTTACGTCGAGCTCAATTGATCTTTTTCTCGGCATGTGTACAGAGATGACTCCGATGTGAGAAGGAGCGAGAAATATGCCTCTTGGATGGCTTGGGCGATTTCTTTCCTTCTACTAATCTCGCTTTGCTTACACTCCACCCGCATATTAGATAAGTGGCTTCACAACAATGAAAGTGAAGACAATCTCTTCCCCAACTGGGCACATCCTTTACAGATCATCTGGGACATTGCGAATGGGCTGGTGTACGAATGCAATCACCCGATAATACACGCGGACCTAAAGTCCAAGAACGTTCTTCTTGATCTTGATATGATAACACATCTGGAAGATTTTGGAATAGCAATAAAGGTTGCGATGTCTGTTATATTATTCAGAAAGGGAGAAGGGAAGTTTGCACGGGCACCATCAAAGGTAAATTAGCCATGCGCAACTGCCACAATCTAATCCAATGAAGAAGATTTAATCTCCCATTTCTTTTGGATCCAACGAAGGAGATTTCTCCCATCGTCCTCTCCCAAACCTCTCCTTAATAGAGAAAAAGAATATCCCTTTTTGTGCACGAACAGAAAGCATTCACCAAGAATTGGGGTTTAATGTCAAGTGAATTGCCATATCTTAAAAATGTATTTTATATGTAATTTTGAGGCCATTTTAGTTACACTTTAGTAAAAAAACTTGCAAAATTTTGAAAAAATCTTGTAAAATTTAAAGGTTTTTTTATTAGTACCCAAAAATATTTTTGTGTGGACCATGGATCCATCAAGTATCCCATGACTTAATGGGTCCATTGCTCATTAAAAACATTTTTGGGTACCAATACAAAAACATTAAGTATCCCATGATGTGGGAGACACGGTAGCCCAATGGTACTACATGGGCGACGGCCCACGAGATTGACTCTTGTGCATGCAAGAGCAAGGGATAGACTCAAAATAGGTGGGTGAGGGGGTGCTTGAGTTTCTTTATAGGTATATATATGAAAATTTCACTAGGTATGCCACCTCACCCTTAGATTCAAGAAAACCTTTAAATCCCCCCTCACATTATTCCATGATAAGGACAACCTCACCCTTTAATTAGGACAACCTTTAAATCCCCTCGGATTTTACCTTCCTTGGTAGCATTCAGTTAAAACCTTGCAAAATCCCAATAGGTCCCGACGATGCTCCTAAAATCCTATTCAGTATTAGTATGCCACACGCTTCGAAAAAATTAAGCAAAGGTTTAGGGCCGTTTGCAAATGATTTAAGGCGGTGCGCTTAGAGTTCTGGAAGGTCCAACCTTCCTGAAATTTTCAACCGACTCGGTCGTTGATATAAGGCTGCCTCCCAACTGCTTTCTCCCTGCCAGCTAAGCGAGTGAGATAGTGAGGGAGTCGTTGCTTGGCAAAGGTTGGGAAGCCACTGGAATGAAGCACCTCCTGCATCTCGTGCAGAGTTGTGACAGTCAAGAGGTTGATCCTATTGTAGCAAAGTCATCCGAAAATCAAGAACTTCATCGATTCTCATTTCGTAGTAGTAATAGAGGTTCAATATCAGAAGTCGTATCCTGCTTCTGCTCAGAGATCCCGAATCCCTTGTGGGTTTCTACAATTCCCTCCAAAGGCTCCACTCTGGACAAATAATGGCTTACGAAAAAGAGGTTTTGAAGTCCCAATTTCTCCACAGCTCCTTATATCTTATTGCAACAAGAGAGCGATGAGCTGCTTACGAATTACTGAGCTTTGACACATAAACCATCTCAAGTCCACACACTAAGTAGCTCACGAACAGAATGTGATTCGATAGAGTATACAGAATCATAAACAAAATTGATGAGCTGATCGTTGCTGGTGCCAAAGCTTCAACGAGATGTTGCTCTGGAGTACAAAGCTTGCTAAAGTGATCTTGCCTGACGATTCAATGCGGCAGAAGGCGATTGATATGGGAATGAAGGGAGGGGGCGGGTGGAAGACCTTCCTCTCAGGCAGCCTTCCACCCAAACCTCTTAGAACCTCCGGCAGGAAGGATGGGTGTGGGAATTGTCTGCATAAAATTAGGAATCCTTTGCAGTTAATTCAGGTTGAGAATCGCTAGCAGATTACTGGCTATGAAATTTTGAGGTTGGGTAACAAGATAGACAAATATCGAATCCTGTGACGAGATTCACTAACACCACACGACACAACGGACAAAGAAGCGATGAAACATGAATTTACACAGTCACCAGTCCTAAACACTGGAAATCACGGCCTCAGATCGAGGCAGATCATTGAATGAGCCCCATTTCGAAATGCACGGGCAGGAGATAGGATCTCCCTCATCCTGTGGCGGTGGCTGTGGCAGAGTGTCACTTCACGTTTAGTGTTCCACACAGAAAATAATACCGGTTTCCCTTCATAAGACTCTGCCTTGAACCAAGGTCATGATCATCGGATGCAAAGAACCCTTCCGCTAAGAGAGGTTCTTGCCCTTTACAGGACCTTATACGCAAATCTGTGATTTCTTCTTCATGCCTCTGAAGCCTCTCGCTGATCTGTGTCGTGCAAAATATCCCACTGCAGATTACCAACGAGACACCAAGCAAATAAAATAGCCCTTGGGAGTTTTTGAAATTCAATTGGCTGGTTTGCACTTGTGTAGGACATTGATAATCGCCCAGCTTTGCTGAATCTTGCATGGTTTGTAGCCTTCCGTTCTCGGACAGGTTCAAAATGGCTTCCGAAAACTTTGCTGTTGCTGCTGACAAAAATGAGCCATTGCGAAATGCCTGCAGAGTAGGAACCCGGAAGAAAATCATTCGCATACCCGTCGGTAGTTAAGAGAACTAGAGCACTCGGAAAACGAAGATACGCAATTGAGGTATGGATTAGAAAAGCTGCATACATAGCCGAAGCATCCACTCATCATCAGCTTCAAGCCAGTGACTTGGTAGTTACAGTCTGAAGCAGGCAGGCCAGCCAGGAACAGATTGACATAGGGAACTTCGTCGATCACGGCCGCTCGTTCGATAGAGTGCTGGCATAATCTTCGGCTTTATTTAGTGGTACTAGATGCCCCGGATCTATATGGAATATTTGGAGAAGGTAGTCCTTTACAATCGACGGAAGCTTTTTCTCTTGCAGAGTCGAGATGTTTAATAAGCTTTCTGGAAAGCGCTCTTGAACCGTCAGAATCGAGCTCAAAAATGCTGGAACCAAGGACGATGACGAAGGCGATCCAGGTCATGACAACAATCTTTGATTGTGGGTTCTTTATGGAGCTCTCTGAAAAGGATGCATCAGGCTCAGAATATGATCATTATCTATACTCATCTCTCATAAAAACAGTCAAGTAAAACAGCAATTTCTTATCGCTTTACGCTCAAACACGACTTACGCTTAAAGAAGACCAGCACCTTTGCAACAAACCTGCAAGGTAAGCCAACACATACTTGTAAGATGAATGAAGATAAAAATCAAAATGCTAGGTCCTTACAACACATTCAAGTAATGAGTGACTCTACCCATGGCATTGGGAGTTTCCACGTCTTGGGAACTTAGGTGTGAGTTTGCTGTGGGATTGAGAGAAAAAAAAGGGTAATAATTAGATACAAATAGGGAACTCTTTCTTTGCAATCTATGGAACTCGGGTAGTGGACCCACAAATTGGCAAACTCTCCTCCCTCACAAGGTTACTTGGACCTTGCCAAGGGCATAAATCCCAATATTCTTAGGGCCTTGTTCTAGTGATCCCGGTCTTCATGTCAAACAGGGTATCCTTTGTAAGGATTGTTGATAATCTAGAAGTAGATCAAAGGGAAGAGAAGGCTGAATGGGGGAAAAGTCATCTTAGAGAATTAAGGCTTCAAAATTTTGACATTGAAGACTTTGATGAAAAAAGAGGCGAGAGGGTAGACCAAAAAGGCAAGCATTGTCATGAACTTGCTTGAGAATTTTGAAAGGTCCATATCTAAGGAGCTGGACCTTAACATTTCTTCAATTGTAACTCCTTAGGCAAATCTAAGTACACCTGTCTCAAATAGGCTGTCTATGCTTATCAACTTGGTACATGTACTTTGACTAAGTCTACTTCAAAGTGTTGGGAAAGATTCTACTTTGGCAATGTCTCTTGCAAACTCAGAAGAAAAAGCTTTGGATTGCTGGGCTTCCAAAGCCAAATCCATAGCAATGTAGTCAGAAAACAACCAAACCCAAACAAACCTAGACATACACTTGGACTGCATCACAATGCTTAGTAACAGGCATGAAGATGGCCATTTTAAAGAATTTGTCAACCACCACATCACATCATGACACTTTTTAGTGCTTGGGAGACTAGAGAGAAAATCAATGGGAATATCACATTTCCTAAGGCCTAGAAGGAAGTGGAAGAGAAAAGTATGATCCACGAGTCAATTTCATGTGATTATTTTTTTGACATGAGCCACATGACTTGATGATCTTTTCCACATCATGATGGCCACCAAAAACATCTCTATAAATGCATAAGCGGGAAAAGAAGTCCCTAGATCAATGGCATGCTCCAATAATGTGTTAGGTGAGAGGCCATTGGGAGGCTTCTAAATGGGAACTTTTGCATCATCAATTGGAACAAAGACTGTAGTTTAGAGCCAATTGCAAAGGGTACATGAGATGTGGCTATTGTAGTAGAGAGTAAAGTAGAGTATGCTACTATTGTAGAGTATACAAGAGGGATTGTTGCTACGATAGATGGTATAAAAGAGACTCCTATATAGGCTAATGTTGGAATTTATATTGGAGTAGATGTTTGAATATATGTTGGAGTAGATATAAGAATGTAGGATGCTACTATACAAGATGCTAGGGTAGGTGTCCTTGTAGGATATGCAATAGGGAATGTTGCATTGAATATAGATTCTATATATGCAGCTATGTATGTAGTAGCTATATTAGGGTATGTAGTAGTAAACATACGTGTAGATGTAGTAGGGTATGAAAGATTTGGATTTCTTGGCAGAGATGAGTGGATTCTAATGTTGATTATTTCTAGAATGAAGACAAACTATAATTTTATCTTTAACAAACATATAGATACTCTCCTTGGCCATGTATACTCCTGATCTATCATATTGGTAAGACTTGCCAAAATTATCTCCCCACAATCCATGGGTGCCACATCATGAAGGACTTGATCTTGGTAAGCCCCGATATAAAACTTGACAAGACATTGTTTAGTGACATTCAAATACTCACCTTTGTTAATTCATGACACTCGGGTGTAAGGATAAGGATGAGCTTGAGAATGTAGATGAAATGTTTGCACAAGTTGGGCACTCGTTGGGCATTGAAAAAAAAAAAATCATTGCCAATTGGCAAGCAAAGTTAAAACCAAATTCTACTTTATCTGGCCTTTCATGACGGATAGTGATTGCCTTGAGGATGATGTGTGCCAAAAACTTGAGAAAAAGTTCCAATCATGAGATATAGATTAGGATCTACCTTTTTCTAATCGACTTTCACTTTAATTTTGGAATGAATTGAATTGGCAGCAGCCCTTGCCTTTGATTTATCCCTTCTTAGTGTGACCATGCTTGTCATAATGGCTGCAATTCTTCTTAGAATTTTGTTTGTCGTATTTCTCCAAGAGATGGATCCATTATTGCTTGGAATTTTCAAGGGTTTTGATAGAGAGGATTTGTTAAAACCTCCTATATGTTGGATTGCTCCCTCTCGACTCTCTTTGCAACCAAAAAGCTTTGATTCAATGTCTAGCTGGCTGAAGAGATGCACCTCTTTTGATAAGGGGATGGAGTTTCCCGATGTATTTGATGTTGAACATGTCCTACCCATCCTCTATCTTGACTTCAACACGAGTTTATGTAAGCTCTCTATGCATTGTGATTAGCCTTGATTGCCATGTATGCAACATCCTTTCTTTGTAGCCAAGTGGCATGAATCAGGCTTGGAACAATTCATCACTATGTAGTGATGGGAGTGTGGCTAGATAGAGCTTCTCTTTTTCGATAAATGGTTGGGACTAAAAGAGTGAGGCATTAGCTAGGTGGGACCCTAAGCTTCCTTGAGTAGATTTCTATCCTCCTTGACGAGAACTGCTTGAGGTATGAAGATTTGGAGCCCTAAAGTGAGTTCCTCTATTCATACATGGGTTTCCCACTCCTTGAAAATCTTGAGTAGCTTGAGCTATACTTTTGGAAACTTCTTGAGACAGTGGTTGGCCATATTCGCTTACCTTTCAAGCCATCTCTCTTTAAAACTTGGACATCTTCCTTTGGAGGGGTTGTGTGTCCATCTTGAGGTTATTGTTGGAGCATAGCATGCCCTTGCTCAATTCATTGAGCTCATGATGAAATGCAACTTTAGACATCTTAGGAGACATTATGGATTTCAAAAGAGGGGGAGAGAGAGAGAGAGAGAGAGAGAGAGAGAGAGAGAGAGAGAGAGAGAGAGAGAGAGAGAGATGTGCAAGAAATGGAAAGACTAAGGAATTTAGAGAGAGAGGGAGAGATAGAGAGAGAGAGAGAGAGAGAGATGTGCAATGATCTTCATCGATATCATTTGTAACATTAGTCCTGATATCTTGATTTGGTTCTCTAGTTCAGATGCTTAGTCCTGATAGCTTAGTTTGGCTCTCAAGTTCTGATATGAATGATGGACACTATGACGAACACACTCCCTCAAAGATGCTCTCAAGGACTCTTGAAATGAATAGATGGAACACAAAGGTAGACCATAAATGCAACAATATTACTTAAGAAAGAAAAATGGAGGGAGGAAACCCACAATGGGCAACAAGATAGTTGGATGGAGAAAAGTGTATAAACCAAATTGAGTCATCTACTATAGTAAATCTTGAATTCTTTTTTCAACCCTTGTGCTATAGTGAGGGATCAATGATGTAATCTTTCCAAGGTGGCTCCACAAACTATTACCATTTGTCTCACCAACCCAGAAGACCTAACAATTAGATTTTGGTGAGTATTTTGGAAGCATAGATCTGAGATCCCTTCAATAATGATGTAGAATGGAAAATAACATCCATTGAAATAATTTAAGAAACTAGTGGAATTCACCAACCATCTCTGAGATCCACCAAGCCTCTCTTGGATCCCTCAAGTAAGGATGTAGAATGAAAGATTATATCCATTTCAATTAAAGAAATTAGTGGGGTTAGATGGTAGGATTCTGAGGTAGGTAGCCTCTGTTAGGTATGTTTGTGGCACTTCCTTCAATTAACTCACAATTAAGGGGCTAGCTCCCAAAAAGGAGAGATGTCGTGGTTGAGATCAATTGAGAGAATGATTTTGGCTTTCATTAGATCCAATCATGGAGTGCTTAATATAAAGTTTGTGTGAGCTAAATAATCATGATAGCTAGATGCCAAAGCCTCCATTACAAGGTAGTCAATTAAAGAATCTTTAGCTACATAACCAAGACTTCTAAGTAGTTATCATGGCTGGTCCAATGAGCCAACTAATGACCTAACCACTCCTAGACATAGTAATGAGTTAGTCTAAGATCTTATGACATTAGAATTTAGAAAACATTCACCTTAGGTAAACAATATTGGCTCTAAGCCATAGCAACCAAGGGGCAAAATTGACTTTAAAAATGGCAATATTGCCTTATTACAACTGTAAGCAATATAAAATCATGGACACAATGGTGGATCCACATCGTTTCCCCGTTTGATTGAAGGACCAAATCAAATCTTAAATAAACTCGATATGAATCCATCAAATATTCTTTGACATAATACCATGAAGAATCCAAATTATGCCTATTAAATGGGATCCAATTAAGAGAGTTGAATCTTTCCCAAGATGTGGTCTTTGATGAGACAACCTCGTAGTTTGAATCAATTCATAATTGTTTTAGCATTTTACATGGAAATGAAAAAGGGCATTGTTCTTGTTATAGTTTATGTTGATGACTTGAAGTTTTAATAGATATCTTATTTCATAAGTCAAAGGGTAGCCCACATTAGAGTTTGACTTGATGGATATGGGAGAACTCCATTATTTTTTTCATAAAAATATGGAGAGATGACAATGGCATCATGGTCATGCAAGATAAATAGAACCAAAAAGTTCTTCAATAGTTTTAATTATATATGACAAGCTACTCTTGACTCCTATAGAAAGCAATATCAAATTGTCAACACATGACAAGTTTCTTGACATAGGTAGTTATTAGTACTGATAACTTATTGGGCAACTTTATTAAATAATTACAAGGCTAAACCTCTCTTATTTCATTGGTAGACTCTATCAATGCATGTGTGAATGCCAAACAGACTCCCTTTCAATCACCTAAAAGAGTCCTTGGGTACTTGAAAAGCCCAAGGACATGTACTTTAAAAGTACATGGGATTATGGACTAAAATGGAATAAGATAATTAATCTCAATTTTCGTGGATACATTCATACTAATTGCACAGGTGGTGTAGATGACCCAAGATAGATAAATTTATACTAAGTTCAACTGTTTGTCTTGGCAAAGCAAGAAGTAACTAATTGTTGCCTTATCATCAATAGAAACTGAATATAGAGGTTCAACCGATGCAACATGTGAAGCAATTTGGTTCAAAAGACTTCTTTTAGAATTGACACTTTTTTGCAAAACCAACACTGCCGTATTGATTAGGCAAACAGTCTAGTAGGTCCTTCTAGAATAAAGCATATTGAAGTGTTCATCCGAGAAAAGGTTCTCATTTAAAAAAATTGACCTTCTTCACTACTCGATACAAGGACAAGTTGCAACATTATATTTATAGCCGATCCACTTTCCCTCTATAGGTCAGCAATAGCTTAGACTCTTGTCGGCTACAACTTAAGATGGGGAAATAATGCCTAAGTTGTACTTTATATATAGAGTCCGGCTAACGCCACTCTGTGATTTCTAGATGTTCTTCTATGTCACCTTCGTTGCCATTATTTGCACCTTTTTTATTTTCAACTTTCCAAAAATATATTTGTATATAGGCCGCAAGAGTAATAATTTCTCGTTTCCATGTTGAAAGTCTAAATTACTTCATGCCCCGACCTTGAATGAAGTCAATGCGAAGCTAGAACGAAAAGAAGCTAGAACGAAGAGAAGTCTACTGTCTCCAGAGTCCACAACGACATAGTTTGTTAAGATGAGTAGTGGTGAGTGTTGGGCTGCCAACCCTCAGGTCATAAGTTCAAGTCTTGGAGGCTGGGGCATGGAGTCCTAGCTTGTGGTTGGGTGCGTGTGTGTGAGTGCCACAGCTGTGGACCCATTGCCCACCGGTCCAAGGCGAGGTGCGCCTCGATAGGACCACGGGTGCGTGAGTGTTGTTTAAAAAAAAAAAAAAAAAGATGAGCAGTTGAAAGCAGGTGGATAAGGAAGGGTTTTTTTCAATTGATTTGCAAACTCAGAACTGTGAACAGAGAGCGCAGAATTGAAGGAAATTCTGAAAGAAAGCTTACCAACAGGACTTCCGAATCTGCTCCGTTGGGCGAGTTCCAAATCCAGAATGGTGATCACGCTCTAGCAACCACACGGTGCATCCTGTCAGCAGAACAGCTCCGCAGACTGTAAACCATGTCCGTGCTGTGAAAGGCCGAACGAACACTCCCGGAAATTCATGCTCCACTGCCACCAATGGCTCAAGTATCACTATTCCCGAGTCGAGGAATGGTTGTGTGAAATTTGCCTTCTCTAGCCGCTCTGCTCCGATGGTGACATCTCCAACAACTGCGTCAAAGCCTGAAGGCTGTGACGACACAGACGGATTCAGGCTCCAGCTCTTTGTAATACCTTTGATCTAGAAAGTTACGCGCAGTTCGTCAATAATTGGAACCCACCTCAGCCAGACGAGACACCAGTCCGTCGTACCCTGCTGAAGTGTTGAGGCAAGCATAATTGATGTTGCTAAGGGACGAGTTGGGAATTGCCATTGACAGAGCCTTCTCGAAGACGTCTATGGAATATCCTCTCACATCATTTGGATCGGAGCAATCTAGCAATTCAGTAAAAGACTGCCTATTAGGCACCAAAACTCTGAAAATGTTATCCAGCTGAGACGAAGCAGGGACATCTGTCGAAAGGAGGCGAGGTGGGCGATTATGATCGGCATCTGCAGCTACATATGTATCACCTAGAGCTGTGGGAGTGACGAGCAAGATGAGTACAGAACAATGGGGCAGGAGATGGAACCAAGAGCTAAAATGCAACAGAGAAATTAGGATTGAAGTCATAACGAGGGAGAGAAGAGAGGGCGCGTACGTTCTCGAGTCCTCCACGAATCGTGGAAGGCACTTTGGAGGGCTAGGAAGAGATCAGAGGGCAACACGGTAACCTGCTTTGGAGCAAGCAAAGCTTTACGAATCTGTAGACGAATCCACCTAAGAAGAGAAAGCAAATGTGACTTTCTTGAAAGAGACTAGGTAGTTGTCTTGTTCCAAAGCGAACAGCTCAAAAGCTTCCAAGTCTTTTACGTGCATGACCCTGGGAAGGTTTTGTCTAAGAACTTTCCGCGGTCTTTTGTGTCCGTCCTTGAAGTTTCATACTAGTCAACTTTTGTACCAATATCTTAAAGCCAATTTAAGCAACTTTTTCACTTCTATATTGACCTCTCCCACGCTTTGGGGACTCTTGAAATTGTAGCACCCGTAGTGTCGGGAAAAATGCCTACCCTTGAACATTTACTTCTTTCGATCGTCTCATTTAATGATGCTCAATGCAAGTTTTGCAAGCTGTCACAATAGCCAATCCCATGGCAGTCTGACTTTTTGGGTCAATGAGTGTGTTTGGGCATTGCAAGGCTGAGTGTTGGGCTAGAGCTGCAATGCTAGCCTAGCATGCTAAATAAAAATAATTAAAATCGAGGGAAAAACTATCACTATTTAATTTACAATATATAGGAAACAATTAACAATTTGCTATTTTTCCAATTTTATTTCTCTCCTTCTTTCATTTCCCCCTCTTCTTTTCTCTTTTGTCATTGTTTTTCTCCTCCTTTTTTTTCTCCACTGCTTCTCTTATTTTTAACATTATATTCAAATTTTTTGAACTTTTAAAAAATTTTCCCAATCACCTCTACTTGATATTGACCTAGTATACTAAAAAAAGGGTGTTTTTGCAATACTTAGTATATCCATCTCCACAACTTATGATTTGTAGAAGCAAAGGTGGAGGTACACTGAGTGGAAAGAGAATGTGAGGGGAATGAAAATTCTTTTTTAGTAAAGTATTTTGCACATTTGACACCAAATGAAATTTTTTATGTGGCACACCTGCCCACCTAAGACTTGAGCCTTCTTTTACTAGTTAATTTTTAATTAATTTTTAAATTTATAATTGATTATTTAATTATTAAATTCTATTCATTTTTATTAATTTCTTAATTGTTAATTCAGTTTTATTACTAATCCTTTTCTATACTATATAAATTTTTGATTTTATTTTTTATTATTATTTATTAATTCTTTATTAATTTCTTAATCACTTAATTCTTCATAGATATAATTCAAGAGTTGTTAATATCAACATAGAGGTGGTGTAAAGATATACCATTGAGGAAAATGATGTATGAGATTACCGAGAGGGGACCATCTCATAGGAACATACCTGCTCTTATGCTTCGAAATCTCTTTCTGAGTCATCAGACTCTATTACTTTTTTTTTTCTTCTAAAAATGAGGGTTTATATCAATAATACCAATTTGTCAAGTTATACAACTTCTCTGAACATACCCTTGTGAAATACAATGGAGGGTATACTTAACAAGATATCTAGAAGCATTGTCTAAGTACTAAAAAGCTGTAGCATGTCAGATGAACTATTGTAGCTAACAAAACCATCACGGAAACTATTGCAGAAGCGGGAACAGTGTATCAGAAAAACTCGAAGCTGTAAACCTATAGTAGCAGGATAGAAGTATGAGGGAACACTGAGCAGTTGAGAAAAATCAATTTGCCTCTTTCGGAGGCTCCTCTTTTGGCACGAAGCAAGAAGTAACCTTGGGAACGATCATACCTGGGATGAAAGGATAGGGGCAAGTGTTCTTTGTTCTGCTTTTAGAAATAGGTTTAGGATAAGTCATCTCTTCATGTAGAACCTTGTAAGTAGCACTTGATGGGTCGGACCTAGACATCGGTCTTTTGAAAGTTTGTTGAGCAGAAGGTGGGGATATAGGATTGTGGGTTGTCACGGGGGGGGGGGGGGGGGGGGGGGGGGGGGGGGGGGGAGGGGGGGGTTCCATTTTTCGAGCAAAAACCCCCGAGCGACGAGCAGTGGGAGGGGTCAAAGTATATAGGCTTAAGTCATTTTTGGGGAGCAAAAAATTCGAAATTATTTCAAGGAATATGTAAGTAAATATTAAACATTGATAAATAGATATAGTTATAAATATATCTTTATATAATATACATATATAATGTCCAAGTGGTGACTTATTTTATGACTTTCAAAAATCCTTTCTTTTCCTTTCACCATTGCTTGGATCACGAAATTTTGAGCAAATATCCTCTTCACGATTCCTCGAGATGACCTAAGAAAAATAAATAGTACCTTTTTAATAGACCCTCTAAGTGTATTTTGCCAGAGGAATATGGTTTGAAGAGCTTGCCCCAACCCTATTCCGCCGATGAAATACCCTTGGAGAGCCTATGCAGAAGGGGTCATAACTTTTGCTCCTTAGCTCAGATTGAGGAGCTGTAAAAAGGAAAAATGTTCAAAATTTAATTATCTATGCAATGGTAGGCTTAAAATTATACTTTTTGTAGTTATAAAAGAGAAAAATAAAAAATTTCAAGATGTATATGAGAGTTACAACTTCTTCCTAATTCATATTATGATAGGAAGGAGTTCAGTAGAGACCACATTTCCTTAAAAGTACTTAGGTTTAGAGAATTGGGAATATTTTTAAAATCCCTACCTTGCCTTCCCATATTTGATAATGTATTAGAGATTAATTTATGATTGATTATAATGGCTTCAAGTATGAGGTTTCCAATATCTTTTTTCTACTTATCCAAGGAATATGGTATACATTGTTATATGAGAGCTTCAAATATGGGATTGCTAAAGATTAGGGAAAGTATTTTAAATTGATTGAATTACCATAATACTCAAAAGACATTATGGTAGGGAGGTATTTATAGGAGTTTCTAAAGTGTTCACTATTTGTTCATATATAGATGATGTTCTCTAAAATGAGGGTTATAATGAAAAATAAGTAAGTATATGGGAACTTCCATAAATGAGAAATTAAGAAAGAATTGTATATTCCTTTGAGAAATATACAAGCATGGTTGGTGTCAAAAACTATCGCTCGGACTTTTTTGCTCGTAGGTTTTTGCTCGAAAACTGTGCACATCCTCACGGGGGGGGGCTTGCAGAGGGCAACTGTACGTACACTAGAAAACCAAGCGGAGTTGGATTCGAAGTAGGAGAGGGGGCAAAAGCCACGGGGAGAATCTGAGAGGAGCGATCGGGATGGGGGGGCAAATTAGTTGTGGGTGTCTGGAAGGTGGCTACTTGAAGTTGTTCTTGGAGCGCACAATTAGGCACCTCATCCTCTAGTATCTCCTTGTCCACCAAGGATTGCATCTGTGCCAGAAGTATAGCTTCGTCTTTAGCCAACTTTTCCTCCTTCTTGAAGCACTCTTGCACTTGTAGATGGAGTTGTTTGATCTTTTGGAGGTTATGTCCTCGTTCCTGTGTTCATCTATAAATTCAGTAGAATCTCATTAGTGTCCACATGGACATTGTTAAAAACTTTAATGCACCTTTGACCCAAATGGTCCAAATCGTATCTCTTTAAAGAGAAGGAAGGAGAGACTTTACCATTGATCTCTATTTCCCCTCTGTCCTGACATGGTAGGAGATCTACAAATGAGGTAAAGACAGGACCAACCCCCAAGTCCTTTAGTGACGATAGAATAAATCCCCATTCCATCCTATCATAGGCTTTATCAAAGTCCACTTTTAGGAAACAGATGTCATGCTGAGTTTCTTCTGCAAGGATCAGCTCTTTGGAGGAAGACTTCTCTGAGCAGGGCCAAACATTGTTGAGAAAAGCTAGAGATAATTTAAAAGCAGAAGCGAAGATCTCAACCAAGTAGGACAAAATCTACACTCGCGAATGGTGGGTAGGGAGAGCTGATAGAGCCAACGAGGATATGTTCAAAAGCCTCAGGAAGAAACATGCCAAAGAGTCCTTAGATGCATTACGAGTAGAAGGCAGACTGGTTCAAGATCATGAAGAAATCATAGAAGTAGTTTATGCCCATTTCCAAAAATTTACTGGGATAGACGAATATCCTCACAACAGAGAAGGTTACAACTCAAGAGCTATGCAGATGGCGGGTCAAGGAAAAAAAAAGTCTCCAAATTTGTTAGTAATTTTCTAGATAGGGACCTCTCCCTAGAAGAGCTAAAATGGGCAGTTGACCAAATGGGAAAAGGTAGGATGCCAGGGGAGGATGGATTACCAATAGAGTTTTATCAAACTTTTTGGGATACTATGGGGCCCTTTCTACTAATGCTTTGGAAAGAATCTAAAGAAAATGCTTTCTTGGACCCAAGGATCAACACAAGAATGATAAAATTAATAACTAAAGGGGGTTCAAAGGATGAACTCAAGAACTGGAGACCACTGACAATGCTTAACTGCAGTTTTACAAATTTTTTGCCAAAGCACTCGCCATTAGACTTCAGTCAAAGATGCAAGCATGGATCAGAGAGGAACAAAAGGGATTCATACAAGAGGCAAACATATTCTAGAAGCCATCCTGACTCTTTGGGAAGGACGTTTTACTACCAAGGGCCTAAGGTCATTGGAGAGCCCCTGAACCAAAACGCTAAGAAAAGAAAATTTTTCTTATGTTTTGTTCAACATCATTGGGTGGGGTTTTTATTTCTCAATTTCTTGAAATTCACTGGGTTGGCTTGATGTGATAAGACAAATCCCCTGGACATCCTCCTTTTTTGTCTCTCAGCCAAGATCTTCTTTGAGGAGCTTACTGAGTTCTAGAGTAGGAGTATTTTTTCCTACTGTATTGTTCGTCTACATGCCTCTTGGGTTTTGGAGTTGGTGCCATGATTCATCGCCTCTTAACAATTACATTATTTCTTTTTGAGCCTAGTAGCTTTCTTTTCCTATTGGACATGACATCGCTGTCCATTTCAGGCTCTTGCATCTTGATTTGTAAAGTCAAATGTTGAATGGCCTTGAGAACTATTTGACAATCTGTAATACCTTGGAAATGGCAATCTTTCAGACATTGAGTTCATGAAGCCAATAGTTTGAATCCAAAAGTATGTCATTGAATCAGCTCCATCTTAGTGCAAACATCATGACCAATGTCTGAATCAATCTGAGTCCCACAAACTACATCTATGTCTTCCACCCCAGTAAGAACTTCATGGCCAATATCATTATTATCATTGATCCCAGTTATTGCATTGCTTATCCCACAATTGGTATCGATATCCTCTATTCCTCTAAGTGCTTCATAATCAATATTACCAAAATTTCCATTGGCTCCTATTACTGCATCGCTTGTCCCACAAACAGCATCAATATTCTCTATTCCAGTATACACTTCATGACCAGTATCAATAATTTTCATTGACCCTTGTTACTACATCGCTTGTCCCACAAATAGCATCAATATTCTCTATTCCAGTAAGCACTTGATGACAGGCATCAGTGCTCTCTTTTAGTGCATTACTTTCAAGTTGTGTCCCCTTTAAATGTCATGTTCTATTATTTTGATAGTATATTAGACTTATATTGTCCATCACATTGAAAGGTACTTTTTAAAGCACATGGGATTTCATGAATGCTATCCTCAAGGGATAGTATTCTGCACCTATAACTGTGATTCACCATAATCCATTGCACTTTGAATAATTCCTTCACTTGTCAAATTAAAACACTTATTTCATTAATTTTGGACTTGTCAATGTACAAATTCATTTTTACATATACTTTTGGACTAGTTTTCAGATAAAATTTAAGAAAAACCCAATCTTCAAAGCACATATAAAAACATAAAAACAAGCATTTTTTTATATATTTTTTAAGGACATGAAACTAAAATTATAAAATTTAACGCAACCTAGATAAGTTACATGAAAAAATAAGATTCGGTTGTTGTAAACTCTCTTAATATTTAATGGTGTTAATAAACACCTTCAAAAGTTAAGCCTGAGATAAGTTACACAAAAAAGAGTGGTTCATTAATTGTAAACTCTCTTTATATATGTAATAGTGTTTAGGAAACACTTTCAAAAGTTACAAGTGGAAGTAGCAAACTCTCACAATATTTATAATTTAGGTGTTGAAAAACACCAAAAGTTACAATAAGACTCTCATTGGAAGGCAAATTACACCAAAAGTTACAATAAGACTCTCACTGGAAGGCAAATTTATTTTCAAGACTACAGCCATTCAATTTGATGAATTTTCTATTTTCAAATCTTTAGCCTAAATTCAACCCATTCAAGAGCTGAGCTCATCTCATCCTCATCGATGTAGTTAAAATTATAGAAGAGAAGTAAGGATTGATGAATTTTCTCCTACATAACACTTTGTTTATTCCGAATGGCTTGCGCTTCCTCGGGGGAAAATCTTCCATAACGAGCCACACGCGAAGATATCTCACTTTGAAAGTCTATCAACTAGAGTCAAAGAGAACGGACATAGCATAACTATTGTACACGGCGCCATGCAAGAGTTTGAAGGTAGCAGTTAGATAGTGAACAATCTTAGCGACAAAATCTTGTAGCTCGAGCTTGGTATATGCTTCTATTGAGACATGTTCAAAAATTTCATTGAGATACAACATGAAGTTGTAGGCAATTCTCCACCCACTACTAAACATGTCTTTTTGCTCCACTGCGAGGCGTGTCTGGAAATTTGGTTGGTCTTGATGCTCCCTGATTTTCATAATCGCAAAAACTAACTTGTTTGTAGACCTGTCCATCATGACATATGACAAAGTGAATTTGTGTAGTAAATAGTAAGATGCATGTTCATAATGATATGATAAAAGAACACTTACCTGAACACCCCGTGAAAGCCTGTAAATGAGTTGACAAACCAACAATGGTTGTCATCAAGTTCCCATACTATCAGGCTCCAATGTGAACTACATCACCAATAAAGAGATAAGATTTATCACAATATTAAGTATTAATTGACACAATATTATAAATAAGAGAGTAAAAGAAAGACTGAGACCATACTTACTGCATTTTTCTTCCTTACCTCTCAGTCTATATTCGCATATCTAGTTCGCAAGCCTAATCCTAGGGGGAGATTTGCAAAATGGTTGTCAGAGCTTCAAGAGTTGTCTTTCTCTTTTGTCACTAAAAATCCACTAGGTCCACTATGGAAGATTTGCTGACAGGACGGGAGGATCTAGTCCACTATGGAAGATTTGCTGACAGGACGGGAGGAGAAGAAAAGAAATGTAAGGAGAACATTAAAGATGAAAGGGATACACCACTGACAGCTCTTGTTTTGTATTTTGATGGGGCGTTTAGTCCTTCATGCCAACAAGGAGCCAGGGGGATAGTCTTGATGAATTCTGAAGGTCAAGAGGTGTGGGCAAGAGGACAAGAGCTTCTAGGTATCACAACTAACAATGCAGTTGAGTATAATGCTTTGATTCTTGGTTTGGAGGATTGTCTTCAAAGTCAAGTTAAAGAATTGGAAGTAAGAGGAGATTCTCAGCTTATTATAAAGAAAATGCAAGGGCATTACAAGACAAGAAGTCCTCATTTGAAGGAGCTTAATCAAAAGGCTATGGCACTATGTAGTCAGTTCGAATTTTGCAAGTTTGTTCATATAAACAGAAAAGAAAATCAAAGGGCAAATGAGTTATCTACTCAAGCCATTGTAGTACAAGACCGGGGGGTGGTTTCTTTGGTAGACACTGGAGGGCTAGAACTGCAAGATGTTCAGCAATATGTGGAAGAAGGCATGTTTCCTCGAGGGTTAACTCCACAACAGAAGTAGAGATTGGTAAGGAAGGCTTGTCCCTATACTATTGTTGATGACATTCTTTATAAATTGGGAAAAGATAAGGTGCTCCATCGGCTGGTCCATCCCATGGAGACTAGGAGAATCCTAGAAATGTGTCATGAATGCTCTGGTCATTTTGCTTCAGCAAGCATAGCTAGGAAAATTCTTAATGCAAGTTACTTTTGGCCACGCCTCCATAAGGATGTATATGAATGGTGTCGAAGTTGTAAGGTATGCCAAAAGTTTGGAAGGCGATAGTTGATTCCTGGGCCCTTGAAGCCTATTCCAGCATATGGACCATTTGAGAGATAGGGGTTGGACTTTGTGGGACCACTCCCTCGCTCATCTTAGGGCAAGCATTATTTATTGGTGGCCACAGATTATGTGACTTGGTGGGCAAAGGCCAAGGCCATAGCCAATAGCAAGGCAAGCATAGTTGCAAAATTTCTCTTTGATCAAATTTGTTCACACTTTGGTTGTCCTTTGGAAATTCTCACTGATGAAGCAACCACTTTTAGAAATGAACTAATTGAAGATGTGGTGCATAAGGTAAAGATAAATCATAGCATGTCCACGCCATACTATCCCCAATGTAACGGCTTGGCTGAGAAAACAAATGGATTGTTGTGCAATTCAATGGAAAAGCTTGTAGACACCAAGAAAAGGCATTGGGATAGGCACTTGGCAGAAGTTTTATGGGCTTACAGAACCATACACAAGCTAGCTATTGGGTTTACACCATTCCAACTAGTGTATGGATTAGAAGCCATTTTGCCCATTGAATTGGAGATACATAGTCTTCACACTGCTGTTGCAAGAATAGAAGGACAGGAGGATGCCTATGCTCAATGCTTGGTACAGCTAGAACTCTTGGATGAATGCAAATTACATGCCTTACAAAATTTGGAAGCTTCTCAAAAAAGGCGCAAGGACTATTTTGACACAAAATTAGGCAAGAAGAAAGATATTGTAGAAGGAGAATTGGTCATGAGATTTGATAGCCACTGGACAAGCGGCTAGACAAAAAGTTTATCGGCCGATGGGAGGGACCATATCGAGTCAAAAAGAAGTTCACGAATGGAACCTATCAACTTGAGGATGTTGATAGCATGGTGATACCCGGACACACCAATGAGTATTGCCTTAAATTCTTCTATGCTCGACCACCTTGAGGGCCAGCAGACCCTCTTTGTCACCAGAGAGGATCTGCTGGGGGGCAAAGATGTTATGCCAAAAATTGATATTTTTATTTGGCATTAGTATTGTTTTCTTCTATGTTTGATAAGAGTTTGAGTATCAAGTGATAGCTTAGCGGCTCTCACTTATTTCTATTTCTAAACATATTGTATGGGATTGAGAGGATGAGTGGAATGGATCATTGTAAATACCATAGGTATGAATTATAAATACCTTGGTATGGGGTGAGAGTTATTTGTGTATGGGATATTATGGGGTTTTTAGAAAATAGGAAGAGTGAGCCAGATAAAGAGGTGGGCTCATGTCCATGTGTTCCAATAATATAAGAGAGGCCACATGCCAAGCATGTGGAAGGTATGTGGAGGAGTGTGGAGTCAAGAGGAATCCTTCTAGAATTCCCATGTGGAATAAGGAAGATGTGGACATACGGAAAAGAGAGGGTCCCTATGGGCTGCATGTGGGGAGACTTTTGACTTTCTCAATATTTTAAGAGTCTTGAGCATCTTTTGATGGGACATATGGCAAGAGTAGCCAAAAAGGACATGGATGGTGACATACGGGCTTATGTGATTGATCAGGAAAAGAATCTACAGGTAGCAATTGTAAATGGGTGAAGGAGGGTGACAAAATCTCTATAAAAGGAGCCCTCCTCTCCCTTGTTCATCATCTCTTCCACCATTAGGCCTCATGTTGCGATATCTCTAGTCTCCTCAAGCCTCTTCCATGAGCCTTCTCTCCCTCTTGTAGATATTCTCTTATGTAGACTCTTGAGTCCATCTCTCTCTAGTTTATTCTCTCTCTATGAGTAGTCTTGGAGCTTCCGCTCCCTCTTGTACGTATGAAACCTCTTCTTCTCCCTTGTGTTTATAGTATTTTGAGTTGCATTGGAGTAGAGTCTTACTCTATTGGTAATGAAGGTCACTTCAGGTTCTCTCTCTTGAGTGTCTCTTCCCTTTTTCCATTGCTTTCTCTTCCAAAGTGCTCAGAAGTGTTGTCTATTCAGCTACTCATTGCACATACATAATTTATATATTTCCCAAGCCACCAAGGGGGCTCTTCTTTTCCTCCCAGGCAACCTCTATGCAACTTGGATCATTGATGAAGTCTAAGCATGGAGGTAGTATTCTCCCAAGTCAGCACCAGTAGAAGGAGTAGGTGTTTTTCATGATAGTTTGACCCCTGTCAGTATTTTGCTCATAACTTTTTGCTCGATGGTCCAATTTGGAGAAAAATTATATCAGTGTGAAGCTCTCTTCAAGGAGCATCATGCTATGCCTTTAGTTATTGTATTACATGTCAAACCAAAAATCTATGACTCTCTATGTGTGACTATTTCTTTTTCAAATAGTTTTTACCCCCGTCCAGTAAACTGCCCATATCTTTCTGACCACTTCTCTGTTTCTTACGAAACTTATTCAGAGTGAACCCATTTCAAGGCGCATCTCAATATGTGATTGAATATTTTATATCATGTTTTGCTGAAAGTTATGGATCATGTGTCTTATGACAGTTTGGAGAGTGTTTTGAGCTAAGTGTAAAGGTGTTCATGTCATGTTGAGCTGCAAGATCTTCTTTCAACAATGTATCACTTTTCTCTTTAGCACAGACTAGCTTCCTGAGATTATGGCCTTCGCTGATCCTTTCCTTCTCCCTATGCTTGAGTACAACATCACTTTGGATTTTACCGTCTTCATTCTCATATAAGGGAGGATAGTATGGTGTGGTATCTTAGTATAAAATCTGCTTTTTAATGTCCCTTTCCCAGTGATGAATATCTCTATCACTCAGTTCAAAAGCAGCAGCAAGTGAAGAGGTGCATGAAGTTTATTACCCCCAACTTCATGTCACAATATTATTTGGAACTTGGTGTTTCCTTTTTGTGTTTCATCATGGTGAATATTCTAGTGTTTCGAGGGACCCAAGGGAAAGACCCGGAGTCTTATCTTTAGGATTTTGTGCGAGGATGCCGGCTTTTTGGATGGTCCATGAAGGATAAGGTGGAGATTTTGTGTGATTTTCTTGAAGGTGTAGCCTTGAGTTGGCATGAGGCCTTGCCAGACTCTACCAAGGAGGACTCGGACCAAGTGGTGGCTACAATGAAACAGAGATTTGGGGCAGTGGAGTCGCCAATTGCTTTGATGTTGTAGTTCGACCAGTTCTATCAAGGACAGGGTGAGATGGTCTCTACGTTGGCAATCCGATATGAAACTTTATGGACAAAGTATGAAAGGGAAGCTTTGCGAGCTATGGCATCTACATCATCGGCCCCTCAAAGTCTCGTAGGGATGGAGCACTTAAAGATGAGCAAATTTGTTAAGGCTTTGGAGCCTCGTCTTCGCTCGAAAGTAATGAGTAAAGATCCAACAACATACATGGAGGCACTTCGCATTGCGATCAAGAAAGAAGCTTCTCTAAAGATCGAATCCTCTTTTGTGTCTTCAATAGCTTCAACTTCTAAGGTGGAGGTAATGGGCACTCCTCAGGTACCAAAGTCCTCTGAGTTAGATCATAATATCTCCCAATTGATGGTAGAGTTTGCTGATTTGAAATTGCATTTGGTTAATGCATGACAACCTAGAACACCAAAGAGTGAAGATAGGCCTCAATATAAGAGTGGGGTCACTTTCTATGAATGTAATGAAAAAGTTCACTATTGCCTCGAGTGTCCTAGATTGAGAAGAAAGAAGAAAAACAAGTATCCTTATTAGAAGCTTCTTCAGGGGATGAGGAAAGAGAGGTAATGACGGCTAAATGGGGGCATGGTAAAGCAAAAGAAGAAGAAGAAAGCAAGAAAGAAGTGGATGAGGAACATCAGGAAGAAGAATGCCGTATTAAGAAAAAGAGGGCATCGAGAAGGAGAATTAGCCAGTCAGACTTTCCTTTAAGACAAGGCATTGGATGTCATGACTTGTTATTTGACCTTAAAGAAAAGGAAGCTCATATCACCTTTGGTCAATTACTTGCTTTGTCTCCAAAACTACGGAAAGAATGGGGAAAGCTAGCAAGCACAAGAGTGTCAAAGAATAAAAGAAGAAAAGTTCCATTCCTATTGTTCAAAAGGTAGATATAGATGTCAGTGCTGATGTACCTATGGTTGATGTGATCATTGATGGTCAAGTGATTTCTAATGTGTACATTAATGGAGGTGCATCAATTAATGTCATGAGTGAGAAGACCATGATAGATGCTGATTTAAAATACTCTAGTACTACCTCTCCTTATTGCATCAAATTGGCTGACAACACTAGGGTAAAGACCTTGGGAGTTGTGAAGAATCTAGAAGTGGATGTATGTGGAATTTCTGTGCCGACTACTTTTCAGGTTATCCCTACCAATCCAGATGCACGTGCCTATCCATTGATTTTGGGAAGGCCTTGGCTATGCAAGGTGAAGGCTATTCAAAAGTGGGATACTGGAGAATTGATTTTGCAGGGAAATGATAAGAAGGTGCGTTGTAACATTAGAAGACACATAAAGGAAGTTATCAAGGAGGATTCTTCAACATCAGAGAGTTCGAGCTCTGGCTTTTAACCGATGAAGAAGAACAGGGTGTAGCTCCAAGGAGTCCAGCTCTGAGGGTGAGGTGGAAGGAGTGGCCTTTGGTCTTTGTCTTAGTGCTAATAGGGATGAGTTAGGAGGGAACAAGGTGGTGGTACAAGAAGATCCTGTAGAGACACTTCATGTGGAGGATGTGGACCACACTAAACGACACCAATGCAATGAAGAGCTTCTTGGTGATTCTCTATTAGGTAGTGAGAAGCTCTAGTACATGGATATGTTAGATGATTTTCCATGTCTCTTTGCAACAAGCTATTCACAGGTTCGACCAGTCTCTCTTGTGGAGCGCAAGATTGAGTTGAAGCTAGAAAGCAAGCCAGTTGTGCAACGCTTAAGGCGATTGGGGGTGATCCAAGCTGAGGCACTAAAGAAAGAGGTAACACAACTACTTGAGGCGGGATTCATCTTTCCTGTTGATGATTCAGAATGGATATCTCCTATAGTTGTCACACCAAAGAAAGGAAATAAGTGGCGGGTTTGTGTGGACTTTCGTCCTTTGAATCCATGCACTAAGAGGGATCATTTTCCTTTACCATTCCAAGATGAAATACTAGACCAAGTACCAAGGCATGAGATGTATTATGTGATGGGTATTCTTGGTCCTTTCAAATTTGTATTTGGGAGGAAGATCAAAAGAAAACATCATTTGTCACACCTTGGGGAGTTTTTGCTTACAGAGTGATGCCTTTTGGGTTGACCAATGTACCAGCTACATTTCAAAGGTTGATGAGTCAAGTGCTCAAGCCTTACTTGGGAAAGTTCATAAGGTTGTTTTTGGATGATTTTTGCATTTATTCTCGGTGCATAGATCACATGGAGAAGTTAAAGATGGCCTTAGCTAGGATTGATGAAGCAAAAGGGTGTCTAAATCCTAGCAAGTGTCATTTAGCTCAAACAAAAGTAGTTTTGTTGGGGCATATTGTGTTTCAAGAAGGCTTGCAAATGGATCCTGACAAGGTTCAAGCAATCATGGCATTGCCAAGTCCTGAGAGTGTCACTCGTGTTCGCAGAATTCTAGGAAAGAGCAAGTATTATCAACACTTTTGTGATCATTTCACAGAGATAGTGCATCCCATGAACTTGTTCACAAGAAAAGGAGTTTTTTACCAATGGGGTGTGGAGCAACAAAAGTCTTTTCAGCAACTTAAGGAGGCCATGAGTAAAGGCCCAATATTGAAGCCTTGTGATTGGTCTCAAGACTTTTATGTAAATCCAAATGTATCTTTGCATTCAGTTGGTGCTGTTGTGAAGATAGTGGGAGAGAAGGAAGGACTCTCACTTGCGGCTTTCTCACATACACAATGGGGGAATACACACAAAGGTGGAGGCTGAAAAGAGTTTTCCTCTTCTTAGTTGTGAAAGCCAAAAGAACTCTAGTACAAAGAAATAGAAGAACCCTATATATGAGTCTCAAACCAAACTCAGCTAACTAAGGTGGCATACTAACTGAGCCACGAACTAGAGTACATAAGGATAGTTGTCATCCAGCTATTATTCATGGGCGGTGTACCAACCGCATCTGCAGCTAACAAGTCGGTGACATAAATGCACAACGGTCACCCTGGCATATCATGAGTGGAGCTCGATATCTCAACACTCCCCCTCAAGCTCAATCCCAATTCCTGCACACCAAGCACGTCTCTGAACTTGCATAGCTTCTCTACGCCCAATGCCTTCGTGAATATGTCAGCTACCTGATCCTTTGTGCTGACATAAACTAGATCAATAAGACCTAGTAAAACCTTCTCCCGCATATAGTGATAATGCACCTCAATGTGCTTTGTTCTAGCATGATAGACTGGGTTATTTGCCAAGTGTATACTGCTCATGTTGTCACAATAAATGACAACTGGCCCATCTGTAGACTGATGCATATCATAAAGTAGCTTATGCAACCAAGCTACCTCACATGTTGCCATTGCTGCACCCCTGTACTCAGCCTCTATGCTCGACAAGGCAACTGTAGGCTGTTTCTTGCTGCTCCAAGTGACTACAGCACTCCCGAAAGAGAACACATATCCACTGGTAGATCGTCTATCAGAAATACTACCAGCCCAATCAGCATCAGTGTATCCATGTAACTGTATCTGAACCCCAGTCTCATAAAATAGTCCATACTACAATGTGGACTTCACATACCTGACTATGCGTCTAGCCACATCCAAATGCGGTTTCCTTGGAGCCTGCATAAACTGACTTACCAATCCAACAGAGCATAGCTCAAATCTGGCCTGGTAATAATCATATAAATCAAACTTCCTACTATGCGTCTATACATAGTAGGGTCTTCCAGAAGCTCACTTGCATCTGTGCTCACCTTCACATTCTGCTCCAAAGGAATTGAAATAGGCTTACAGCCTGTCATCCCATATTTGGATAGCATGTCCCATCCATACTGCCTCTGCAAGAGCCGTATCCCACTTGATGATCTAATCACCTCAGTGCCCAAGAAATAACGCAGCTCTCCCAAATCCTTGATCTCGAACTTCTGCTTCAATAGCATTTTCACATGAAGGATATCTTCATCACTATCACCTGTGATGATCAAATCATCAACATAAATGACAAGCAGCATAATACCTTTCTCTATTTTTCTCACATAAAGTGAGAAATCTGCCTTGGAAATCTGAAAGCCAACAGTGACAAGATACTATCCTATCTTGTCAGACCATGCTCTAGGTGCTTGCTTCAAGCCATACAAGGCTTCCTTCAACCTGCAAACAAACTCAGGATGAACAACATGAACATAACCTGGTGGCTCCTCCATAAAGACCTCTTCTTGCAAATCACCATGCAAGAAGGCATTCTTTACATCCATCTGATGTAAAGACCATCCCTTTGG
Organism: Dipteris shenzhenensis; assembly: GCF_047967505.1. NCBI lineage: Eukaryota > Viridiplantae > Streptophyta > Polypodiopsida > Gleicheniales > Dipteridaceae > Dipteris > Dipteris shenzhenensis. The sequence goes on from NC_141624.1 coordinate 14,101,745, forward strand.
TGCAGCCATAGCAATGACTGCTCTTACGGTTGCCATCCTTGCAACCGGACTGAATGTTTCTTCATAATCAATGCCATATATCTGTGCATACCCCTTGACAACTAATGTTGCCTTGTATCTGTTCACAGAACCATCTGCATTGTGCTTCACCTTATAAACCCACTTATAGCCAATTGCATTCTTGTCTTTAGGCAAAGGCACCAATTCCCATGTAGCATTTGCTTCCAAGGCATCCATGGCTTTCTCCCATTTTTCTTTTCCCATGGCTTGCTCAAAAGAAGCGTGTTCTGGTTCCTGTATCATTTTGACCATATAGGCATAGTGAATGGCTGTAAATCCATCATATTTTAGCCTATCCACAGGATACCTAGCTCTGGTAGACTTGTGCAAAATAGGCTCACTTCTAGATGCTCTCAAAACATCCCTGGTCTTCCTTACTCTAGGTGTAACGACAGAAGGAATACCCAACTCATCATCAATGCTCTGTTTTGAGCCACTGGATTCACCATCCACATAAGAGTGACCTGCATTCACATCAAACATGGGCTGATCTACCTTCTCTTTTCCTTTTTGTGATACCTGCATACCACTATCTACGTTGCTTTGAGAAGATTCTCCTGATCTTAATTTGCCTGTCCATGGTGAAGTATGTGAACCACCGCTAGAGGACACTACAGGTCCACTAATATTTTGTCATTGCTGCTGTAAATTTTGTGTAGCATTACCATTTTGTGCATCTACATCATCAATCACATTTACTGGTTTATACCAACTGCTCATCTCTTCAAAAACAACATCTCTGCTCACTATAAACTTACGAGTAGAAGGGTTATAGCATCTATACCCTTTCTACTACAGAGAATAACCAATAAAGATGCACTTCTCAGCTTTTGGATCCAACTTGGACCTCAACTCATCTAGCACATGAACATAGGCAATACAACCAAAAATTTTCAAATGATAAATATCCAGTTTCCTACCAGTATACATCTCCTCTGGTGTCATGCCATGTATTGCTGCAGTGGGAGTCCTGTTCATTATGTAAACTACTGTAGCAATTGCTTTAGCCCAATAATAATCTGGTAGGTCTTTTTCATTTAGTATGGCCCGAGATACCTCTCCAATATGCCTGCTTTTCCTTTCTGCAAGTCCATTTTGCTGTGGGGTATGACTATATGAATATTGCTGCTTTATGCCATGCTCCTGCAGGAACCTTGCAAACTCATTTGAGAGGTACTCTCCCCCTCCATCTGACCTTAGGCATTTTATTTGCAGGCCTCTTTCTTTTTCAACCATAGCCCAAACACTTCACTTTTCTTTTTCATAAAATACACCCAAACTTTTCTATTGTAGTCATCAATAAAAGTGACAAAATAATGACAGCCTCCAATAGAAGCAGCTTTCATAGTCCACAAATTAGAGTGGATTAATTCCAATGGCTTCTTACTCTCTTGAACATGTCTAGGAAATGGTTTCCTTGCCTGTTTTCCAAATTGACAGGCTTCACATACCTTATGCATTTCTGCAACCTTGAATTTAGGCAATCTTGCAACAATATTTTGGGCCTGCATTGATGTAAGTCGTTGTACATTAACATGACCAATACATTTATGCCAGATATCAATATCTGCAAATACACCGGTCCCATGTGCAAACATTACTGCACTCAATTCAGGCATGTCCGCATCCAACGTAAACATCCTGCCCTTCTTCTTTCCTTTTGCTATCAAGCGACCATTATTTTTCATATCCTCAACAAAGCATCCATGAGGATTAAATCTGACCTGCAAGCCCTGCTCAACCATTTGACCAACAAAAACCAGGTTCTTGGTGATATTTGGGACATGAAATAAATCAAACAAGTATTTCTTTTTCCCATCTTGCATAGACAAAGGAATTTTACCAATCTGCACAATAGGATGTGCGGTTTGATGCACCTGAGTCAACATACCACACATCATTGCTTTCTTCTGTACTTGTCATAGAATCGGTCATGTGCTGCACCATAAACAGATGCTCATTTCTGTCATCACCCTGTCTACTAGAAGATGCATAATTCCCTTGCTGCAATTTTCCATTCATGATGTCATTCTGCTTTTTATAGCAGTCTTTAGCCATATGACCCATTTTACCACAGTAGCAGCATTCAACATTGCTGTTTGCATTTTGGGCTCTCTGCCATCCACCACAAACTCTTTGGCTCCCCTTGCCTCTAGAGTTACCACGTCCTCCTCCATAGGACTGGTTTTCTTGAGTTTGCTGCATATTTTGATTTCTACCACGGCCTCCAGATCGGCGTGCTCTACTTCTGCTAGCATTTGAGTAGAAGATAGTTTCTTTTGAAGTTCCTCCTGAAAAAGATGCACCACCATTTCTCTGCTCTTCATAAATTAGAAGAGCAAACAACTCCTCAAAATCAGGAAATTTTTCACGGACGGCAATGGATGTCCGGAACTATGCATAATCCTTTCCTAGACCATTCAAGGTCACAGAAACTAAATCATCATCTTCCACTGGCGACCCAATGGAAGCAAGTGCATTTGCAATTTTCCTCACCTTCATGTGGTAGTCATTGATGCTCGTATTTTCTCTCTACACATTGTGCAACTCCTGCTTGAGCTGCATTTTCGTGGCTTGCGTATTTGTGCTGTACATTTTTGCCAAAGTATCCTATGCCTCCTTTGGCGCACTTGCATCTTGAATATGCACAATCATAGAATCTGAAATACTGATAGACAGCCAGTACATAACTTTTCTTGCTCTCTCATGCCATCCTTTAAATGCCTGCATTTCTTGTTGATTGGGAACTTTAGGAAGAACTGGTTCTTCTTCATTTCCTGTAATGAACTCCCAATAGCCTTTTTCCATAAGGAATTTCGTCATTCTAAACTTCCATGCTTGGAAGTTGTTCTTGTCAAGCTTTTTAGTGACAATCTGTGAAAGAGAATCAGACGCCATTACAGAACACTGCAAAATATTTTGTCACTGCAAAAAACACAACTTCTGCCTCACAAGGGCAAATCTGCAAAACTGACAAAAGTGGTATTTGACCACACAGTCACTTCCTAGTGATGATTTTGCATCAACAGGCAGTAAGGATGATTCTGTAACTCCCAATATCTCTGCGCACAGGCATACGATGTAATTTTTGCGGCAACTTTTCACCGACTTGCAGAGCAGTGGTCGCACAGCAAAAATAGGGCCTTTTTCTCAGTGCTTGCGGAGAACTTCCACCTCCATATACTGCCCTCTTGCCACACCGCGAAGGGCATCTCAATCTAAGACAATGCACTCTTGCACTTTTCGGCTATGCTACTTGCAGAGATTTGCTCCCAAACTCGAAAAAGGAAAGCAACACTGGTCCTCTTACCAGGACACCGCGAACTTGGTTTGCTTTCTTGAGCTCCTTACCATGAACCAGAGGCTCTGATACCATGTGAAGATAGTGGGAGAGAAGGAAGGAGTCTCACTTGCGGCTTTCTCACACACACAATGGGGGAATACACACAAAGGTGGAGGCTGAAAACAGTTTTCCTCTTCTTAGTTGTGAAAGCCAAAAGAACTCTAGTACAAAGAAATAGAAGAACCCTATATGTGGGTCTCAAACTAAACTCAACTAACTAAGGTGGCATACTAACTGAGCCATGAACTAGAGTACATAAGGATAGCTGTCATCTAGCTATTATTCATGGGCGGTGTACCAACCGCATCTGCAGCTAACAAGTCAGTGACATAAATGCACAACGGCCACCTTGGCATATCACGAGTGGAGCTCGATATCTCAATAGCTGTATGGCTACAAAAAGGAGAGGCAAGTAGAATGCAACCCATCTAATATACCAACCGACAACTTACTGAGGTGGAAACAAGGTATGAAGAAATGGAGCAGGAAGCCCTCTCTTTGGTGTTTTCAGTCAGAAAGTTTCACTCCTATTTATTACCTAGGCCATTTTTCTTCCTTACCTCTTAGTCTGTATTAGCATATCTAGTTCGCAAGCCTAATCCGAGGGGGATATTTGCAAAATGGTTGTCAGAGCTTCAAGAGTTCTCTTTCTCTTTTGTCACTGAAAATACCACTAGGTCCACTATGGCAGATTTGCTCACAGCATGGTAGGATCTAAGAGAAGAAAAGAAATATAAAAAGACATTAATGATGAAAAGGGGAAACCACCAAGAGCTTTTGTCTTGTATTTTGATGGGGCTTTTAGTCCTTCATGCCAACAAGGAGCCAAGGGTATAGTCTTAATGAATTCTGAAGGTGAAGAGGTGTGGGCAAGAGCTTCCAAGTATCACGACTACCAATGCAGCTGAGTATAATGCTTTGATTCTTGGTTTGGAAGGTTGTCTTCAAAGTCAAGTTAAAGAATTGGAAGTAAGAGGAGATTCTCTACTTATTATAAAGAAAATGCAAGGGCATTACAAGACAAGAAGTCCTCAATTGAAGGAGCTTAATCAAAAGGCTATGGCACTATGTAGTTTGTTTGATTTTTGCAAGTTTGTTCATATAAACAGAAAAGAAAGTCAAAGGGCTAATGAGTTAGCTACTTAAGCCATTATAGTACAAGACCGGGGGTTGGTTTCTTTGGTAGACATTGGATGGCTAGAACAACAAGATGTCCACCAATATGTGGAAGAAGGCATGTTTCCTCGAGGGTTAACTCCACAATAGAAGCAGAGATTGGTTACTTTTGGGGATGCCTCCATAAGGATGTATATGAATGTCACCAATGGAACCTATCATCTTGAGGATGTTGACGGCATGGTGATACCCGGACACACCAATGAGTATCACCTTAAATTCTTCTATGGTCGACCTGACAAAACATGTGTGCCTCAGGATCTATGGAGCACTCTAAGGTGGATGGAACCTATGTGGAAACATGATGAAGAGAGTGCTCATGACATGTATCTCAAGTCAATTAGGTTCCAAGATAGATTAGCTTGGACTCATAAAGAGAATCTTGAGATAGTGCAAAGTGCTTCATTGATATTACTTCAAATGATCCTCCCTTTTATAGGTGAGGGTACTTACATCCATTTGGTTCGTCACATGTGGGATATCTCCTCCATGCCATGTGGCAGCTTTCCCTTTACTCATACCTTTGCTCTACAAGTGCTCATGGCACCACAACTCTCAACACCTCCCCTTGGTGCCATAATCCTTTGGCTACTACAAGGTGGTCAGATGTGAGTTACATTCCATCACCTCCCCTTAGTGCATGCATTGCTACTTAAGGTGGTCAAGTGTGGTTTTTACATGTCAATACCTCCCCTGGGTGCTTTCATAGCTACTCTCAGGTGGTCAGGTTTGATTTACAAAATATATAGGCAAGGTTGGCAAGGTTTTTGTTTCTCAATACATTCCATTCATGTCACCATTTGGCTCATGGCTTGATGACGATGGCGTTTGCTTCTTTGCTTTGTACCTTTATTATTTGAGTGGATGCCATGTTTCAGGCTATGGTCATCTCATACACTTGTGCTTTCGGCTTGCTTTTTACATCGATGTTTGCATTCATGCTTTGCTTTTCCATTTGTTGCAAAGGTCTTACCAATAGATTTTTTTCAATATTGGCAGTGTCTAATTGCATACAATGAATCTGACTTAACAAGTGCGTGGAGCTTGAAAAGATGATCACTTTTCCTTTTTGGAGCGTGTGCAAATTCTTCCTGGATTGCAAGTTATGGCTTCTTGAAGGTTTTGTGAAGAAGAGGGGGCCTTGATGATATGGCACAGGGATTCACATGCAGAATTAAAACTGTGCTTAATAAGAGGCTGTGTGCTTAGAAGGCACTGATGACTGTGCATGCTTATGTGGCATTTAGCTAACCTTAACCTTAACCATGGTGGTTGAGTTGACTACACTGGGGTCCTATGTGCCACGTGTCACTTTGCAAACCTCAATGAATAACCCTTAGTTATTACCAGAACAAACCCTTGGTTACCTCCAATCTGCCACGTGTCACACAGTGAGAGCCTTAGAATTTCTGAGGTAAGGTCTCTTCTTCGAATTTCCGCCGCATCTCTTCTCCGAATGTTGATGAAGGCTTCTCGTCGATGAAGGCTGATTGTTGATTGTTGAAGGGCTTTTCGGAGGCTGAGCGCTGTGGAGGCTACCAGTCCGTTGTTGGCATTGGATGCTTGCCTGCAGCAGTCAATGGAGGGAGCTGCTCTAGAGGCAAGGCGTTGGTCTATAGAATCGGCCGTGAGGAGCTTCGGCTGCTAGAGAGACGTAGCAGGATAGGAGTCGGCCGTCTGTGTGATAAGCGGAGCCTTCGCTGACTGCACCTGCCTATGGATTTTTGCGAGCTCTGTGGTGTTGTTGCAAGGCTTGGCGGGAGTCTTCTGAAGAGCCGTGATGAGCCTTCTGAAGCGGGAGTCGGACTAGAGCTTGGGCCTCGCTTGGGCTGGCGAGAGAGCTAAGTGATATACGCTGTGCATAAGATGGGCTCGAAGGCCGCTTGACGGAGCTCTAGTTCGATGGAGGCGTTGAATAGCACAGCTCCTCCCTTAGTCAACTTCCTCAAATATATATTCTTCCTAATCTTCAATGCTTCTTTTATGTAACTATCATCTTCGCTCTTTATCCCTTCGTGTATCCTCGCTGCTGTCATCCCCAAGCTCTCTATCTTTAGCTGTATGAGAAGCAAGATGCTGCTTTCTAGCTTTGCTCAGCTGGTTGGTCTAGGCTTTGTTGATGGAGTGGCTTTTAGGAGCCGTTGAAGCTAGTGGGAGTTGTAGAGCGGGCATGCATACATTGTAGAGCTGCTTGTAGGACTGTCATGAGTTGAGAGAGCTGTGGAGCTTTGAAGGTTGGAGCTATGGCAGCTGTGTTGGTGTTTAACGTAGAAGTTGTCATTGAGGAGACACCGCCTTAGTGCTGGAGTGTAGCCTACGATGGCCTTTGTTGGCTTGTAGATAGGAGAAACTATGGTGCTTTCCCTCTCCCTCAAAGAACCTCACTCATGAATTTTTCACAAGAAGAATCGAAATGAGCCGAAACCTATGGACGGAATTTTCTCTCACAAAGATCACTCAAGAAAAAACTCTCACTCTAAAATTGAAACCAACCTAGGAGAAAAACATGAGCTCCTAAGGCATGCGTACAACTAATCTAGGAATGGGAGCAATCCTAGTGAACTACTAATGAGCTAAACTAGGAGAGCTAAACCTATGCTCTGATACCATGACAAAACATGTGTGCCTCAGGATCTATGGAGCACTCTAAGGTGGATGGAACCTATGTGGAAACATGATGAAGAGAGTGCTCATGACATGTATCTCAAGTCAATTAGGTTCCAAGATAGATTAGCTTGGACTCATAAAGAGAATCTTGAGATAGTGCAAAATATTACTTCAAATGATCCTCCCTTTTATAGGTGAGGGTACTTACATCCATTTGCTTGTTCACATGTGGGATATCTCCTCCATGCCATGTGGCAGCTTTCCCTTTACTTATACCTTTGCTCTACAAGTGCTCATGGCACCACAACTCTCAACACGACCACCTTGAGGGCCAGTAGACCCTCTCTGTTACTAGAGAGGATCTACTGGGGGAGGGAAAGATGTGATGCCAAATTTTGATATTTTTTTATTTGGCATTGGTATTTCTTTTCTCTATGTTTAATAAGAGTTTGAGTATCAAGTGATAGCCTAACGGCTCTCACTTATTTCTATTTTGTAAGATATTGTATGGGATTGAGAGGATGAGTGGAATGGATCATTGTAAATACCATGTGTATAAATGATAAATACCTTGGTATGGGGTGAGAGTTATTTGTGTATGGGATATTATGGGTTTTTTAGAAAATAGGAAGAGTGAGTCATATCAAGAGGTGGGCTCATGTCCATGTGTTTCAATAATATAAGAGAGGCCACATGCCAAGTGTGTGGAAGGCATGTGGAGGAGTGTGGTGTCAAGAGGAATCCTTCTAGAATTCCTATGTGGAATAAGGAGGATGTGGACATATGGAAAAGAGAGGGTCCCTATGGGCTCCATGTGGGGAGACTCTTGACTTTCTCAATATTTTAAGAGTCTTGAGCATCTTTTGATGGGACACATGGCAAGAGTAGCCAAAAAGGACATGGATGGTGACATACGGGCTTATGTGATTGATGGGGAAAGGAATCTATAGGCAACAATTGTAAATGGGTGAAGGAGGGTGACAAAAGCTCTTTAAAAGGAGCCCCCTCTCCCTTGTTCATCATCTCTTCCACCATTAGGTCTCATGTTGCTGTAGCTCTAGTCTCCTCAAGACTCTTCCATGAGCCTTCTCTCCCTCTTGTAGATATTTTCTTATGTAGACTCTTGAGTCCACCGCTCTCTAGTTCATTCTCTCTCTATGAGTAGTCTTGGAGCTTCCGCTCCCTCTTGTACATATGAGACCTCTTCTTCTCCCTTGTGTTTATAGTATTTTGAGTTGCATTGGAGTGGAGTATCACTCTATTGGTAATGAAGGTCACTTCAGGTTCTCTCTCTTGAGTGTCTCTTTCTTTTTTCCATTGTTTTCTCTTCTAAAGTGTTCAAAAGTGTTGTCTATACGGTGGCTCATTGCACATACATAGTTTATCTATTTCCCAAGCCACAAAAGGAGCTCTTCCTTCCCTCCTAGGCAACCTCTATGAGACTTGGATCATTGATGAAGTCTAATCATGGACGTAGTATTCTCCCAAGTTGCCACCAATAGAAGGAGTAGCTATTTTTCATGATAGTTTCACCCCCTGTCAGTATTTTACTCATAACATTTTTCTTAGTGGTCCGATTTAGATGAAACTTATATCAACACAAAGCTCTCTTCAAGGAGCTATCAGATACTAATGAGAGTGAATGTGTTGTGCTACAGGTGAGTTTGCATCAAACAAAGTGGAAAATTTGACACGCCATTTTAGGAATCCAACTAATGTGCGAAGGTCATCCATGGTAGTAATATTATAAAATGTTAAGGTGGCATGGTTCTTCCATGTGCCACCCCTCCACCTAGGCGGTCCCATGCCTGCATTTAGTGAGACATGGCCCAAGGACCATGGGAGAAGTAATATAAAATAGGTGGAGATGGATATTATATTGGATTATTCCCTCCATGTAGGATAGGCCCATGTGGGGGGGGTGTAGGTAGTCCAAGAATGCAAGTTAAATAATGGGGAAAGTAGGATGAGGTGACAAGATTCCTTATGCCAACCCTCCACTTGTCCTCCTAGATCTTTGAATGTATTATAAAATTGAGAAGAGACCAAGGGAATATCTTAGACTTGGGATATGGGGTTTGATTTATGTGGAAAAATGAGGCAAAGGGTTGTCGCACACAATTGAGAGTGCGTACCCACCTAGCCCACATGGGAGATCCTCTACACACAGCATGCATGTGGGAGGATGCATTTATTGGGACAGACCGAGGGGGCTATTCCTTGATGTGACACGCTCATTCTTGTAAAGCCACCATGCTAGTACTTTGATTTCCCCCATCCTACTTTCCTTTCAAATAAAGCATGACTCTCTTCCCTTGATGTCTCCATCTCTACATTCCACCTCCCATCATGTACATGCTCCTCTTCCCCCTCACCCTTCCCCCTTGTGCCATAGTCTCCCTCTTCATTCCCACCCCTCTTAATTCCTTTTTCCCACCCATGTTAATGCTTCTCCCCTCACGTTCCCTTTCCCCCCATGGCCCTCGCCTCATGCCTTGATTTCTTTTCTAGTTAATAGAAATGGTGTGGCTGTTGGGATTCGAAACTCCATGTATGAGGATCATGCCACCTTCAACAACTTGGTAGTTCTCTTGTGCAAATTCTCTCTTCCCACATCCTTTCCTCTCTCCTCTCCCCTCTCTCTTTCCTCTCTCCTCTCTCTTTTTTTAAGGCATGAGGCAATCATGTATGTGCACTACCTGCACGCTACTGTCTATCCCACTGTCGCTGCCACCTATGCCTATCTCGCCTGCGCGCCACTGCCATCGATCCCGCTGCTACCTCTGCCCATGCTCCCACCTCTGTGCTTTGTGTACCCTGTTTGCCCACCTCGCTATCCACTCCTCCATCGAGCTTCGCACCCGCTGCCACCTCACCACCTCCTACTCCCTGTTTTGCATCCTACATCCTCTATGGCAACAAAGCTTCCGAGGGCCGTATCTTTTTGCTGAGGTGGAATTTCTCAGTGCCGCAAAAAGGAGAAGTGTTCAGTTCTTTGGGCTCTTCACAATTGGCTAGTCAAAATCAAAAAGTATTCCTCCTAGGCAGAGAAGATGTGTGAAAAGTGAGTCTCTTCTAGAGAATTCTCTTAAGCGGCCAACAAAATGCCAGAATCTAGTTGTTCATCTAACTCTGTCCCTTTGAGGGACAAGAAGAAAAGAGTGTTCAAGAAAAAGCTCAAGGTCCAAGAAAAGCCAAGGAGCTATTACTATGATTATGCCAAGGAGCTAGGGTGCTCCGAATTCTTATGAATAACATGCATTTATATGGTTAAGATGTTCCATCCTTGGAACCCATTTGTTCCTAATCAACCTTTTGTTCTGCATCATGAAATTCATGTGGTAATTTTGTTTGGACACAAAGTGAATTTTCAACAAAAATTTGTGAGCTTGTTCGAGACAGAACACCTTGCTGAGGTTTTGGCACCCCCTCATCCACTCATCCTCCCAATCCTATATTATCAGGAGACTTGGGATGTGTGTGTCTTGGTGCTCATATGATGTCGGCTTGGGTCTTACAATTTGATGGTGCTTACAGACCTTCGACAAAAGTGGCAGGCGTAGGAGTGACCTTGACTTCACCCAATGGAGAAAAGTTTTTGTATGGCAGCCCCGTGGCAGCAGATCAGGCCGAATAATCTGCACTCATTTTTGGCTTGCAAAAAGCCAAAGAACATAAAATCACTCAGCTAGAGGTACGAGGCGACTCACAACTGGTATGTCGACAAGTGAGCGATGAGTGGAAAGTGAGAAGTGAAGCCTTGACAAGCCACCATCAACAAGCTACTCAGCTTTGTCAAAACCTTGAAGAGATTCAAGTGAAGCATATCCAAGAACTCAGAATAGCATCACCGACTCACTAGCACAAGCATCCTATGAATCAAAATGAGATACCTCTTCAAAGGAACGGAAATGCCGAACCTCACCCCGCTAGAAGAAATCTCATGGAAACTACAAGAGCTTGAGGATTCGAAAGGTGATGTGCAAGCCCTGGATCTTCTTACCATGGTAATGGCTTTCCTCTTTGCTTTGATGAACAACTTGATGTGACGCCATACCCCCAATCTTCCGCAATGATGTCAGCTATAAAAGTTGTTTACGAACTCTTCTTCACCATCGGCTCTTCACGTACGGAATATCGCACCACTCCTAATACTCCATTTCCAGCTTACATTTGCTTTCTAGAAGTCTCATTCTCGGACTTCCATTTTAAAATTCCACCCTCTATTGTCAATATATAATCTTGTATTTTCTTACCTCCTCCAGTGTATTCTTCGATCCCCTCCTCTTTTCCAAGCATGGCTGACATTCTTGTGTTATGTGGTCGACTTGAAGAAAATCTAAACGAGTATCTTGTGGCCTTCAAGCACCATTGTGTTTCTCTCAACTTTCTTACTAAAGATAGATGGTTGTTGGTTCTTCCCACATTTCTACAGGGTTTGGCTCAAGTGTGGTATGAGAAGCAAGCCGAGGACGTTCGCCAAAGTTGGCCAAGGTTGACAGTAGCTATGATCGAGTATTTTGGCAAAGAAGAGGAGCCGGAGAATGTGTACCTGTAGGTGGCAAACCTGAAGAAGTCAAAAGGTGAGACGGTGCGTCGATATGTAGATCGAGTAGCCATGCTCCTGGACTGTTTAATTGCCACGTAGGAGGACAATGCCAGATTTTGAGCTGGAATGACTCAGCATGTGCTGGGCTACCTTGTAGCAGAAGCAAGTGATGAATTCTACCTCAAGCTTAAATGGGAGAATCCAGAGACCATGGTGCGAGCATAAGAGATTGCTCAAAAGTTTGACAAAGTTCAATCTGACCCCACTTCAAAGAAGACGGTTGTCCCTCCGCAACCCCCTCAATTCTTACAACAACAACCTGGGGGTTCCAACTTAGGGGCATACCCCCACCCCCCATCAGGGATGTATCCACCGCCTCCACCTGAAATGTATGGTCCTCCCTTAGATGCTTACCCTCAACAAGATGTATATCCTCACCCTCCACCTGGAAGATTTCCCTAGCCTCGCCCACGAGCCCCCCTCCTTCCTACTCTCCCAACCCCTCCTGCTAAAGAACCAACAATCAATGACCTTGCCAAGGCCCTGAATGATCTTCAGCTTGAGATGGTGGGCATCAGAAATCAAGCCAATCGCCCTCCAAGAGAACATGCCAATGTTGTGTGCTACGAGTGCCACTAGAAGGGTCATTATCACACCGAATGTCCCAATATTCCAAGGGTGAATCTTCTAGGTGAATCAGGCACCGAGGATTCTGACATAGAGGTCCTTGACCTCGGGAAGAGAAGTTGTACCACCTTGGACCCCTCTCCATACCATGGACCGGGCTGCCCCAGGAAGAAGGTGTCCTTCTCAGAGCCCCCAAATGCTGAGATGACAGACCCACCAATAGAGGAGGCTAAAAGATCTCGCAAGAGTAAGTGGTCGCCCTCAAATTTCCCTATCGGCTCAAGGCAAGAAGACTCTTCGGTCGTCCAGGACCTTGCTCATCGGTCTTTGAGCATCACACTTCCTCAACTAATAGCATTAAGCCCTAAGGTGAGACGTGATCTGTAGCAAGGGCTCTCAACAAGGAGGAGCAAGAAAAAGGAAAAGGTATGAGAGATTTCTTCTAACTCTGAAGATGTTGATCGGCACTTGCATACAGTAGATGTCATCATAGATAATTGATGTATCAAAAGTGTGTGTGTTGATGGGGGAGCTGCATGTAATATTATGGTGCCCTGTATCATGAAGAAGTTGAATTTGAAATGGATAAGGTGTTCCTCATTTTGAATCAAGGTAGCAGATGATCGACGACTCGCCACCCTGAGAGTCATTGAGGATTTGCCCATCACTATCAACGGGTTGACCACCATCGTCAATTTCTATGTAGTGGACATTGAAGATATAGGTAGGAGTTACCCAGCCATACTCGGGAGATCATGGTTGAGAAAGAGTGATGCAGTCAGCTATTGGAAGACGGGACACATATCTTTTGGTGCTTCAAAGGAGAAGATCCCGGTGCAACCAGGTGCCATTGAACCAGAAGAAGAAGAGGAGCAAGACAGTGATACTCTATTATCCTCGGTGTCTGAGTCAATGGAAGATTCAGATGGGGGGAGGAGTTCTTAGAGGAAGAAGTTTCCATGATGAGGGTGTCTCTGATCCCGCCACCTATGGAAAAGTTAACATCTAGTCCTCAACAGCTTGAATCTATGCTTTCTCCAAACCTCACTCCAAGTGAGAAAGATGAGTTCCTAGAAATGTTCAAAGGTTTCCTTGACCTCTTCGCAAAACTAGCTACCACCACCTTCGGCATGTGACTACCATAGAACACAAGATAGAGCTGAAGCCTGATGCTAAGCCAATGGCTCAAAAGTATCGGAGATTAGGGCCCCTATAGATCGATGCTTTGTGCTCAGAGTTGCAGAAGCTTGTAGAAGCTGGGTTTATTGTTCCAGTTCACAATACTGAATGGGTTTCACCAGTGGTAGTCACCCCAAAGAAAAACAACAAGTGGCAGGTCTGCATCAATTATAAGAAACTCAAAGCGGCCACCAAGAGGGACCATCATCCTCTGCCCTTTCAAGACCTCATTCTTGAGAAGGTAAGTTCTGACAAAATATGAAGAGGGGAGAGGAGAAGAGTGGAGATGAGGAAAGAGGGCACAGCTAGAGAGCACACCACAAATGACTAACTGTACACTAGAATTAGTTGAAAAAATAGAATATATACAAACCCTTTTAGGGTTAGGGATAGGGGATCTAACCCTTTCCTTTATAGCACTCTATAAGGTTAGTGCTATGCACATATGATCACGTGATGGTGCTATGCACACATGATCACATGATGTTGAGCATGAACTCTCAACACCTTCCCTCAAGATCAACATCATGAAGTAGGCCTTCCCTCAAGATGATGATTCTGGGGAATAGAAGAAGGACTGAGCATTACATTCCATCACACCCCTTTAATGGGAATGTCCTTCCTCTACATCAAACCAAGAGCTAGTCGGTGTTTCTCGAATAGCTCTTTACCGAGTGGTTTGGTAAAGATGTCTGCAACATTTTCTTTGCTATCACAATGCTGCAGTGTGATGTCACCAAGTAACACTCTTTCTCTGATGAAGTGCTCTCTGACATCAATGTGCTTTGTTCTGGAGTGATATACTGGATTTTTGGCCAATGCTTGAGCCGATTGATTATCATAGTATATTGTTGTTGACTTTGACTCATCAAAGTAATCTGTTTCTGACAATAGTCTTCTGAGCCATATAGCTTCACATGCACCTGTAGTGAGTGCCCTATATTCTGCTTCAGTCGAAGACAAAGAAACAGTTGGCTGTTTGTTTGACAACCATGATATAGCACCTTGACCAAGGAAAAATGCATATCCCTGTGTCGATCTCCTGGTCTCATGATCTCCAGCATAGTCACTATCACAGTATCCATGCAACCGTGGATGACTTCCTCTGTATTCTATCCCAAATTGTCTTGTACCTCTGATGTATCTCAAGACTCTTTTGGCTGCATTCCAGTGAGACTGTTTTGGATTTGCCATAAACTGTGCTAGTGAGCTTACTGCATAACAAATATCTGGCCGTATGATTGTCAGATATATAAGAGATCCAATGAGTTGCCTGTAGTATCTGTCATTGACTGTAGGCTTTTCTGAATTTTTAGTAAGTTTCAAACTCTGTTCCATGGGAGTGGCTGCAATCTTGCAATCTGCCATATGAAACTTCTTCAGGAGAATGTCAACATATTTGAGCTGACTCATGAATGTGCTATCTAAATCTCTCCAGAACTCAATTCCAAGACAATAGTGCATAAGTCCAAGATCTTTCATGTCGAACTCTTCAGATAAGTCTTGTTTTAATTTTCTGATGAAGCTATCCTTGCTTCCTGTCACAATCAGATCATCTACGTACAAAAGTGCAATAGTAATATCTTCCCCTTGAACTTTGTAGTAGAGAGTATGATCTGCATTGGACTTCATGTATCCCAGATCAGCAAAATACTTGTCAATTCGGCTGTACCAAATTCTGGGGGCTTGCTTTAAGCCATAGAGACTTTTCTTGAGATGGCAAACCTTGTTCTCCTTTCCTGGTTCAACATAACCGGCTAGTTGTTGCATGTAGACTTCCTCGTCTAGATAACCATTGAGAAATGCATTCTTGACATCGAGCTGATACACATTCCATTTACTGAGTGTCGCTAGTGATATCAAGAACCGTATGGAATCCATCTTTGCTACTGGAGCATAAGTCTCATCATAATCTTGACCATATTGTTGTGCAAATCCTTTTGCAACTAATCGGGCTTTGTATCTGTGAATACTGCCATCTAGATTGTACTTCACTTTGTATACCCATTTGTTGGCTATGGCCTTCTTTCCTGGTGGAAGGTCACATAATTCCCAAGTGTTATTTTTATACAAACCATCCATTTCTTCATTCATAGCAGTTTGCCATTCTGGCTTATCTACTGCGTCTTCGAAGTACACTGGCTCTTCTGTAGCCATGATGGTAGTCATAAGAGCATAGTTGGTGGTTTCCACCTGAATTGCTTTGCCTTTCTGAGCATATGTCAATCTGGCTGGTGGTCTGCTTTCCCTAGTAGACCGTCTGAGCTGCTGTGGCACTGCTTGGGGTGTTGCTGGCAATTCTTGCTCTTCTTCATCAACCTGTTCTGTAGGTGACTGTGAAGTCGATGCTTCTATCTCCTGTGTAGGTGAGGTTTTCCATTCTGATTCCTCATCGAAGATTACATCTCTGGAGATAATGACTTTGCGGTTGATGGGATCATACAATTTGTATGCTTTGCTTTCTTCACTGTAGCCAACCATGATGCATTTGCGTGACTTCGCATCCAATTTCCTGCGATGATCATCATGTATGTGGGCATATGCTATGCAACCAAATATGCGGAGATGCCCAATGCATGGCTTGTGTCCAATGAATGCTTCATAAGGAGTCATACCTTGTATCGGTTCGGTAGGAAGCCGATTAAGCAAGTAGTTAGCTGTAGCTATTGCTTCTGCCCAATACTGATTCGGAAGATGCTTTTCACTAAGCATTGCTCTAGCACTATCTGCTAAAGTCCCATTCTTCCTTTCAGCTCTTGCATTTTGCTGAGGAGTATCTGCACATGTGAATTGTCTTCGAATACCGTGAGTTTTGCAAAAATTCATGAATGCTGAAGACATGTATTCACCTCCTCTGTCTGATCTCATGACCTTGATCTTTCTGCCTGTTTGGTTTTCTACCATGGCTTTGAATTCTTGAAATCTGGCAAACACTTCAGATTTCTCTTTCAGAAAGTAGACCCAACAATATCTGCTGTAGTCATCGATGAAGGTCAAGTAATAAAGTGAACCATTGATGCTGCGGGTCTGGGCATAACCCCATACATCTGTATGAATCAAATCAAGAATACCTCGTGCACGAGAGGTACTTCTGACAAAGTTGGTTCGCTTTTGTTTGCCGAAGCAGCATGCTTCACAAACTTTTCCAAGAAACTGTAGCTTCGGAATCCCAATTGCCATATTTTGATTCCGGAGATCTAACAAGTACTTGAAGTTGACATGACCATATCTCTTGTGCCATTTTGCGGATAGTGGCATCTGTTGCATTTGAGCTGACATGGCATGTATATCTGGTACTGTAGCTAGCATCCTGTATAAGCGTCCTTCCTTGACACCTTTTGCTACTAGCTGACCTCTTTTGGATTTGTCTCTGATAGTGCATTCATCACCGTCGAAGATGACTTTGTAGTTGTGTTCCGTCATTTGACCTACTGACAAAAGGTTCTTGCTGAGCTTCGGAACATAGAGCACATCTTTGACTAATCCTTTTGTACCAGTGAAATTGTTCATAGGGATAACACCTGTCCCTTGAACCGGATTCGGTGTATTGTCTGCTGTGTAGATGACATTCTTTTGACCTTCTAATGGCTTCATTTCTGTGAACTATTCCTGATGATTTGTCATATGAGATGATGCACCGCTGTCGATGTACCAAGGATCCTGTTCCACTTGGTCGACTTGATAGCTGAAATCCTCTTTGGGATTGAAATTAGTGTCTAGGTGCATTGTATCAGTCTGATGTAATTCCTCACTTGCAAGAAACATATTTCCATGTTCATTTGCAAAATGACTGTGACTAGAATGTCCACCACGATGATTTCCTCTTCCTCGGGAATTCCCTCGATTATTGCTGGATTGACCACCTTGGTCATACTGCTTCTTGCGGCAATCTCTTTCATAGTGTCCAAACTTGTGACAATAGTTGCATTGAATGTTTGACACATTGGTGGATGCATTCCCTCGTCCTTGGAATCTTCCTCGGTTGGAATGATTTCCTCTTTGCTGATTTTGATGTTGCTGAGGATGATGCTGATGCTGATGCTGATTCTGACTTTGATTTTGTTGATGATGACCACTTTTCTGATATGATCTACCTCTGTTTCTGCCTTTGCCTCTGCTTCTGTTTGAAGCTGTGAATGCCTGATCATTAGAATGACCTTTACGTGCTTGAATGGCCTGAGTCCTGAGTTCTTTACCAAGTAGAACTGACTGAAGTTCTTCCAGTGTTGGAATTTGCCGTTGGATGGCAATACTCTGGACTAGATTCTCATATCCTTCTCCTAGTCCATTCAGGATTACTTGAACCATTTCTGTGGGATTCATAGTCGCTCCTGCTGCTGCAAGTTGATTGTTGTAGTCTTTGATGCGGAGTACATAAGCATGACCGGTTTCACTGCTATTGCGGAAACTCTGGTTGATCTGGTTTCTCAGGGTGAGAATCCTGGATGTGTTCTTGGACTCGTAGAGAGCTGCGAACATATCCCATGCTTCTTTTGATGTCTTGACTGTGTTGAGCTGTCCTAGCATGACATCTTGCACATTCTGCTTGATCAGGTGATAGGCATACTTGTCTTTCTTATCCCATTCTGCTTGAGCTCGGGCAATGGCAGGATCTGCTACTGGTGTGGAAACTGTTTGTGTAGATGTAGATCCCGATGTAGATCCCGTTGCTGGTGCTGTGACAACAGATGGAGTAGAGCTACTGGTGGCTGGATCGGCCAATGGTCTAGGTATGGATCCATCGACATACTCCCATTTGTCCTGAAGCACAAGAATGGTCTCCATTCGATATTTCCATGTACCGTAATTGGAGTTGTCTAACTTAGCAGATGCCTCCAGATTGAGGTTGCTAGTCGACATGGTGCAAACAATGTACTCAAAAGTGTCCTGAAAAACTCTGTATGAATCAACTGCAAATACACTGAAGATGCCAAGTGAAATCTCTGTACTGTCGGTGAAGATAGAACTCCAGTATATAAGATCTAATCTGTGTTACAAGGCTTGTGGCAATGATGCCGGGAATAGCCAAGAGGCTTTACAAGGCTGAAAAAATGATGTGCACGATGCCGTGAGATAGCCAAATAGGCTTTACAATGGTGGCATGTGTGTGTGAAATCAAGTGCTATCTGCCCACTGAATCAATCTGCAATGCCTCTGAACTCTGAAGTCTGCTCACTGAACTGATGAACGTAAGGTTTCAGGTAATGTAATGATGTGAAATCGGATGTGAGCATATGGACTGACTCCGAGTAGGTACTAGTCGGGAATTTCGGGCATGGCTTAGATTGGCAACTTGGGGAATTCAAAGCGTCCCCTCTATGGCGATCTGGTCTACTCTGATCTAGATCTAAACCAACCATCGATCGATGAAAGAGCAGCAAATAATTCCTTTTCCTTTGTTCTTTTTAAGTGCTGGGTCAGATGCGTCGATGTAGAGGCAAATGTGCATGAAGGAAGTGGTTTTGTCGGCAAGGCTCAAATGTGAGTGTAACTTGTGCCGAAATGTGCGCGTGATGTAATGAGCGCGTAGAGAGCACAAAAAATCGAGCGACTTTCCTTTTGGAAGCACCCTCAAATTCTTCCTGGATCAAGAGATATGACTTGATCTAGGTGGAGGGGCAAAAGGAGTGCAAATGGTGCTCAATGATGATGTGTCACTGTGTCACATGCAGTGATGATGTGGCACTGTGCTTAGCAAGAGGTGTGCCAGTGAAGCTCTGTGCTGAGGTGGCAGGAGTGTGCACATGCAGTGTGTGCACAGTGTGCCTGGTAAGGGACTGTGCCTGCAGAGGGTCAGTGCTGACTGGACTGCTGAGGTGGCACAGATGATGTCAGCAGGGTGACGTGGCACTGATGACATGGCATAGATGACGTGGCCTGATGATGTGGCAGTGTTGATGTGGCAATGATGATGTGGCAGTGTTGACGTGGCAGTGATGATGTGGTAGTGCTGACGTGGTGCTAGTGACGTGGCACTGTGGATAAGGGTGCCACGTGGCTGATCCTTGACCACACCTGTGTGTGTGGTGACCCTGGGTGGATAAGGTTGGTGATAAGGCCACGTGTCTCAAGGAGGGAGACCGGAATCTTATGAAGATTCTGATGGAATCTATGAAGATTCCGTCTCCTTCGTTGGAGCTCTGTTGAAGAGGATGCCTCCGTTGGAGGATCTCGTTGCGGGCTGCTCTAGCGCTCTGATTTTTGGCACCGGGGCCGTGCCTGGAGGGGCTAAGCTCACGCCTCTCCTAAAAAATGCCAGACTGAGGACTTTCTATTATGTGGGGCTGGAAGGGATCAGTGTAGGAGGCTCTGCGCTCTCTCTTACCCCGTCCGATTTCTCTATACAGCGGAGCGGTAACGGAGGAGTGATAGTGGACTCCGAGACTTCAGTCACTCGCCTTGTGCCTTCTGCTTACACACACCGCTCCGCAACACCTTCCGAAGCTCCTGCAACTCCTAGCCTTCTGTCCCGAACGACGGACGGCCGACTCTTCTCCACAACGCTTCTTCAACGAGCTTCTCCACAACTGCTCCAACGAGCTTCCACCGCGCTAGCGCCACCCGTTAATCGATCAGCTAAACAATAAGAGAAATCCGACTTGATTTGTGAAGGGAAGGAAAGCTTTCCAGCTCCCAGGCCCAGCAGACCTGAAGCTCCAACAAACAAGCCTTCGTTGTCGTGACCGCAACCGATGCCTACATTCCTCACCGTGTTCGCGCCGAAGGTGAACGTCTCCAGTGCAATCTGTGCCTGTATCAGGTATCATATGGTGATGGTTCCTTCACCGTGGGGTGCGCTGTTGGAGTCGCCACTGGGAAGAAGGGCTTTCGCTTGGCGATGGCGACTAGAGCCTTGAGCTCTGGATGCCGTAGCTGCTGTGGAAGGCTGGAGCCAGTGGCAGTCGTTGGCGTTTGGAGATCGTAGATGGCAATCGAGGCCTGCAACTCTTTCTCTGATGCAGTTCGTTGGAGCATGCGATGAAGGCTGGGCTGCCGCAGTCCGCGAAGGCTTTGAGGCCTTAGTGAGAGTTGCAATGAAGGCGGCATGCGACCGTTGAAGGAGCCTTGCAAGACGTTATTGTTGCGCCATTGTCGAGTGTTGGAAGCCGTAGGCTTAGAGCCTTAGAAGTACTAGTTGGAGTAGTCGATCGAAGCAAGAGCTAGGCTGTTGATGGCGAGCAAGGCTTCGAAAGCTTGTATGCATTGGAGAGGAAGTTGCAGTCGTTTGCTGCTGTCTCTCCTAGAAGCCGCTCTCTTAGTTGATGCTTGTAGGAACTTGTAGTCTTTCTTAGTCGTCGTTGAAGTAGAAAAGGCTTTCTTTGTCTAGAGTAGCCCGTATTGCAGGGAAGCAAAGCTCTCGTTCACAAAGTGAAGAACAATGAAACCTTTGGAATGCTTCAAAAAACTCAGTGTTCACTAAGCTCTCACTTTCATTCTCAACGGAAATCTCTCAAGGAATTCAAGAATCTCTCTCTCCATAGACAGAAATTCTTCTCAATGAGAAGGAAATTTCTCTCTTTCAATGAACGGAAATCCTTCACTCAACGGAAGTGAACGGAATGAAAGACTACCTCTCAATCTCTCAATCTCTCAATCTCACACTCTTAAGAATCTCAATGTCTCAGCGGAAGACAAGGGAGCTCTGATACCATGACAAAATATGAAGAGGGGAGAGGAGAAGAGTGGAGATGAGGAGAGAGGGCACAGCTAGAGAGCACACCACAAATGACTAACTATACACTAGAATTAGTTGAAAAAATAGAATATATACAAACCCTTTTAGGGTTAGGGTTAGGGGATCTAACCCTTTCCTTTATAGCACTCTATAAGGTTAGTGCTATGCACATATGATCACGTGATGGTGCTATGCACACATGATCACATGATGTTGAGCGTGAACTCTCAACAAGTTCATGAGATGTATACTTTCTACGATGGTTACTCTGGGTTTTATCAAGTCGGAATTGCCGAGGAGGATGTGCTTAAAACCACATTTGCCACACCCTGGGGGGACGTTTGCATTCAAAGTAATGCCATTTGGCCTCACCAATGCTCCTGCTACCTTTCAAATATTTATGCAGATGGTGTTTGCTCCTTATTTGGGGGTTTTCTTGGAGGTGTTTTTAGATGATTTCTGTATATTCTTGGCACGTAAGGAGCATGTCATGAAGGTTAGGTTGGCCTTCCAAAGGGTCAATGATGCGAATGGCAGTCTCAACCCTGATAAATGCACCATTGGAGCCACTCAAGGGAGGTTACTGGGACATATTGTCTCATCCGAGGGCGTCAAGCTTGACCCTAAGAAGCTAGAAGCTATCCTCAAGCTCTCCTCGCCAACAACCAAACATCAGGTATGCTCATTTGTCAATCTAGCAGGATACTATTGCCACTTCATTGATCAATATGCTGCTTTGACGCAACCCATGGCTACGCTATTAAAATATGGGGTTGATTTCTCTTGGGATGCATCGCCATCTGCCATGGTCTTGACGCCATGTGTTGCAGCCACTTTGATGCGTCCAGGTACTTCCCTTTTTCTCTCTGAGGGTTTGTACAAATCAAGAGTGCTCTGGCTTCATAATCCATTCTACGCAATCCTAATTGGTCAAAGACTTTCTATATCAATCCTGGGTTTGGTGAGCACACTCTGGCGGGTATTCTTCTCCAGCAAGGGGAGGATCGGTTCATGTATCCCGTTCGATTTGCTTCTCAACAATTGCTCAAAATTGAACGACGCTACTTTGAGGCTGACAAGCATGCATTGTCTTTGGTGTTCTGCATTGAGAAATTTGAGCATTATGTGGCTAGAAAGTCCTTCATTATAATCTCTAGCAATGGTCTTGCAAAGCAGGTTCTTCAATCACCAAATCCCATGGGCCGGTTGGCCAAATGGTTGGCAGTTCTACAAGAATATGATTTTTCTTTCAAAATTGTAAAAGGGGATTGTTCCAACTTGAAAAATGCTTTAATTGATTTAGAGGAGTGCCTTGATGTAACCCTTGTAGCGGCCATAGAAGTTGGGGATCCATGGTATGGTGGTATCTACAAGTTTCTGACCACTTTCTCCTTTCCTCCAGAAAGTACTAGCTATGAGAGAAAGAAGATCCGTAGAGATAGTAGGCGCTACACTCCCTTTGATGGGGTGTTGTACCGTCAAGCATGGATGGGGAACTAAGACGGGCCATTGATGCAGATGAAGTACCTAAGGTATTGAAGCATTATCATGATGGATTTTCTGGAGGCCACTATGCCGATGACTATACAACTAAGAAGATTTTACATGATGGGTACTATTGGCCGACCGTGTTCAAGGATGTCACTATGTATTGCAAAACTTGTGAACCATGCCAATTCTTTGGTAGGAAGGATTTGCATCCTGGGCAACATCATCCAGTGATGTCCATCCATCTGTTTTAGAAGTGGGGAATAGATTTTGTCAGGCCCCTACCCATGACTGCCCGCAAAAAGAAGTATCTTTTGGTAGCTACTTAGTATCCATTTCAACTACGTTGAGGTGTGTGCAAAGTATTGTCACCATCGGATATGATTTGCATGGTCGATCACGCATTATACACCGTTTTTTCCTTAGTGGTATGCACATCCGCAAAAAAACACGCCCTTAGGTGTGTTATCTGACCAAGTACTTATCGGATGGGTGTGCCTCTTTGAGAAAATTTCAATACCACCTAGGTTGCGGTGTAGGAAAAGTATTGTGCCCATCGGATATCCTTTGCATGGTCGATCGAGCATTAAATACTATTTTTGCTCTAGTGTCATGCACATCCATAAAAAAAACACGGTGCTAGGTATGTTATCCGATCAAGCACTTATGGGATGGGTGTGCCACTTTGCATGTAATTCAATTCAACCTAGTTGAAGGTTGTGCAAAGTATTGTGCCCATCGGATATGCTTTGCATTGTCGATCAAGCATAAAACACCGTTCTTGCCTTAGTGTCACGCACAATCATATAAAAACATGGTCCTAAGTGTGTTAATCAAACAAGTACTTATCGGATGGGGGATCTAGTTTGCACACAAGTCCGTTTCAACTAGGTTGAGATGCGTGCAAAGTATTGTCACCATCAGATATACTCTGCATGGTCAATTACGCATTATACAACGTTTTTCCCATAGTGATATGCACATCCGCAAAAAAACATGCCCTTAGGTATGTTATCTGACCAAGTAAAATGGCCACAGGGTATAGGAGCCAGTGGGATCAGAATGTCACGGAAGCTATGTGGGCTTACAACATCACCCATAAAACGTCTACAGTTCACACTCCTTTTGAGTTGGTGTACGGTATTGAGGCAGTTTTACCACTAGAGATAGAGATTCCGGCCTTGATATTGGCATAAGAACAGAGAATGATAGAAGATGAACATGTAGAGGCCAGGTTGGTACAACTTGAGAAGTTAGATGAAACCCGATGCCTTGCACTAGATCAAACAGAGATCCAAAAGAATCGACAAAAGGCCCACTTGGATGCTAAGATTCACAAGGGATGGGAAAGACACTTTACTAACGAGGATGTTGTGCTATGCCTTGATAACAGATTGGACCACCAAATGGATAAAAAGTTCCTTCCGCTGTGGACCGGTCCATACAAAGTCATCAAGGAACGTTGCAATGGG